>NC_050449.1:75516323-75857989 GCF_903995425.1 Onychomys torridus | reverse complement strand
TCCAGTACTAGTTAACTTCAACTAAAGAGTGCTGGTTACTGTGTGCCACTACTGTCCCCTAAAGGCTATCCAATACCAAATAGTCATCCCTGAAAACACACATACAAGTAACATTGTACAGACTGAGCCAGTTGTATTTATATATTTAGGAATATGTATGTATGTTCATAGACATGAATGTATTTGACAAAAATTTATGAAAAAAGGAGTCCATGAATTTGAAAGAGAGCAAAAAGGGGCTTACGGGAGGGTTTGGAGGAAGGAAAGGGAAGGGGGAATGTAGTGGGTAGCCATTCCAGCTTTGATCTGGAAGTTCCACGCCTATAAGGCAGGGTCAAGAGAGGACCCTGAAGACCCAAGATCTGGATGCACCAGCTCTCTTGGTTCCTGGACCCTGGACGCTGGAGGTAGACCAAGCAGAGTTCTCCAGAGAACACCGCCGGACTGCACCATACCTTTCCCAGACCCTGCTACCTATCCTTTCACTTGTAAGTTATCCCACAAAATAAACCTGCCTTTTAACTATGTGGAGTGGCCTTAATAATTACACCAATAGGGGAATGATGTAGTTATATTATAATATCAAAAATTAAAAGAAAATCATTAAAAATCAGATTCAGTGGTAGAAAATCAAGACAAGAAAACTTAGTAGTGTGATTCGAAACTTCTTCTGGTTCTTCTCAATGAGTGTTAATTTAGCACAAGTGTTCAGATACTCTATGTTTTTCTCTTTTATTAAAAATAGATTCCTTTTCACACCATATATCCTGATTTCAGTCCCCCACCACCACTCCTCCAAGTTCCTCCCTGGCTCCACTCCCATCCAGATCCACCCTGTTTCTGTCTCTAATTAGGAAACAGGCATCTAAATGATAGCAAAATATAGCAAGATAAACCAAACAAGTACAGCAGAATAGAGAAAAACAAATAAACTTGGGAAAAGTGCCCAAGAAGAGGCACAGAAACAGATATAGATGTAGAACCTGCATTTTAAAAATGATATTTTTATTTATTCTTTGAGAGTTACAGTGTATTTTTATTACATTTTCTCTCCTTTCTCAACTTCTTCCAGATCCTCTCCTATATCCCTACTAAGTCAACTTTATGTTATTTCTCTATCTTAACAAACAAACAAACAAACAACAACAAAAACTGGGCATGACTTTAATTCCAGAACACAGCAGGCAGAGGCAAGCAGATCTCTGTGAGTTCAAGGTCAACCTGAACTATATAGTGAGTTTCAGACCAGCCGGGGCTAGCTACATAATGAGACTATTTCAAAACAAATTAAAAAGCAAGAACTGTGGAGTCCAGTTTGTGTTGGCTGACTACTCCTGAGCATAGGGCCTACTGTGGAGTTTGGTTGCTCTACTCAGGTCCCTCTGCTGAAGAAAACCGACTTCCCCTCTTCGAGCAGCCATCAGCTGAAAAATAGCTCCCTGGCTGGTGTGGGACTATGTGTCCAGGTCCCTCCTCTGTGCTGTGATTTTGCCTGGCTTCAGTTTGTGCAGATCTTGTGCATGCTGTCACAGTATCCAAGTTCATATATGCCTTTCTACATTTTTCTGCACTTAGATTTCTGAATTTTAGTGACATTAAATGCTGTGGAATTTAATGGATTTAAATTTAACAGGATTCTTCTGTACTCTGTGAAGATGTGTTGCTCTTATTAGCTAATAAAAAGCTGATTGGCCAATGGCTACACAGGATTTTTGGAACAAAGGGAACTCTGGAGAGAAGGGTGGAGTCTGAGTAGTCTCCAGGAGATGCCATGAGACACAGAATGAGCAGGATGGGAAGTATGTAGATGAGGCAAATGATTATAGAAATGGGTTAATTTAAGGTATAAGAGCTAGCTAAAAATGAGCCTAAGCTGTAGTTAGAGTTTTCCTGCCTAGCCCACAGTGAGGACAAATCTCTCTCACCCGCCAGGCCCATAGACGCTCAGACCCAACCAAGTAAACACACAGAAACTTACATTGCTTACAAACTGTATGGCCGTGGCAGGCTTCTTGTTATCTACTTCTTCTATCTTAAATTAACCCATTTCTATTAATCTATACTTTGCTGTGTGGCTTGTGGCTTACTGGTGTCTTTACATGTTGCTTCTCATGGCGGCAGCTGGCAGTGTCTCCTCCCCCACCTTCCACCTCCCAGAATTCTCTTCTCTCTTGTCCTGCCTATATTCCTGCCTTGCCACTGGCCAAATAGCATTTTATTTATACAGAGCGATATCCACAGCACTAAGCTATTGGCTGAACATTTATAAATAATAAGTCTCAGTGTGGTTATTTGAGAGTGGCTGCCAGGACATAGAGAAACTCTGCCTACACTTGTTTTAAATTTGAAAAAAAAAAACAAAACACTTATTAAATACTGAAAAGCAAACAACAGAAAACCACTAAACAAACAAACAAAAAAGTCTCAATATAAACAATCCCAAATTTATCATCAGGAATTTAATGTTGCTTACAAATTATTTCATTTGTTGCAAGTTTTATTTTAAGTGTTATAGAAAATATTTTTGAAAAGATCAACCATTATGAACACAACAAAAGTTTCATGCAGATTAATTGAAACTGTACTAACATAGTCAAATACATGCTTTCTATGGCGATATAAAACAGAATTATACACAATTCCCTCCATTTGACAGACACTGGAGACTGGCTTGCTGTTACTTTCCCTAGTCTCTCGACTGAAATAATAGAAAACTTTTAGTTGAATATTGCTATAAAGTTGTTTTCCACTTTCCTGTGTTTATTTCCTTTGCTGTTTGTAGTATACTGATTGTGACTGGTTATCATCAATGGCTGATTTGACACAAGCTGGAATCCCTTGAGAGATTGTCTAGGTTAGGCTGGCTGGTGGGTATTCCTGTGAGAGATTTTCTTGATTGGGTTATTGAGGTGAAAAGGTCCACCCTGAATATGGGTGGCACCATTCCCTAGCCAGGGGATCCTGGACTGTAGAAGCATGGATGTAAGTGAGTTGTCCATACTGTGCCGTTCATTGTTCTTTTTTCTCACTGCAGACATGCCACCAGCCGCTTTAAGCTTCTGCTGCCTTCTCTTGCCTGCTCTGATGGACTGACGTGTGTGTAATTGTTGGTAAAAGAAGCCTTCTCCCTGAAGCTGCTCTTTCTCTTTCATCTGTTTCCTCTTTAAACCACCTGTGTTTTGCATTCATCCATTTTTGAAGTTTTATCTAACCCATTTCCTGTTTATCACTTATACATTACACCTAGGACCAAGTTGGCTATGCCAAAGTGAAAAATGGAATATCACTAAGTAGCAGTGTCTTAAACAATATGGTCCTTTCTTATATAAACAGTGTGGAGAAAGGGCAACTTCATACTATCGGGCAGCTCCTTATCACCAGTGGGAACTCCAGCTCCCTTGCCATGCTCAGCTTGCTCAGCTTCTGGATCCTGTGATTCAAATATCTTGGTTTTGTGGTTTATGCTTGTGTCCTGGAAGAGCTTTTGATGCTCTACCTCCCACATCCACTTCCCAAACAGCAGGAAATTAAAAAAAGAGAACATTGCCAAGGTTTAATAATTAAGGGAGTTAGACCAGGCTTTTATAATTAAACAAGAATGGAATAATGGATACTGAGTGGGAACCAATGGGCTTTGTATCCCCCCACATAATCTGCCAAATGCAGGCTGCTATTCAATTATTCCAAATGCAGGCTTATTTCTTTATTTCTCTCATGCTGTGGCTTTGTGGAATGTCTGGGTCAGCCGCTTTTGTGTTCTTCCTCTGAGACGCCAAGACTTGCTTTTGGTGAGAAAAGTAACAACCTGATTAAATCGGTATTGGAAAAAAGTCTCTCATTATGCAGAAATGTGGATGCTGTAATACTGTCCACTAAAACCTATTAAATGTTGTTTTTGGCAGGAGTATTATTGTAAATAGTCTCACACTGGATAATTTTAAAGCCATATAGTAGTGATATCCAGAGAACAAACAGGGTTATCATGTGATGATAATATATCTGTTCCACCTTCCTTTATCACTGTTTGCCAGGTATCATTTTTAAGTCCTTCACAAATGGTAACTCCTGGGAATGTTCCACTTCTGCTGTCTTACATACAGTGGGGGATTTCTCACAGGAAACATGACTTTTGATAACATCACCAGTTCCAGACAGCTGGATGTGTCCTTGTAATTCTTTTAACTTCTTTTGCTTTATTCTACATCATTTTCACATCATGCATCTCAATCCCATTTGTTCCCCTGTCCCTTCATATCCACCCTCGGCCCTTGCAACCCCCACCCCAAATAAAATAAAATTTAAGAGAAGAAAAGAAAAAAAAAGGGGAATAAAAGGAAAATTCTTGCCATGGAAGCTGTAGTGTAACACAGTCACGCAGTAAACACTTTTGTCCACATATCTTTACTTGTGAGTGTTCATTGGAAAGAGCCATTGTTCTGGTTCAAGGCTTCTGGTTTCTGTTGCTCTATCGATGCTGGGCTCTCATTGGACTCCTTGGATATTTTGTTGTTGCCCTGCTGCAGCATTGGGTCTGTATGTGCTCCTGTAGATCACAGATGGGGTGGGCCACCTCATAACCCTGGTTCTGGGCCTGGGTAGTTGCAGGGTTGGTCAGCCCATCAACCCTCCCCCATCCTCACCACCAGGATGAGCTCTCCAGCACTGCCCAGGCCAGTTCATTCCTTGCAGCAATGAGCAAGGGGCAGGGCCAGATCTCCTGCTTTTGTGCCCTCAGGGTTGGCTCTCCCACCCCTGGAACATCAGGGTCCGCTCTACAGTGTTGTCTAGGCAAGGTGCAGAATAGAGGGGGGGGCATCATTTCCCTGCCCACACCACCATATGGCAGATGAGGGGGGTGGCCAGCTATCCCACTCTCACACCCTCTCACACCAGAGGGCCAGCTCACTGGGGCCTCTGCTGATAGCTCTAATGTGCTGCTCAGGCAAGGAGCAGGACCCACTTTCCTGAGTGCTAGGGGTGGGGTATAAGTGGGGCGGGACATCGCTCACCTGTCCACACTGCCACATGACAGATGAGTAGTGAGAAGAACTCTTCCATGCTCTCAACTTCGGAGCTGGGTCACTCACACCTCCGCAACCAGATTGGCTCTACTGGGCTGCCAAGGGGAAGTCTTCTGAGTGCTGCAGCTGGTCAGGAGCTCGGCAGCTTTCCTGCTCTTGTGACTTCAGGGCCAGCTCTCTCAAATGCCTCAGAATTTTGTATTTCAACTTCTTAGATAGTTGATAGCAGGACACATTGACTATTTAAACAACAGTGTGTGAGAGGGCTCAATAAACTTCTGTAATTAGCACATAGCAATTGTGCACCATAAGGGGGCTCCTTATGCCGTTTTCATACATGTGGACGACAGTCCGTTTGCATCTCCCACCGACATTTTTATCCAGCCCCCTAGCTCCCTTCCTTTCTCCAACAGTCTTCTTTTCATTTCGTGTCCTTTTTCTTTTCTAGGTCGTTTCTATGTTTTGGACCCCATATCTACAGGATTTTATTTCATTTTCACACTGGATTGCAGGCAATTTGAACATACTGGTGCTGAGGCTGAGATCAAATGCCTTGTCTAGTTCGTATTGTTGGTAAGAAGTTGAATTTAGGCAGAGCTGGTTCAAAGTTCCTCTTGTAGGGACAGTTTCCTGCCAGGATGCACTAGGCTAGCTAACGGTGGGATCCCCAGGAAGGCGTGCTCTGCTAGATCTTCACATCAGTTTCCCCACTGTATGAGAGCTGTACTCTTCTGTTAAAAACCACCTTTTGGGTGCTCAGCACTCTTGCTTTAGACTTACAATCTTCTTTTTGCATTCTGCTTTCCTCCCCATTCCTCTCTTTATCTCTTCTTACCAGCAGGGAATTTTGTTCATGTTTCCACCAGTATTGGGATAATCCATTCTTCTTTCTGCCGGGTTGCCTCGTCCAGCCTTGACTTGAGGGTTTGTGCCTGGTCTTACTGCATCTTGTGCCTTGTGTTCAGCTGACATCACTGGGAGGCTGCTCTCTTCCTAAAGGAAATGGAGGAACAGTACATCTGGGGGAGAGAGGAGGGAGTCGGAGACTTGGAGGAGAGGGCGGGGAGAGGCTATGGTCAGGATGTATTGTATGAGAGAAGAATAAATTAAAAAGAAAAAAAATTACCCCCACCCCAAATAAAGTGGCAAAAAGAGTGATACATATTTAAAAAAGACTCTACCTTAACCATTTTTATGCAAAGTATCCTCTCAGCTGTCAGTGGTTTAGGTCTGAAAAGATCAAGAATTATTTTTGCCATCCATCTATTTGCTGAGCACCAGAAAGGAGCTTAAGAATTTTTTTATAGTAATCATTTTTAGATAGGGTTTCACTTTGTAGCCCAAGCTGCCCTCAGACTTACCTAGTTTAGGCTGGCCTCAAACTCATGGTGATCCCTCTGGTTTATTTTCCTAAGTTCTAGGATTACAGGTACAAGTCACATGCCTGACTTAAATGAACATTTATAAACATTTATATTGGTACTCCATAATGACTACATCTCTACTTCCCCACAGCATCATTTCCGGAATGAATAGCATCACTAACTTCCCATTTGCCTAGATCAGAATCACCAGCCATTGCTATTGTGTCTTTGTCCATTGTAGAAAGACTCTCTTCCCCATCTTGTCTTACCTTTTCTTTTTCCATTCTGTTACTTCTGCCCAGCCTTGGACAGGTCTTTCATGAACTATTATTACAGTGTCTTAACTTGTGTCCACATCTGAAGCCTTGCTTCTTTATATTTTTTATTTTTGAGATCATAATATAATTACATTTTCCCTCCCATTCCCCCACTCCAATCCTTTGCATATATCCTTCCTTGCTCTTTCAAATTCATGGCTTTTTCCATTAATTATTACATACATATATGTATAAGTTGTTATGTGCATATACATATATGTACAAACATATATAATTTTTATCCTTCATCCAGAAAACTCTGTAACAGATGGAGACCATTGTTGAAAACCACTACCAATCAAAATACAGAGTTGTAGAGCCCAGTTCCAATGAATATATCTACAAAAATCACCCATACATGAGTTTCAGGAAACACGGCAGAAAATGAGGTAGAAAGACTGTAAGAGCCAGAAGATTGGAGAATTTGCTCTGAGCTTGTGTCTCCTAGTAATATCAGAAGCTATACTCATAAATTCTCACCAATGCGACTGCCTAAACATGAGCTGAACAAGGATAACACCAACAGATATGCCAAAGTAAGTAGGAGAAGCCCATGAGGCCTCAGCCTGACACAAAGAACTACAGGTAACTAAGGAATGCTGAGAGCCGGAGACACAGTCTTCCTCAGCAATACTACATCAGTTGGTCATCCAATCCTGAATAAATGGTTAGCCCTAAAATCCGTGCTCCTTCAAAATACCCTCCACCATTAGACTTGAAAGAACACCTTTCTCAAACACATTGTGCTTTGCAGAACACTTCTAATAGCTGAACATCCATCACCTTTACAACAGTGAAAAGGTTCAAGCTTGAGCAGGTTACAGGGCCCACCTTGACCACAGCCGACTCTTCCTGTTCACATTATTAGCTTCCTTTCCATTCCCCATGTTCCTCACATTTTGTCTCACACTCATCTTTCCTGCAGCCCCAACAAGCACATTTATTTCTCATGCTATCTATGCATCACAGAGCTGTTCATGATATCACAATGTCCCCTAAAGCACAAGAGGGGTGGAGAGAAAATGAGGTCCAAAAAATGGAACTCTGTAGGCAGGGTGCTACCATTATCTGTAAAATTCTCATGCTATAGTGTTTGAAACTCATGTGAACAGGCTAGCCGTAAGATTCCATCTTCATCTCTCATCCAAGACCGACTCCATCAGCCCTCAGTATCTCCATGGGCCTCAGCCCATTGTCTATACCACAGTCTGTTCATCTGCAGCTGCCACTTAAAGCCCTGTGTTAAAGCAGAGCTTAGTTTAGCCCTCTTGATTCCTCCCTGTTTGCCTTGCATGACACTTGGTTCCACCTCCAAAAAGTCACTTGAGTGCATTCTCTGGGGCTGACCCCACACTCTTCAAGCTAACAAAGAACATTTGGTTTAATAAGATACTTAGGTCAGTTGCTTGTAGCTTGAAATATTCTTTATCTTTCTTTTGCTTGTCCTTCAATAGCAACACTCCCCACCACCACCTCTGCTATAAGATGGGCCCTGTCTATGGCAAAGAAATTTCAAGAACAGAGCTGAGCATTGAAATCTCTCCCTGCTTCCTTCCCCAGCAGCAGCCTTCCTGTTAGGGTTCTATCAGTAGAAGTTTCTGAATGATTCGAATGAAATTGCACACAAGACTCACAACAGCGTTGCTTCAGGTACTTGTCAAACCTGGGTTTGTTCTTAATCTTTTTTTTTCTGGCTTCTTCACTTATATATGCCTAGATAATTTGAATGACAATTCATTTACTCTGGCTCTCAATCCCCGAGTAGAGGTGCTTCCTTATTATATATATAATGTTTAGTTCAAACTGCCCTTGCTACTTTCTTCATATCATCAAAAGCAGCCAGTTATCTCATCTGAAATACATTTTTTAGGTTTTTTGAAAAGTAATATTTTTTATTACAAAGAAAATACAAAAGATTTTCCCAGTCTTGTCTTTATTGTTTTAAAATTATATTTGTGTTTTAATTTTACACATCAGTCATGGGTTCCCCCGTCCTCCCCCCCTCCCACCCCCACCTTTCCCCCAGCCCCTCCTCTCCATTCCCATCTCCTCCAGGGCCAAGACTTCCCTGGGGATTCATTTCAACCTGGTGGATTCAGTACAAGCAGGTCCAGTCCCCTCCTTCTAGGCTGAGCAAAGCGTCCCTGTGTAAGCCCAAGGTTCCAAACAGCCAGCTCATGCACTAAGGACAGGTCCGGGTCCCACCGCCTGGGTGCCTCCCAAACAGTTCAAGTTATACAATTGTCTCACTTATCCAGAGAGCCTGATCCAGCTGGGAGCTCCACAGCCTTTGGTTCATAATTCATGTGCTTCCATTCGTTTGGCTATTTGTCCCTGTGCTTCTTCCAATCTTGGTCTCAACAATTCACGCTCTTACAGTCCCTCCTCTTTCTCAACAATTGGAGTCCTGGAGTAAAAGTTTTGTTTGTCTTTAAATTAGCTTTTCATTTCTTGCTTTTTATTTCTACAGCCATTTCTGCACTATTCTCTGATAGCACTGTTTTTATTATTGTAGTGTAGCAGTTGTTGTTTATTTGGGGCTTTGAAGTATCATGTGACATCATTTGCACTAGGATCTTGCACACTGTCTGGTAGAGCTAATATTGTAGCCAAAGTTTGTGACTCATTTA
This sequence comes from Onychomys torridus, assembly GCF_903995425.1. Lineage (NCBI taxonomy): Eukaryota > Metazoa > Chordata > Mammalia > Rodentia > Cricetidae > Onychomys > Onychomys torridus. The sequence continues at coordinate 75,848,657 of NC_050449.1, read as the reverse complement.
CCTTCATATCCATGGAGATGAGCACAGATGGAATTTGAGAACTGTGGCTGGAACTGGTGAGCCAAAGAGGCTCCATTAGGACATGTTGAGGCCCTGGGTATTAAGAAATACCCTGAAGCCATACTAACAGTGACTACCATCTCTTAAAGGTACCTTGTGTAGTGTGACAAGCCCAAATTTCATCTTTACATTGATACTCAGGTCACAGTAGAAAGCAATCTTTATGTTAGCAAGTATCTTCCAAGACAATAGAATAAATAGATTATTTTTATTAGATGATCTACCGTGGTGATGGAAGATGAAAAGTTGCCTTATTTGCTTGTGAGCTAGATCATCATTAACCCTGCTAGTGAACTTCAGCCCTAGTTTGAAGGCCTGGTAACCAGAAGCTCAGGTGCCTAAGGACTGGAGAAGATCACCATTTAAGCCCAAGGAGGGAATGGATTACCCTTCCTTCACCATTTTGTTCTAGCTAGACCTCTACTGGGTTGAATAATACCTGACCACACTGATGAGGATAGACCTTTCCATTCAGTTTCATGATTCCAATATTGTATTTTGAAAGCACATTCATATAGTATCACACACAGATCAAGAAATAATATTTTAATAGCTATCTGGATTTTTTTTAGCCAAGTCAAATTGCCATAGAGGAGTTATCACATGTTCATCAGCTTAGAAGCTTTAACAAGATTCCTGAGTCATCAGCTATAAGGAAGAAGGTTAGACCTTTATTTTGCTGTCATATTAAGCCTATTCTTTTTGTTCGTTTATTTGTTTTGTTTTGTTTTCTTAAAGGTATTTTATTGTAGATTATTTTTTTCTTTTTTTAAAATTTAATTTAATTTTACATGTCAGCCATGGGTTCCCCTGTCCTCCCCCCTCCTGCCCCCGACCCCACCTTCTCCCCAAGCCCCCCCCCCCCCATTCCCATCTCCTCCAGGGCAAAGACTCCCCTGGGGATTCAGCCCAACCTGGTAGATTCAGTACAGGCAGGTACAGTCCCCTCCTTCCAGGCTGAGCAATGTGTCCCTGCATAAGCCCCAGGTTCCAAATAGCCAGCTCATGCACTAAAGGACAGGTCTGGGTCCCATTGTCTGGGTGCCTCCCAAACAGTTCAAGCTATTCAATTGTCTCACTTATCCAGTGGGCCTGATCCAGCTGGGGGCTCTATAGCTTTTGATTCATAGTTCATGTGTTTCCATTAGTTTGGCTATTTGTCCCTGTGCTTTTTCCAATCTTGGTCTCAACAATTCACACTCTTACAACCCCTCCTCTTTTCGACAGTTGGACTCCTGGAGCTCCACCTGGCTCCCTATTCTTTTTTTTTAATGTGCTTATGATGAAAGTCAGTGACCAACACATACTCAGCCTAGAGCTCAGCACAGCTTGTCAGTGGGACCTGAATTAAACTCATTCTTCATCCAGGCCTATATTGTATCTCAATGCAATTTAAGAATGAAACCCCCTAATTTAAGCAAATTGTCCAATATACCAGGCTTACCAAAGTTACATCAAGGCTGCATAGTACTTGTTCAGAATTTTATAGTTTCTTGAGCAACATCTGTGTATTATGCTTTCTTTATGTCTTCATGGATGAACAAAAAGCAATGATCATTTCTAAAAGATTCAAAAGAGTGTATTTATTGGTTTTCTAATCATTCAGCATAGAGATGACCATAATTTATTTACCATGTAATATTTGTCTTTCTTATTCTGACATTATGTCTTCTGCTTCTATCGATTTTCCTTCAAAAGATATGATTTCACTCTTCCATGTAGCATAACAATACCATTGTGTGCATATATACTATGTTTTCTTTATCCATTTGTTTCTTAATAGATTCCTAGGCTGCTTCTGTAATTTGGTCGTTGTGGATATTCTCATAGTAACCATGATTATGCAAGTCTCCTTTGTATGGCTTCTTAACTTTCTTCTGATATATATGCAGGAACAGTATAGCTGAATCATGTGATAGTTCTGTGTCTAGGCCTTTGAGTGACATCCATGATGTTTCCCACACTGACTGAGTTGATTTATGTTCCCATTAGGGATGTCCATTGGTTACTTTTCCTCCACATGCTAGCAAGCATGTGTCTTTGTTATTATTATTTTGGAAGATAGATATTCTACCAGGAGTGAGATGAAACCTCAATGTAGTTTTGACATTCATTTCTCAGGTGACCAAAAATGCTAAATGTTTTTTCATAGACCTATTGATCATTTATACTTCTAAAGTGTCAGCTAAGTTTTTGCAAACACATAATCAGATTTCCTTACGAGCACTCTACACACAATTATCCTTCATTAATTCAGAGCATACTCCTGTGGTTTTCTGTTTTCAGTGACTTGGTTAGACAGAGGAGGAGCTCATGTGTACATTTTACCCCAGCACTTTACCATAAGATTTATGCTCTGCCTGATAAAATTTTATTTAAATTTTATGAAAACAAAATTAAGTAGAAATTAGTACTTTGCTACAGTAGGTGCAAATATTGAAGCTCAAAGAGTTAGATTACTTAGTAATTCATATTGTTTCTCTTAGTATAAATAATAAACATGAAAACTTTCTAAATCAATAACAGATGATTGTTCATGGCATGTTTAAATTGCTTTAGATGTACAAACAACTTTGCAAATCTTTGAGCATTTAAATATAAATGTCAGTATAAATATTAATTGAGTAAATAAAATTATTCGTCAATTTATAAAACATAGCATTTGGTGTATTGGAAACTATTAACAAGGCTTGAAAATCTCCTTGAAAAACAGTATTCTACTGTTCTTATTTCAGAGTAGCAGATTCCCTTATTTAAATTAGCGACTTCTCACTCTGCCACATGGAGAAGCGGATTTATACTCAAAGCTGTTGATGAACTACAAGGAAGACAAGAATCTGTGGAGGTGTGAGATGACATTCAAGTCCCTCTCCTGAAATGATACACAAGAACTCTAAGTCTGAGGAAGTGCTTAGCGGAATGCTGCTTTGCCTTCCTAGCCGTGTTTGTCCAGATGGTGTAGATGCCACACTCCCTCATCAATGGGCAGATGCTTCCCTCCCTCAGACTGTCCTCAGTAAGTTTTGTCTTCTGTGTGTAGGGAGAGAGGAAGCCTGAAGTGACTTAATGTCAGTCCATCTTGGCACCTACCTTTGGTTAAAGGATGTTGAAAATAATCTGTGGTGTTCCTTTAAACCCCTTTAAATCTTTTCAAGTTATTTTCAAGCAGTGTAAGGCAGACAACAGCTGTATAAATTTTAAGAACATTGCTTTGTCAATAAAATACGATTATTGCCTACTTTAGCAATAATCTTCTCAACAAAATTTAGTTTAAAAAATCCATTAAGTATAAAATAGAACTCCAGGAAGACTTCTCTTAGTTCCAATTAAGTAAGCTAAGGTTTTAATAGCTCTTAGTCTTAGGAACATAGACACAAAAGAATTTTCTATGTGCAACTGTGCTTATACCTAGTGGGTTTTCCATTACTACTCTTAAAAAATATTTTAATTGAAAAAGAGTTGAATCACATTCTCCATCCCCATCTTCCTTTTCAATCCCCTCCCAGTTACTCTCTCTTGAACCCCTCCTATGCACCCCCCCCCAATTGATAGCCTCTTTATCTTTGATTTTATATGTGTATACACACACACACACACACACGTACATATATATGTATGTGTAGGCACAAACATATATAAATTTGAGCCCATTTTTGTTTTTTGTATGCATGTGGTTTCAAGACTGACCACTGTGCATAAGACAGCCACTTAGTGGGCTCAATGTTGAGAGAGGCTTATCTTCCCAGCAGTCAACAGTTGCTTGTGGTTCATTGCCGAGGGGTGGAACCTGCTGAAATTTTCCTCTTCCACATTAGCATGTCTGGTGATACTGCTGTTGTTCTGATCATGTTTAGGCAGCCATTCTAGGAGAGATTGATCCACCAAAGACTACCTGGTTGCCTGGCTCTCACAGTCTTTCTACTTCCCATAAAGTTCCCTGAGGCATAGATGCAGAAGCTGTGATGTAGATATATTTATTGGGGCTGGGCTCCCACTATTTATTGATCTTTACATTGTGTCCAGTTGTGATTATCTGTGGTCCTCTCCATTTGCTGTAAGAGAAATTTCATGGATGAGGGAATTTCAGTGATCTGTGGGCATAAGAATATAGTTTAGAATTTATAATATAGAATTTAGAAATAATAAGGATTATACTGGTCTAGCAAAATGGTAATAAGTAGATTCTTTTCTAAGGCCCATGACATCACTGGACCCAGGAAGCTGGCTAGGTTTACAGTATGAGGCAAAAGGATTTTCCTTCTGTTGAGTGAACCTTAAGTTCATCCAATTAGACACTTGTTGGTTGACACCAACATGCAAATGCTACTTCTTGCACCTCTTTGTGTATCGTGCCACATTGGTATTTGTCCTGGCTCATAGGTGTTGCAGCTGGGTAGGACTGTTGAATTGCTTCTCTCCCTTGGCAGCTTGCATAGTTTTTTTTTTTTTCCCAGAACCATGAAAGCCAGACTGTAGGAAAGAGGCTTTCAGGTCAGATCCAGCTTGAGTCATACAAATCATGTGTCCTATGTGTGTAGTGTTTTCAGCAATAAGGATTGATACTCAACCCCTGAGAGGTGACTAAGGGCTCCATTGATAATCTGTATGGTTTGGAGAGTCACTCGACTACCCTGACCACTTTTTGGAAAGGAGATTCCTTGTGTCTATTACTGGGATTTTTGTTAGTGTATGGTTCTTGTGGAGATACATTTTGAGCCTAAGTGGCTTAGCTTCCTTTAAAATTGTGTGTGTGTGTGCATCTTTGTGGGTATATATACACATATATATTATGTATAATTTTAGGTAAGTATAAAATAATATGATTCTTCAAGAACTTATCAAACAACTTTGGTGTTATCAGTCCTTCCTTTTATATTGAGTAGACGGTCCCTCCCCATTATTCTGTTTTTCACTTCATATCACTTGTATCTCACTGTTACTCTTCCAAGTGCCCTCCTTTCCAACTATGGTCCCTTTATAGTTTCCTAGTTTCTGTGGTTTCTCCATGTTCTATACTCACATTGCAGGATTTGGAGGTGGGAATTACAGATGAGAGAGAGCATGTCACCTTATTTTTCTGGGCCTGAGTTACATTACTTAATATAATCTTTTCTAGTTCCCTCCATTTATCTGTAAATTTCATTTTTCTTTATAGCTTAACAGTATTCCAGTGTATATGTACTAAATTTTCATTACCCATTTATCTGTTTTAGGACATGTAGGTTGTGTCCATTTCCTGTACAATTACAATGAACATTGCTGGGCCAGTACCTGTAGAGTAGGATGTCTAGTCTTTATGATCAGGCATGATATAGGTTGGTCATAAGGTAGGTTTATTTTTTACAACTTTTTAGGATTGCCCACCATGATGTATAGAGTGGCTACACCAGTTTGCATTCCCACCAGCACTGCAGGAAGGCTCTTCTTTCCGTCATTTCACTAGCATTTGTTATCAGTTGTTTTGTTGATCCTACTCTTTCTGACTGGGGTGAGATGAAATCCCCAAATCTCATTATGGTTCTGATTTTTATTTCCTTCATTGTTAAGATCCCTTTTGTTATTTTGTATTATTTTTTGGTCTTTTAATTGATTGTAGTTTTGTTTTTTTTTCAGACAGGGTTTCTCTGTATAGCTTTGCACCTTTCCTGGAACTCAATTGGTAGCCTAGGCTGGCCTCGAACTCACAGAGATCCACCTGGCTCTGCCTCCCGAGTGCTGGGATTAAAGGCGTGCGCCACCACTGCCCAGCTTATCTAGTTTGGGTTCTTGCACCTCTTGTATCTGTATGGATGTGACTTTCTTTATTTAGGGGAAGTTTTCTTCTATGATCCTTGTTAAAGGGATGTTCTATGCCACTGACCTGGGATTTTTCTCCTTCTATGCCTATAATTCAAACCTGGCCTTTTGATATTTCTGTATGGTCTTATTCTGTGCTTTCAATTTTTTAAATTTTCTTTGCTCCTTTTGTCTAGCTCTTCTACTTTATCTTTGAGTCAGATAGTGTTTCTCTTGCTTGATTTTACTTATAAAGTTTCCCCCTGAGTTTTCTAAATGGGATATTGAGGTTTTTATTTTCATCTTCATTTCAGCTTATGTTCTCTGATGTTTCCACCTCTTTATTGAATTCAGTTTTCTAGTCCTGAATTATCTGTGTTTTTGTAGTTTTCTAGAACATCAATCTTAAGTGTCTATTTCTATCCCCTTGAAGTTTGTTCATATCTTCTTTAAATTACTCAAAATCTTTGATAGAGTTCATGTTATTGTTATTTTTAAGCACTGCATTCTGTGGTTCATCTAGGAAGTTTTTGTTAGAGAGAACGTCCATAAAACTAGTGTGTTTAATGGTAGACATACTGCTGTCTTGGCCATTCATGTTGCTTTTGCTTTGTGGTTTAACCTAAGCATGTGGACCTCTTTCTTCTGGTTGTATGTCTGCTAACATAATCTGATTGAGGACAGAAATGGGAACAAGGAATTAATCATCATCTTTGATCACCAATCCATCCTAACAAGAAAGGCACATCAAATAATTATAACTGAGCTGTGTTGTTTTTGTTCCTTGAACTCAACTAATCCCTCACTTGATTATGTGCCTTTCTAAACTTTAGATTGTTTGCCCAGGTTTTCCACATCAAAGCTATTGACAAAAACATCTTGACTTAACTTTAAGTTAAGTCATATTTAAAGCTTTGAGGGGATCAAATAGAGTTGGCAGACTAATCACTCAATTTGACTTTTCTATCTGAGGCAGTAAAACTTACTTCTCTGGAGCTAACCAGATGAGGTTGGCAAAACTTAACTCTCTGGGACAGGGGAAAAAGGGAAACACACACACACACACACACACACACACACACACACACACACACTCACACTTCCAACATGTCAGGATCCCACTTAGTGTACTGATGATCAGCAAGTCTTCAGTAGGTCAGAGAAACTGAAGAGGAGATCCAGAGCAGGTGAACTACTGCACACTGAAACCCATGAATACATCTCTTAACATTAAGATTAAGAGAACTTGAGCTCTCTGGGTTTCTGGGACTCAATAGTTTTTCTTAATCATTAACCTAAGCCACAGTCTATAGGGTTCCTCAAGAGAAACTAGCTGTGTGAAATTTCCTTTTCCTTATTTTTTATTCCCTGCAGCCCCTGTTTTATCAGGGGTGAGTAGGGGCAATATTTTATCCCATCTTTATGTGTACTATGCCACAAAACTAACCTCTATCATAATCCTTTACTATATTTTTAAAAAAGCCATCAGCCATTAAAATTCTATTTAAAGTAACACTATTATTGTATAAAATCACTGCTTCAGTTAAACAGTACAGCTTAGGAGAGAATTATCTTCGTAACAATCCACAGGTAAAAATGCCCAGCAGAATGGGATCTTTCCATGAGATAATCACACTACATTAAAGGCATTGGGCATCTCCCCACATCCATTCACATCATGTTAGATACCAGAGAAAAATGGCAGCAGCAAACATATAAAGACACAGCATTAGCAAGAGGCATTCTGGGACCAAAGCTCTTGAGGCCTGATGTAACATGAATCTTAAAGCGTTCTTATTAATAAGAACAAACCAGAGGCAGGTTATTGGGGTGATTGCTGGAAGATCAGAGAAGCAGAACAAGCCACAGCTATCTCACCTTGCTAGTTCCTCAGGTGATCCTTTTTCCTCAGGCTGGAAGCTTCTGAGTCCTCATCCCAATGGCTCTCAGCTGAACTGTATTGCTCCAAAGCCTGAACCCTTAACCAACCAAATGCTTAACTAAATACATGCTTTTCTCTCCCTAGTTCCTGGTCCTCACGTCTTATATACCTTTTTCTTTCTGCCCCCACTCCCTGGGATTAAAGGCGTGGGTCACCATGCTTAGCTGTTTCTAAAGTGGTCTTGAACTAAGAGAGACTGGCTAGCTCTGCCTCCCAAGTGCTGAGATTAAAGGTGTGTACCACCACCGCCCAACTTCTGTTATAGCTTACTCTTCCCATTTTCTAGCCACCATTTTTGGCTTTGTTCTAGTGGCTGTCTGTTCTCTGCCCCCAGATATGTTTATTTCAGGGAACACACAATATTTTGGGGAACACAATACCACCACCAGAAATTGCTGTGAAGATTTTCTCTTCTAGGGAAGAACATTCGTGGTCCCGAGAGACAGGCATTTATCAGACTGTGATTACTCCAAACCACAGAGGAGGCACACACACAAAAAAAAATCTAAAGAGAACCATTGAACATGCCTAACAGCAACTTTGAAATCTTCAAAAGAATGATGGGACCCAACAAAGATGAATTCACATGGACTATGGTAAAGCAATTAGTGCCATGGAAAGATTAACTTTGGACTACAAACTGCTCAGGACAATTTTGAGATGACTAGCTGAGATGATCCAACCTGACAGACTACCTGAACAAGGACTTGAAACAAGCCCTGCACTTTCTCACTATGCAGTGGTGGGACAAATGATACAGGACTTGACAATTAACCCCAAAATTTTCTTTTCAGGATCCCCTAAAGATGGAAATAATTTTAAGAAGACGACGCCCACATCCCAAAAAAGGTGGGATGGGAAGTTTTTGGTCGTTTAATGAGTTTTGGATATTGTCATTGTTTATGATGATTGGTTACAAGTTGTTCATTGTTAATGGTCAGGAAAAAAGCTGAACATGAAGATTAGATTCAGAGGTTTTGTTTAAAAGAGAAAAGGAAAAAGGAGAATATAGATATGAGGTAGGTCACTGAATCTGAAAGACCCCGCTCATAGCAGGCTTTTACTTAGCCATAGGGACACCATTCTGCAAGGCAAATACCAGATAAAGCAGGAGTCAGGAGTTCATCTCAAGCCAAGGAAACAAAAATAACTATGGTAGACCACCCGGCCTTGTGAGTAATGACTGTGGTCTATGGTCGGCCACCCTGCTCTGGGAAAACAACCGTTGAGTCAAAACAGGATGAGACAGTTGAGTCAAAACAGGATGGGCCACCTGGCCTTGGGGAATAAACAGTTGGGCCAGAAAAACACCACTGTGCCCTAGACAAGGCCAGGTCAGCACACACACCAAATTTCCGAAAATTGAGAGTATGTCCCCAAGTTCACCCTGGCCTTATTTGAATCAACCAATGGGAACCCTGTAACTATGCTTCTCGCTTCTGTAACCGTGCTTCTGCCCCTGGGATCCTATAAAAAGTCCCCCTTACCCTAGGAAGGCGCGCAAGTCCTCCGAGAGACTTTGTCGCCCCAGGTACCTGCGCATCTCAATAAACCCTCTTGCTGTTTGCACCTGATTCGTGGTTTCGGCGTGTCCCTTGGGTTCGGGGTCTCTCCTGAGGGAAGATCCCCCACCCCGGGAATCTTTCATTTGGAGGTCCCACCGAGATCGAGACCCCTCCCCCGGGACCACCGACCCACCGTCAGGAGGTAAGCCGGCCGGCCCTAATATATGTCCTCCCTGTGTTGTCTGTCTGTCTATGCGCATTTGGTAATCTGTCTGTGGCGGTGGGGGCTGAAGGAGCTGACGAGCTCGAACTTCGCCCACCGAAACCCTGGAAGACGTTCCACGGGTATCTGAAGTCCCCTCGGGGGCTCGGTTTTTTGGGGCCACTCACGAATCCGAAGGATACGTGGTGTTGGTCGGAGACGAGGGATCCGGACCCTCACAGCAGTCTCCTTCTGAGTTTCTGTTTTCGGTTTGGAACTGAAGCCGCGCGGCGCGTGTCAGTCTTACTTGTGTTTGTCTGTCGTTCCTCATTTTCTGTCTAACCATTCTCCTCCTAGAAACAGCCATGAGACAGACCGTCAACACCCCCTTGAGCCTCACGCTTGACCACTGGTCAGACGTGAAAGCAAGAGCCAACAACGAGGGAGTTGTAATTAAAAAGAACAAATGGATTACCCTCTGCGAGGCCAAATGGGTCATGATGAATGTAGGATGGCCTCGCGAGGGAACCTTTAACCTCAGTCTTATTTCGCAGGTGGAGGGAAAAGTCTTTGCTCCGGGTCCACATGGCCACCCGGACCAAGTTCCATACATCGCTATATGGAGACTCCTGGCGACAGAACCCTTTCCATGGGTTAGGCCATTCCTCTCCCCTCCGATGCCCCAGGCCTGCCCCCCGACGGCACCGCCGCCCCCTCTTGCCCCTCCTACCTCCTCCCTTTACCCTGTTCTCCCACGAAAGGATCCCCCTAAGACCCCTGTTCTCCCCCCCGACCCCAATTCACCCCTTATTGACCTCCTGACAGAGGACCCACCACCATACCCGGGGAATCGGGGACAAGGGGGACCAACGGCCCCTGCGGCAGTACAGGGGGAACTGGCAGCCCCTGTGGCGGCACCGGAGGAACCAGCAGCCTCCATGGCGATGTTGGAACCACCGCCGGCGGCCCCTGAACATCCTCCGCAGAGAGGGTCAGATGATGAGACTCCGGCCACCTCCCCAATTGCTGGTCGCCTACGAGGCAGGCGTGATGAACCAAGGAATCCAGAGTCTTCCCCCTCCAGGAGGGCCCTAATCACCAGCTCCAATATTGGCCCTTCTCGGCCTCTGACCTTTACAATTGGAAACAACATAACCCCCCCTTCTCTAGGGACCCTGTTGCCTTGACTAACCTGATTGAGTCTATTTTAGTGACCCACCAGCCCACATGGGACGACTGTCAGCAGTTGCTGCAGACCCTCCTGACAGTGGAGGAAAAACAGCGAGTCTTTTTGGAGGCTCGGAAGCAGGTTCCTGGAGACGATGGAAGACCCACTCAGTTGCCTAATGTCATCGACGCAGCCTTTCCCCTCACCCGCCCAAACTGGGACTTCACTACCCCAGAAGGTAGGGAGCACCTACGTCTCTATCGCCAGTTGCTCTTAGCGGGTCTCCGAGGGGCTGCTAGGCGCCCCACTAATTTGGCTCAGGTTAGAAGCACGATCCAGGGAAAGGATGAGACTCCAGCAGCCTTTCTAGAGAGACTCAAAGAGGCCTATCGAATGTATACCCCATATGATCCGGAGGATCCAGGTCAGGCACCGAGCGTTATCTTGTCCTTCATCTATCAATCAAGTCCAGATATAAGGGCCAAGTTACAGAGACTAGAGGGATTGTATTCGTTCAGTTTGTCAGATATATTGAGAGAGGCAGAGAAAGTGTTCAATAAAAGGGAAACTCCCGAAGAGCGGGAGGAGAGGATGTGGCAAAAACAGGAAGAGAGAGAGAAAAAGCGTCATAGGGAAATAAGTAAAGTCCTGGCCGCTGTAGTATCACAGGGACAGGGACAGGTTAGAGAAGGAATTAGGACGGGAGGTCAAAGAAGGACACCGCTTGATAAAGACCAATGTGTTTACTGTAAAGCAAGAGGACATTGGGCTCGTAACTGCCCAAAGATACCTCAAGAGTCTCGGAGAACTAAGCCAAGAACCACGGACCTCCTCAACCTAGAGGATTAGGGAGGTCAAGGCCAGGAGCTCCCCCCTGAGCCTAGGATAACTCTCAAGATCGGGGGGCAGCCAGTGACCTTCCTAGTGGATACCGGGGCTCAACATTCGGTCCTGACCCATACCGAAGGCTCCCTCAGTGACCGCACAGCTTTGGTCCAGGGGGCCACGGGTAGCAGGAGATATCGATGGACCACTGAAAGAAAGGTTCAGCTGGCATCTGGACAGGTAAACCACTCTTTTTTGCATATACCTGATTGCCCTCACCCATTGTTGGGCCGAGACCTGTTGACTAAACTCAAGGCTCAGATCTATTTTGATGACAAGGGGTCAACTGTTACGGGGCCTAAAGGGACCCACTTACAAGTCCTAGCCCTAAAATTGGAAGAAGAATACCGCCTGTTTGAACCCGAGCCCCCTAAGGGACCACCACAAGGGATGCAGGACTGGTTGAAAGAATTCCCCTCGGCATGGGCAGAGACTGGCGGCATGGGGCTGGCCCACGACCAACCCCCACTTGTTATTCAGTTAAAAGCCACCGCCACTCCTGTCTCCATCAAACAATATCCTATGTCCCGGGAAGCCCACAAGGGCATTAAACCACACATCCGGAGGCTCTTGGACCAGGGAATACTTATGCCCTGTCGATCCCCTTGGAATACCCCCCTCCTGCCTATAAAAAAGCCTGGGACAGGGGATTACAGACCGGTTCAAGACCTGAGGAGGTTAATAAACGAGTTGAAGATATACACCCCACGGTGCCAAACCCATACAACCTCCTCAGCACTCTTCCACCAACCCACATTTGGTATACGGTGCTGGACTTAAAGGATGCCTTCTTCTGTTTGAGGTTACATCCCCAGAGCCGACTGCTGTTTGCTTTTGAATGGAGAGACCCAGAGATGGGACTTTCAGGACAGTTGACCTGGACTCGGCTCCTCCAGGGGTTTAAGAACAGCCCGACCCTCTTTGATGAAGCCCTACACTCAGACCTGGCCGAGTTCCGGGTCGAACACCCGGCCTTAATCTTGCTCCAATATGTGGATGACCTCCTCCTAGCGGCCAGAACCCAGGCTGAATGTTTAAGAGGCACTCGGGCCCTTTTGGCTAAACTGGGACAGAAGGGCTATCGGGCTTCGGCCAAGAAGGCCCAGATTTGCCAAAACAAAGTCATTTACCTGGAGGGAGGACAGAGATGGCTCATGGAAGCAAGGAAGGAGGCCATAATCTCCATACCCCCTCCAAGGAACCCCCGCCAGGTGCGGGAGTTCCTAGGTACAGCCGGCTACTGCCGCCTATGGATCCCAGGTTTTGCTGAAATGGCTGCCCCTCTATATCCTCTCACCAAGCCCGGGGTCATGTTCCACTGGGGAGAGGAACAACAACAGGCCTTTCAACGAATTAAGAGAACTTTACTCGAGTCACCAGCTCTTGGCCTACCAGATCTGACTAAGCCCTTTGAACTGTTCGTGGACGAAAACTCAGGCTTTGCAAAAGGAGTGCTAGTACAGAGACTGGGGCCATGGAAGAGACCTGTAGCTTATCTATCCAAGAAATTAGACCCGGTAGCTGCAGGTTGGCCCCCTTGTCTGCGCATGGTAGCCGCCATTGCTGTCTTGCTCAAGGACGCAGGGAAACTGACTTTGGGACAGCCATTAACTGTGTTATCCTCCCATGCGGTGGAAGCCCTGTTCCGGCAGCCCCCAGATAAATGGCTCTCAAATTCCAGGATGACCCACTACCAGGCTCTGTTGTTAGACACAGACCGAGTGGTGTTCGGACCAGTTGTCTCCCTCAACCCCGCAACCCTGCTGCCCTCGCCAGACCCATCCAAGGAGCACAATTGCCTCCAGATTCTGGCGGAGGCCCATGGCACCTGCTCCGACCTAACAGATCAACCACTGTCGAACCCAGATTTCATCTGGTTCACGGATGGGAGCAGCTTCCTCCAAGAAGGAGAACGGAGGGCCGGAGCAGCCGTCACCACCGAATCAGAGATAGTTTGGGCCTCGCCGCTGCCGCCCGGAACATCGGCCCAAAAGGCAGAGCTGGTCGCGCTGACCCAGGCCCTCTGGATGGCGGAAGGTAAGAGACTCACGGTCTATACCGATAGCAGATATGCCTTCGCCACTGCCCATGTACATGGAGAAATCTACAGGAGGAGAGGCCTCTTAACCTCGGAGGGCAAGGAAATTAAGAACAAAAAGGAAATTTTAGACCTCTTAAGGGCTCTATTCCTTCCATGTCAGCTCAGCATCATACATTGTCCCGGGCACCAAAAGGATGACTCTGTCATAGCGCGGGCAAATCGGCTGGCCGACCTAACGGCCCAGACAGTCGCCTTGCAACCCCCCAGGGGCGACCAGCTGCTAGTCTTGCAGGACCAACAGCCAAGCAGGGACCCCATGCCCTACAGCCCGGAGGACCAGGAGCTAGCTAAGAAAATGGGGGCGGAATGGAGCCCCGAATGACAAGCTTACATCCTAAATGACAAATTAATTATGCCAACCTCCCACACCAAATACATGCTCAAGTTCCTCCACGCGCTAACCCATTTGAGCAAAAACAAAATGAGGACCCTCCTGGCTGATGAGGCTTCAAACACCGTATTATTAAATCAGGAACAGGTCCTCCAACAGGTGACCTCTAGCTGCCCTGCTTGTGCCCAAGTCAATCCAGGAAAAGCCCATCTGAACAGAGGGAACCGCCTGCGAGGCCACCGCCCTGGAGTCCATTGGGAGATTGACTTCACCGAGGTAAAACCCGGACTATATGGATACACACAGATACCTACTGGTTTTTGTAGACACTTTTTCAGGATGGACAGAGGCTTTCCCTACCAAGAAGGAGACCGCTAACGTGGTAACCAAGAAACTCCTGGATGACATCTTTCCCAGGTATGGAATGCCCCAGATATTGGGGTCAGATAATGGGCCCGTCTTTGTCTCCCAGGTAAGTCAGAAAATGGCCAGGCTATTGGGGATCGATTGGAAACTCCATTGTGCATACCGCCCCCAGAGCTCAGGGCAGGTAGAATGCATGAATAGAACCATTAAGGAGACTTTAACCAAATTAACGCTTGCAACTGGCACTAGAGATTGGGTGCTCCTCCTCCCACTAGCCCTCTACCGAGCCCGGAATACTCCTGGGCCTCACGGCCTAACCCCGTTTGAGATTTTATATGGGGCTCCCCCACCAATTGTGAATTTCCTTCACCCTGATATCTCCTCTTTTGCCACTAGCCCTACCCTGGAGGCGCACCTCCAAGCCTCCAGCTGGTGCAAAAGACGGTGTGGAAACCCCTGGCCGATGCCTACCGGGAGCGACTGAATCGCCTGGTGGTGCCTCACCCATTCAAGATTGGGGACTCTGTCTGGGTCCGACGCCATCAATCCAAGACCCTAGAGCCGAGGTGGAAAGGACCCTACACTGTCTTGTTAACTACCCCCACTGCGCTCAAGGTTGATGGGATAGCAAGCAACGTGGGTCCACGCGTCGCATGTGAAGGCCGCCAAAGAACCCAGCGAGGCTGAGAAAGCCGAGACATCTACATGGAAGGTTCAACACTCTCCAAACCCACTGAAGATAAGACTTGTACGTGGGGAGGGATCCCAGTCCTGATATGGGTACTCTTAGTCTTGAGACTAGGAACAGTACAGGGCAGCCCCCACCAAATAAAAAGGCTAACCTGGCAGGTGATCTCACAAACGGGGGAAATAGTATGGCAGACTACGGCACACCATACGCCCTACACTTGGTGGCCGGAGCTCACTCCTGATTTCTGTCAGCTGGCTGCAGGGTTGGATACATGGGATATTCCAGATAGAGCACACTATCAGTTAAACACCTCATATGTAACAAACCCAGAAGTACGACTAGTCCCCCGACGGGCTTACAGCGGGTGCTTGGACCCCATGTCACGCTGCCATCTTGCCCAAAGCGATTTCTATGTATGCCCTAAAGATGGTAGAACACCAAGCCAGGCATATAAATGTGGAGGATACACCCAATATTTTTGTGCTAAATGGGGATGTGAAACCTCTGGAAGTGCTTACTGGAAACCTTCCTCTTCCTGGGATTTAATTACTGTTAAAAGAAAATATGTTAAAGTCGATACATGGGCCAGTGGGTGCTATTGGAACAACATGCCAAGAACCCTATTAAATGGATTGTCCCTCCCCCTAAATATATCCTTCACCAAGACAGGGAAGTCCTTCGCAGATTGGACAACGGGTCGCACCTGGGGTCTACGCTGGTATCTATCAGGCGAAGACAAAGGGCTGACATTTAAACTCAAGCTTAAAATAGAGGAAATAAAACAATCCATGGGGCCAAATTCAGTTCTGTCTGAGCAAAAGCCCCCCTCCCCGCCGGCCAGATCCCTGCTGGCCAGATCCCTGGTTACGAATGATAAAAACCCTCGGGTTACGCCAGAGCCCCTGATGAACACCAGCACCTCTGGTCCCGCTGACAGCAAGTCTATACTAGACCCCACCCAGAGGGCTGGCACGGGGGATAGGCTATTCCAATTGATGCAGGGTGCTTACCTGGCTCTAAATGTCACCAACCCCGACCGGACCCAGGAATGTTGGCTATGTCTGATAAGTACCCCCCCCCCCCTTATTATGAAGGCCTAGCAATCCTTGGGAACTATACCAACCATACCAATCCACCCACCTCTTGCACCAACAACCCCCGACATAGGCTGACCCTGTCCGAAGTATCCGGGCAGGGGTCATGCATAGGAGCTGTTCCTAAAACCCATCAAGCCCTATGCAGCAGGACTCAAGCCCTATCACCTGGGAACTACTATCTGGCAGCCCCAAATGGTACATACTGGGCATGCAGAAAGAAAAAGGTATATAAGATGTGAGGACCAGGAACTAGGGAGAGAAAAGCATGTATTTAGTTAAGCATTTGGTTGGTTAAGGGTTCAGGCTTTGGAGCAATACAGTTCAGCTGAGAGCCATTGGGATGAGGACTCAGAAGCTTCCAGCCTGAGGAAAAAGGATCACCTGAGGAACTAGCAAGGTGAGATAGCTGTGGCTTGTTCTGCTTCTCTGATCTTCCAGCAATCACCCCAATAACCTGCCTCTGGTTTGTTCTTATTAATAAGAACGCTTTAAGATTCATGTTTCATCTAGCGCCCAACGTGGGGCAAGAGTTTCCACCTAAAACCTGAGAAAAAAGATTCTAAGGGAGCTAAAAACAGCTTCCTCTTAGTTGTCTCTCTCAAGTTAGTGGCACCCTGCAGGTTTGAGCTACTATGGCGGGTTCCTGGCGTGTGTGTCTGACCTGCAGTGTGGTGGGAATGAGGAGTCTACAAGCGGCACTTTACTCTGCTGCGTGGTGGATTTAGTCTTTGCTAGTTTAAAGTAAAAAAAAAGGTTTCTGGGCTATGTACTGCTTTGATAGAACTGCTTCTGATAGTTGATGGTACACATGGCTCCAGACCCAGAGCTGGCGGTAAACTGTACCACCGCCATGTTGGGAAGCTGAGGTGGGCGGAGCCAGCAGCCACAGCAACATTTCAGTCTTACAAAGATGGATATTACACAGAGAATCTGGTTTATGTTGTCTTTGGGATTTTTAACTGTCGAAAAAGATTTGATCATAAAAGCTGTTAAGTTAAACAAATATGTAAATTTTAAAGACACCTTGACTTCAAAATTTGGATATAAGGATATGTTGCTTGGAAAGGAGTCTCTGCTTTTGTTTCCACAGAAAGCCAGAGGCTATGGATTTGTTCCAGATTAAGGTACATCAGGTTTGATCAACCAAGACCACCTGAAAGGTCTCCAATGACACCATGGCTCAGATGATCTGACATCCAGAATGGTTTCAAGGAAACTGGCTCAGAGGTTTACCCTCACAGACTACTCCATAATCCTAAAATTTTCTTTGTGTTCCCATAAGATACAGTGCCACCTCCAGCAGAAAGTAGTAAGAGAAACTACACCCACATTCCCAGCTGTCTTTGGAGATGGAATTGGCTCACTCCTTCTCTAAACCCAAGCACATTGTTAAAAGAAAAGGTTAAGAGATTCTTGTGTCCCAAATCAGAAGAGCCCTCTGGTGTGGGACAGAGAAAAACCAATATTTTTCTTTAAAGCAGGTTGATTATAAATGTGATCTCTTTCTAAAGAAGAAAAGGGAATATGATATAGATATAATAGGATAAAAGGGTAGATTAGGGAACTTACTTCTACAGAGCAACAACTTGTTTAAAATGTTTTACATTGGTATAGACTTTAGTCTGTTGATACAAACTTAAAGGTAATTTTGTTATACTGTGTGCATATTTCTACTCATGTTTAAGGTATTATGTTTGTATAGCTCATTTTAAATTGTAATGGATAATTAAAAGTAGATTAATAATTAGTCATCTATGATAATCATACTCGTAGCCATGTTACTTAAGTCTTCTACATATAGAGATATTTCAGATAGATAGGTAATCTTCAAATACTTCAAAGACCTACAGAATATGGCATTTAAAATACTTTTAAAATTTAGACTTTCTGGACAGTGAGACATGTCTGCTCCTGGCAGCACCGTTTTACTTCAGAGAGGAGGATGGGCATTGAAGACACTTCATATGGTGCGGTGAGCTCCTCGACCAGCGAGGAAGAACGACCACCATTTGAGGATTCTTCTCAGATCACACGTTATTGGAGCGCCTCTTGATTGAGGGAGAGCGGGATGTGAGGGGCCCCAAGAACCAAAAGGCAGCTGCTTATATAGGGAACCAAGCGAACGGGTCAATCTGTGATTGGATCCCACCAGAATGCAAGCATGGGGAGCCACAGGATAGGCTGAGGACATAAGGCCAAATTACCATATACACGCAGGTGCAAGCCTCGAGGCGCGCAGCCCAGCAAGCACAGCCAAATATGGAGTTGTTTACAGCAAAGCTGTCAGGAAGTCGGCGCCATCTTAGAATGGCGGCTCCCTACATCTCCCCTCTCTTTATTAATTAAGCAACAGGAGAGAGTAGAGGTCCGATCTCTGATAAGACCTTCAAGTACCCTTTTTTCAGAGATGGGATATTGGTACTGACCCATATGCAATCGGACTTGCTCTCCTTGAAGGAAGGAAAACGTCCTACTCTCCAAGTGCAGTGCTCGAGCCTGGCATCCTGTCCCCAGTACAAATACTTCACCCAATCAGGTCCCACCTCATGATGTGTTGACCGATCGAAGGTGAGTAAACAAGATAATTGTCCACATACCTTCCCGAGTGCAATGGACTAACTAGTCCTGGGGTGCAAAGGATATGTGAACTTATAATTTGTTCTTTAAGGCAGAAAGCCAGATCTGAGGGGAGGAGCCACACTCCAGAGCGGCCAATGCCTGAGTGACAATGACCTTGTCCTTTTTTGTACGTGCTTGCAAACGGCAGACCAACCACAGACAAAGCACACACCCTCCAAGACAGCATGCCAAAAATATACCCACCCCCACCCACTCTTTAAACAGGGAAAGGGCAGAAGAAATCCAGGAAGTTAATCCCTCCGCCAGTCCGGTGTCCACCTGGGTCGAGTTCACCGTGATGATAGCCACCCTCAGTTGTTCCATCAGGTTGTCGAATTCTCCCGTCCAATTGCCTAAAAGATAACTGGACAACTGTTTAGACAGATTTACAGCACGGGTAAAGTTTTCATACTGGATACTAGTCACACACAACCCAGCATATTTCCATTGACAGCCGAGCTGGGCAATCTGCCAAAGGTTATCAATTTGCACTTATTGGCCACAGCCTCTTCATTAGCAAACTCAATCAGGAAGGCCTTCCAATCTAAGTATTGGTCTGGGCTCAAGCACGCACATGCAAGCCCTCTCCAATCATTGGGTGTCATGCAGTGCCTGTTTAAGGCCTCCACCTGGGCTACAGTGAAAGAGGCTGTGATCCGTAGGTCCGCATTGACTCAGCCAGAGATTTTATCACCTTGAATACAGTAGTTCGTTAAGAGCCAGAAAAATTGGGTGCGATGAAGCGCCCAAGTCTAAACTTTTCAACCTTTTAAACAATGTTTCACTTTCACTCTTGGTAATCTTTTAAACAATGTTTCACTTTCACTCTCTTTTTGCCTACAGAGAAGAGCAAAAACCTCTTAGCTTTCACTTTCACTTTTGGCTCGTCCCGCTCTTTGTCTACAGAGAAGAGCAAAAACCTCCCCGCTTTTGTTGCAGGTTCCCAATTTGCCTGGGATTTCCTTTAACCCTGCTTTTGTCGCAGGTTCCCAATTTACCTGGGATTTCCTTTAACCCCGCTTTTGTCGCGGGTTCCCAATTTACCTGGGATTTACCGGTGCACCACCCTGACTGCAGAAAGTTCTGAGCCCTTGTTGAGTTCCCCATACGGGCCACCACTTGTCGCGCCTGCCTCGACCAGCAAGGAAGATGCGACACCAGGCTCTTCTTTCAGTGTCGCTGCTCCGTGTGTTGAGTTCTGAATCCCCTTTGACCCCTCACCTGGTGTCTGAGTTTCCCGGGTTTCGGCACCAGCTGCGGCGAGCTCCTCGACCAGTGAGGAAGAACGACCACCATTCGAGGATTCTTCTCAGATCACACTTTATTGGAGCGCCTCTTGATTAAGGGAGAGCGGGAGGTGAGGGGCCCCAAGAACCAAAAGGCAGCTGCTTATATAGGGAACCAAGCGAACGGGTCAATCTGTGATTGGATCCCACCAGAATGCAAGCATGGGGAGCCACAGGATAGGCTGAGGACATAAGGCCAAATTACCATATACACGCAGGTGCAAGCCTCGAGGCACGCAGCCCAGCAAGCATAGCCAAATATGGAGTTGTTTACAGCAAAGCTGTCAGGAAGTCGGCGCCATCTTAGAATGGCAGCTCCCTACAATATGGAGTTTATCTTCACCTTGACAAAAATAGCCATTTGGACAAGAAACTGTTCTTGCCTGGAGTGCTTGATCGACTGGACATGCAGGACCCATAGAAAGGTGACCACTAAACTTTGCTTGACAAAATGGTCCTTCAGGTTCCTGCTTCGCAGAGGAAACTGCCAGACATTCTACAGGACACTGAGAGAAGTGACTGAGAGACTCTAGCCCGGTGGGCTGAAGACAAATGCCCCAACTTTACAAAGGAACATTAGGTGACTGTCCAGGCTGCCAGCTCTGTCTACTCTTGCAAGACTCCCAAAAAATGCTTGCATCCTTCTCCTGGTTCTCAGGTAATATTATATCCTTCTGAAGTCTTTGATGTGGTTGAAGACTAGATAGTTATAATTTCCTCAATTATGATAAAAGATAAGTTAGATATAAAACCTTAGACTCACAAATATAAGATAGATAGGATATCTTCTTTAATATTGTAACTGTAATTCTTGCTTGATAATTGTTTTGTTATATGTAATTGTACTATGTAAAAGTTAAAACCTTCCTTAAAAGAAAAAAAAAAAAAAAAGAAAAGGGGAAGTGCTGTGGATATCGCTCTGTGTAAATAAAGTTCTGATTGGCCAGTGGCCAGGCAGGAAGTATAGGCGGGACAAGAGAGAAGAGAATTGTGGGAAGTAGAAGGTTGGAGAGAGACACCGCCAGCCACTGCCATGAGAAGCAACATGTAAAGACACTGGTAAGCCACAAGCCATGTGGCAAAGTATAGACTAACAGAAATGGGTTAATTTAAGAGAGAAGAAGTAGATAACAAGAAGCCTGCCACAGCCATACAGTTCCTAAACAATGTAAGTTTCTGTGTGCTTTCTTGGTTGGGTCTGAGCGACTGTGGGACTGGCGGGTAATAGAGATTTGTCCTTACTGGGCCAGGCAGGAAAACTCTAGCTACAGCCTTTCCTGTCCAAAATCCACCTGTAGGTACCTTGCATGCTGGTGGGCCCATGCCCTGAAGTCAATTGCTACCTGTTGCTCCCCTGCCATGGCCACTGGCAGTTTGTGTCATGTACTTTCACAATCTCTCTGGGCCAAGGGAAGTTCATGGATGAGCTGTTTAATCAGACCTGAGAAAGATGACTCCTAACCATATGAGGCTGGAGCCAGGCTAGACAAAGGAAACTCACAAATGCAGACAGTTCACAGCCACAGGCCTGCAACTAGGCTGGTGGCTTTCAAGTGGCAGAGGATTGGAGAAAGGCCTACTGCTAGTCTTTAAATTTGATATGATTCTTTAGAAACCTAATAGAAACTATGGTTTTTGAAATATTTTTTATTTTGGGGGGAGGTATTTTGTAATATATGTTTTCTTATTCCATGTACTCTCATATTTGAATTCTATTTTAACACAGAAATGTACTTGTTATATGAAATATTTAAGTAGTTCATAATATTTACACTTAGTATATTTAAATTATGTAGCTAATTCACATAGATGATGCTTCAAACTTACAAAATACTTTCCAAAACCGAATTAGTTTGCCCTATTAAATTTTATGAAACTATGAAGTGGCTAATACACCACAGTAGAGATTTCAATCAGTTTGGCTTGCTTTGCCAGACCACCTCAGACTGTGTGGCTAAAACAATAGGAATCCATTGGCCATAGTTCTGAATACTGGGAATTGTGACATTGGAGAACTAGCATAGTCCATTTATTGAGAAGCATACCACCTTCCTGGGTTGTAGGCGAGTTTCTCATTGTATTCTCATAGGATGGAGGGAAAGAGAGAGATAGAGAGAGGGAGGAGAGAGATATGAAGCATGAATCTATTTAGTCTTAGCAATAAAAACCCAGACTCAGATTTCAGGGTGAAAGCTGAAAGATCAGAGCAGCCAGCCACCAGAGACCTTTTGTCTCTACAAAATCTCTGACTGAATGGGGACTGAGATCCTGTCTCTACCTGCCTTATATTTTTGTCTCCACCTGCCTTATATTCCCATCTCCACCTCCCATGTGCTGGGATCAAAGGCATGAGATCCCAAGCACTGGGATCACAGGTGTGAGCTACCATTGCCTGACTGTTTCTCTTTTAGCCTGGTTTGATCTCATGTAGCCCAGGGTGGCTTTGTACTCCTGATCTTCCTACTTCCTCCTCCAAAGTGCTGGGATTAAAGGTGTATGCCACCACTGCTTGGCCTTTATGGCTAACTGGTGGCTAGCTCTGCCCTCTGATCACTAGGCAAGTTTTTTGTGTCAGAACTGAAACAAAATACCATACAATAGAGGTGGGGAGAGAGGGTGGAGATAGATAGACCATCTCTCATATTACAATTTTAATGATGACACTAATCCCATCTATGAGTGTTCTTTCCTATGACATTATTATCTCCTAAAGGTCCTAGCTCCTAACACCATCCTAGTACAGGTAGGGTTTTAATATATAAATTTAGGGAAAGACAACAGTTAATTGTAATACAAATGATTTTGTTGTTGATGACAAGATTAGCTCATTGGAATAATGCTTCTCTTCACAGTTAGTACAAGTAAATCAGACTCCAGGATCACTTGGCCCAGCATCACTGGCCTTTATAAGAATTTAAAGCTTTGGCATGGGTCTGAAAAGCTATACCAAATCTGTCATGTGGCTAATTGTCAAAGTCTTCTAACTGGTCTTCCTGAATCCAGTTTTGGTTTTCAGACTATTTCTCACACAGCAGGTAGAGTGAAGTTTTGAAAATCAAAATTGCACCAAATGCTCTTCCAAGAGTTCATAATGGGAAGGGTTGGAATGTGATGAAAACTTTTTGCCATGGCTTATTAGGCTGCACATGGTATAATGCCATCCCATAGTCCAGATTTATTTCCCAACTACTTTTGACTCTTTGGCCAAACAGAACAGATTTCTAGCTGTAATAAGCTTTCTCATTGAATTTTCTCCTGGGGACTACCAGCTCCCAAATAATGACACAGAGACTTATTATTAATTATGAAAACTTGGTCTTTAGCTTATTCCCAACTATCTCTTATAACTTAATTAGCCTGTTTCTCTTGATCTACATTTTTTCAATGTGACTTTTTACCTCTTGCATTCTGTATGTCTGACTCCAGGTTTTGCTGCAATCTCTCTTGCATGCCTAGTTTCATCCTGAGTTCCTCTCTCTGTCTGGAAGTCCCACCTAACTTCTGCCTAGCTATTGACCATTCAGCTTTTTATTAAACCAACCAGGTGCCTCAGGCAGGCAAGGTAAAACAGTGACATATCTTTACACAGTTTGCTCAAATATCCTGCAACATCCAACAATCCATGGCCCTTTGCATGTACTGAAAGCTCAACTTCCAGGTCCAAATGTAGCTTCTTTTTGCACTTCATCTAACTGTCTGCTCAAGGAGTATCCATTCAGCATTTCAGCAACTTCTTGTTTCCCACTGTACTCTCCCTGCTTTATATTCATCTATTTCACCTTAGATACAGCTTGAAACTACAGTGTTTGCTTAACAATTGTTAGCTTCCTTCCTTAGTACACATGCACTTTGATGATAGGGTCTTGAGACCCACTGTATGTCTAGGGTCCAGAACCAAGTGTGACAAAGGGTGGGCATGTAGAAATTATCTGGTGAGTAAATAAATCATTCACATTAAATGCAGTGAACATTGGCATGTTCTCAGGAATTAGTTGGCACTTAGAAGTTTACTTATTACCAATTCTTTAGAATATTGGATCTTTCCTAAGCTACTCCATCTAAACACTTTTAATCTATTTCTATTTTATATTTTTGTTAAAATTTTAAGTTACCATATAAAGGAAGGGTTTTGTCATGGCATTTTCAAACATGTGTATCATTCTACTTTATTGCCTTTCTTCTTCCCCATGACCATCCTCTTTACTCCCTCTGAATCCAGCTGGCTCCTTTTCTTCTCCCACTTGGCTCCTTCTTCTTTTTTCTTATATTTCACATTTTCTACTATTCTCTCTTTCCTACCTCCTTTAATTTCTTCTTCCTTTTCTAGTTTCATGACTTAAACACACACACACACACACACACACACACGATTTCAAATCAAGTTTCATACATGAGAGGGAACATGAGGCACTGTTTTTTTAGTTTGTCTTATTTTGCATAATGATTTACAGTTGCATCCACTTTCCTGCATTTTATTTTCCTTTCTAACTGAACATGGCTCCATTGTGTATAGGTACCACATTTTTATTAACAAGTCATCTCCTGGCAGCCATCTAGCTTAGTATAAATTCCTTGCTATTGTAAATAGTGCAATTATAAACTTCGATGTGCAAGCATATCCAAGGTATTTCAACTTAGAGTCCTTTGAGTATATACTCAAGCATAGTAGAGCTGAGTCATATGGTAGTTCTATTTTAAATGTTCTGAGGACACTCCATATTCATTCCCACAATGGCCTCATCTTTTACCTTGCCACTAGAACTAAATAAGAGATCCATTCACACATATCCATGCTAGCATGTGGTGTATTAAAAAAAAAAATTTGATGATAGCCTTTCTGACTGGGGTTATGTAGAATTGCAAAGGAGTTTTAACTTACATTTTCTAGATAGTTAAAAATGTTGACTACTCTTTCAATTATTTATGAACCAGTTGTATTTTTTCTTTTGAGAACTGTCTATTAAGTTCACTCACTCATTTATTGCGTTTGATTATTTTGTATTTAATTTTTAAGCCCCTGTTTTATATGTAGTTGCCAAAGATATTTACCCTTTGTGTAGACTATATCTTCCACTCTGCTGATTGTTTCCTTTGGGGTGCAGAAGTTTACTTAATTTTATGTAATTCTACTTGCCAATTCATGCGGATTGTGTTATGTAGTATTAGGTTCCTGTTCAGAACCCCCTTGCCAATGTCTAGATCTTAAAGTTCTTACCTATGTTTTTTTTACTTGAGGTCTCAAAGTTTTTGGTCTTACCTCAAAGTCTTTGAGCCATTTAGAACTGATTTTTTTCCAATGTGTACAGAGTGAGAGATATGGATCTAGTTTTAGTCTTCTGTATATGGGAATGAATTTTCTTCATCATCATTTGTTAAAGAAGGTATCTTTTCTCCAGTGTATGATTTTGATATTTTTCTTAGAACTTAGGTGGCTACAGCAGTGGGAGTTTATGCCTGCATCCTCCCCTCTATTATAATGATCTACACACTAGTTTTATGACACTAGTACACTGTTTTTGTCACAGTGACTCTGAAATGTAATTTGAGATCAACCATTGTTTTGTTTGTTTGTTTGTTTTTGTTTTTGTTTTTGTTTTTTTTGTTTTGTTTTTTTGAGCTGAGGATCAAACCCAGGGCCTTGCGCTTGCTCGGCAAGCGCTCTACCACTAAGCTAAATCCCCAACCCATGAGATCAATCATTGTTATACCCACAACTTCAGTCTTTTTTATTTAGGATTACTTTGGCTATTTGGGATCTTCTGTGCTTTTGTATGAATTTTAGGACTTGTTTTCTTCCAGTTTTGTGAAGAATCTCATTAGTAGTTTGATGAGATTTCATTGACTCTCTGGTGTGCTTTTGGTCATTTAGATATTTTCGCATTGTCCGTGACTATGGGAACTCTTTCCATTTCTACTTTCTTGGATTCAATTTCTTTCTTCACTTCTTGAATGTTTTATTTTTTTAATTAAAAAATTATTTATTTACTTATTATTTTACATCCTGACTGCAGTTTTTCCTCCCTCATTTCCTCCCAGTCCCTCCCCTCACCTCCCCTCTGCTTCCCCCCACCCCATCCACTCCTCCTTTGTTTCTATTCAGAAAAGGACAGGCCTCCTATGGATATCAACAAAGCAAGGCATATTAAATTGTAGGAAGACTTAAACACCTTGGCTAGTATTAAGGCTGGGCATGGAAACCCAGTATGAGGAGTAGGCCCCCAAAAGCTATCAGAAGAGTCAGAGATAGTCCCTCCTACCACCATTAGGAGTTACACAAGAAGGCCAACTTACACAATTGTCAGGTATATGCAGAGGGACTAGATCAGTCCCATGCAGGCTCCCTGGTTGTTGGGTCAGTCTCTGTGAGCTCCTATGAGTACAGGTTAGTTGATTCTATGGGATTTCTTAAGATGTACTTGATCCCTCTGGATCCTACAACCCTTCCTCCCCTCTTCACAGCATTCCCCAATCTCAGCCTAATGTATGACTGTGAGTCTCTCCATCCATTTTTACCAGTTGTTGAAGGCTCTCTAATGACTATTAGGCTAGGGACCAATCTATGAGTATAGCAGAATATCATTAGGTAATATTACATTGACATTTTCTTTTCTCCAGTCATGTTTGGTTCTATTCTAATTCTCTGGGCCATCTGGCCTCTGGGGTCTGATGTTACCTACAGGCAATGTCATGGTGTAGGCTCCCTCTTGTGGCATGAGTCTTAGGGTGGAGCAGTTGTTGGTTGGCCACTACCACAGTCTCTGTGTTACCCTTACCCCAGTACATCCTATAGGCCAGATAGACTGTAGATCAAAGGCTATGTGGCTGGGTTGTTGTCTCATCTCTCCACTGGTAGTCTTGCCTGGTCACAGGAGGTGGTCAGTTCAGGCTATGTATCCACTATTATTAGGTGTCTTGAAGATTGTGGGTAGTTTCCCTCGCACAAAATTTCTACTTGACCCTGAAATGACCCCCTTTCCAGTCATCTCTTTCAATACTCTCTCCTCACCCCACCCCCACCTGATCCATCATGTTCCCATCTCCACATGCCCACAGTCCACTCACAAAATCTCTTCTATTTCCCCTTCCTAGACAGACTAGAATGTTCCCCTTAAGCCCTCCTTGTTAGTTAGGCTCTCTGGGTCTGTGGATTGTAGGTTGGTTGTCCTTTACTTTGCAGCTAATGTCCACTTATGAGCGAGTGTTTGTCTTTCAAGGTCTGTGTTAACTCAGAGTGATTTTTTTGTAGTTCCATCCATTTACATGCAAATTTCATGATGTCATTGTTTTTAACAGCTGAGTTATACTCCATTAGTGTAAATGTGCCACATTTTCTTCATCCATTCTTCAGATGAGGGACATCTAGGTTGTTTTCAGGTTCTGGCTATTACAAATGAAGCTGCTATGAACATATTTGAGCAAGTGTCTTTGTGGTATGATTGAGCATCCTTTGAGTATATGCCCAAGAGTGGTATAGCTGGGTTTTATGGTAGATTGAGGAGTGGATAATGAACTAGAAAGCTAGACCTTCAAATACTATATTGAATAAATATGAAGAGAATGGACAGCCTTGTTTTGTTCCTGATTTTAGTGGAATCATTTTGAGTTTCTCTTCATTTAATTTGATGTTGGCTATCAGCTTGCTGTATATTGCCTTTATTATGTTTAGGTGTGTTCCTTGTATCCCTGTTCTCTCCAAGACTTTTATCATGAGGGAATGTTGGGTTTTGTACAAGGATTTTTCAGCATCTAATGAGATTATCATGTTTTTTTTTCTTTTAGTTTGTTTAAATGTGGATTACATTGACAGATTTTCATATGTTGAATTATCCCTATATTTCTGGGATGAAGCTACTTGATCATGGTGGGTGATCTTTTTAATGTGTTCTTATCTTCAGTTTGCAAGTATGTTACTGAATATTTTTGTATCTAATGTTCATGAGGAAGATTGGTCTATAATTCTCTTTCTTGTGTTGAGTCTGTGTAGTTTGGGTATCAGCATAACTGTGGCCTCATAAAAATAATTTGGCAATGTTCCTTCTGTTTCTATTTTGTGGAATAATTTGAGGAGTACTGGTATTAGCTGTTCTTTGAAAGTCTGGTAGAATTCTGCACTGAAACTGTCTGGCCCTGGGCTTTCTTGATTGGGAGACCTTTAATGACTGCTTCTATTTCCTTGAGGCTTATAGGTCTGTTTAAATTGTTTATCTGGTCTTAGTTTAATTTTGGTATGTGGTATCTATCAGGAAATTTGTCCATGTCTTTTAGATTTTTCCAATTTTGTGGAGTACAGGTTTTTGAAGTATGATCTAATGATTGTCTGGGTTTCCTCAATGTCTGTTGTTATGACTCCTTTTTCGTTCCTGATTTTGTTAATTAGGATGTTCTCTCTCTGCCTTTTAGTTAATTTGGATTTGTCAATCTTGGATCTTCTAAAAAATCAACTTTTTATTTCATTGATCCTTTTTTTAAATAAATTTTTTACTTTTATTTATTTATTTGTTTATTTCTTTATAATTTAATTTGATTTTACACATCAGCCATGGGTTCCCCTATCTTCCTCCCTCCCGCTCCCAACCCCACCTTCCCCCCCCAGTCCACCCCCATTCCAATCTCCTCCAGGGCAAAGACTCCCCTGGGGATTCAGCTCAACCTGTTAGATTCAGTCCAGGCAGATCCAGTTCCCTCCTCCCAGGCTGAACAAAGTGTCCCTGCATGAGTCCCAGGTTCCAAACAGCCAGCTCATGCACTAAGGACAGGTCCGGGTCCGGTCTCCCAAACAGTTCAAGCTATTCAACTGTCTCACTTATCCAGAGGACCTGATCCAGTTGGGGGCTCCTCAGCTATTGGTTCATAGTTTATGTGTTCCATTCATTTGGCTATTTATCCCTGTGCTTTTTCCAATCTTGGTCTCAACAATTCATGCTCTTACAGTCCCTCCTCTTTCTCAACAACTGGACTCCTGGAGCTCCAACTGAGGCCTGGCCAAGGATCTCTGCATCCACTTCCACCAGTTATTGAATGAGAGTTCTAGCATGGCAGTTAGGGTGTTTGGCCATCAGATCACCAGACTAGGTCAGTTTGGGCTTTCTCTCAACCATTGCCAGTAGTCTACAGTGGAGGTATCTTTGTGTGGATTTCTTGGGACTCTCTAGCACTTTGCTTCTTCCTATTCTCATGTGGTCTTCATTTATCATGGTCTGTTATTCCTTGTTCTCCCTCTCTGTTCTTGATCCAGCTGGGCTCTCCTGCTCCCCTAAGCTCTCTTTCCCTCAAACCTTGCCCTTCAGTACCCCCACTCACATCCAGGTTGTTCTTGTAGACCTCATCCATTTCTCTGTCATTGGGCGATCCCTGTGTCTTTCTCAGGGTCCCATTTTCTAGGTAGCCTCCCTGGAGTTGTGAGTAGCAGTCTAATCATCTTTGTTTTACATCTAGTATCCTCCTATGAGTGAGTACATACCATGTTTGTCTTTCTGAGTCTGGGTTACCTCACCCAGGATGATTTTTTCTAGATCCATCCATTTGCCTGCAAACCTCATGATGTCATTGTTTTTCTCTGCTGAGTACTACTCCATTGTATATATGTAACACATTTTCTTTATCCATTCTTCAGTTGAAGGGCATCTAGGTTGTTTCCAGGTTCTGGCTATTACAAACAATGCTGATATGAACATAGCTGAGCAAATGCCCTTGTGGTATGATTGAGCATTCCTTGGGTATATGCCCAAGAGTGGTATAGCTGGGTCTTGGGGAAGATGGAATCCCAATTTTCTCTTTCTTTTTCTTTTTTTTTTCCAGAGCTGAGGACCGAACCCAGGGCCTTGCACTTGCTAGGCAAGCGCTCTACCACTGAGCTAAATCCCCAACTCTGCATTCCCAATTTTCTAAGGAAGCGCCATATTGATTTCCAAAGTGGCTGTACAAGCTTGCATTCCCACCAGCAGTGGAGGAGAGTTCCTCTTGCTCCACATCCTCTCCAGCATAAGCTGTCTTCAGTGTTTTTGATCTTAGCCATTCTGACAGGTATAAGGTGGTATCTCAGAGTTGTTTTGATTTGCATTTCCTGGATAATTAGGGATGTTGAGCAATTCCTTAAATGTCTTTCAGCCATTTGAACTTCTTCTGTGGAGAATTCTCTGTTTAGTTCTATAACCCATTTCTTAATTGAACTGTTGGGCATTTTGATGTCTAATTTCTTGAGTTCTTTATATATTCTGGATATCAGCCCTCTGTCAGATGTGGGGTTGGTGGAGATCTTTTCCCATTCTGTAGGCTGTTGCTTTGTCTTCTTGACCATGTCCTTTGCTCTACAGAAGCTTCTCAGTTTCAAGAAGTCCCATTGATCGATTGTTTCTCTCAGTGTCTGTGCCACTGGTGTTATATTTATGAAGTGATTTCCTATGCCAATGTGTTCAAGACTACGTTCTACTTTCTCTTCTATCAGGTTCAGAGTAACTGGATTTATGTTGAGGTCTTTGATCCACTTGGACTTAAGTTTTATGCATGGTGACAGATATAGATATATTTAATTGATTCTTTGTGTTGCTCTCTTTGTTTCTATTTTTATTGATTTCAGCCCTCATTCTGATTATTTCTTGTCATCTTCTCCACTTGAGTGTGTCTGGTTCTTTTTTGTTCTAGAGCTTTCTGTTGTGCTGTTAAGTCACTACTGTGAGATTTCTCCAACTTCTTTATGCAGGTACTTAGTGCTATGGCCTTTCCTCTTAGCACCACTTTCATTGTATCTCATAAGTTTTGGTATGTTGTGTATTTATTTTTATTCAATTCTAGGAAGTCTTTAGTTTCTTTATTTCTTTCATGACCAAGTAATTCAGTAGAGAGTTGTGCAGTTTATATGAGTTTGCAGGCTGTTTTTCTGTTGTGGTTGAAATCTAACTTTATACTTGGTAGTCTGATAGGATACAGGGGATTATTTCAACTATCTTGTGTCTGTTGAGACTTGCTTTGTGACATAGTATGTGACCAATTTTGGAGAAGGTTCCATGAGGTGCTGAGAAGAAGTTACATTTTTTTTTTTTTTGTGTGTGTGTGTGTGTTTGGGTGAAATGTTCTGTAGATGTTAGGTCCATTTGAGTCATAATGTCTGTTAGTTCTATTGTTTATCTGTTTAATTTCTGTCTAGACTACCTGTCCATTAGTGAAAATGGGTTGTTAAGGTCTCCAACTATTAATGTGTGGGGTTCTATGTTTGATTTAAGCTTTTGTTATGTTTCTTTTACATATGTGGGTACCACTGCATTTGGGGCATAGCTGTTCAGAATTGAGACATCATCTGCTGTAGAATAATCCTCTTATATACTGGCTGTTGTGTGTGTGTTCTTGCATTTTCTTTTAGGCATCTGGATTTAAATTGATTATAGGTCTAGGTACCAGTTTCTGGATTTGTCTTTGTTGGATGAGTGTTTTCTTTCTTAGTTTCTGTTTCCTCTCTGGTCTTCTGGATCCCATGGCCCTTGGTTGAGTAGAGGGCCTTTACTCACATTGGGGGCTGGACTTCTGATGTTCTGGGTACCTTCTGGTCCAGAAGGGGGTTGCTGCCTAAGTTTGGGGGCTGCAGTTCTGACTATGTACGTGCTCAGCCTCTAATCTGCCGGGATGCTGGCCTGGCTTCTGATGGAGTAGGTGGCTTCTGCCTGGTTTCTGGGAATCAAAAATCTGGCTTGGCCTCTGATAGAGTAGCAGTCTTCAGCCAGAGTGTGGGCCAGGACATGATGATGATAAGGAGCAGTTAGAGTTATGGTTGGTGAGTGCAGGTAGGTGGGGGCAGTAACCTGGGGTTCAGGATGCTGGCCTTACCTCTTGGGAAAGAGAAAGCTCTCACCAGAGGAGCGGGCCTGGGATGTGGTGACAATGAGAGGAGGAATGGTTGGGTTTTTACTGGGCAGGTATGAGTGAAGGCAATGAGGGGGCACTTTATCTGGTTTGTAGGAAGTTGTCCTGGCCTCTGATGGGGTGCAAGTCCCTGAATGTTTCATTATAGAAGTTACTTCATCACCTTGGTTAGATTTATTCCTAAGGATTTTATTTGTTTTTGATGCTAATGTGATTTAGATTTTTTTAACCTGATTTCTTTCTTGAGCAGCTCATTAGTGGTGTAGAGTATGTGTATGAGTGTTTTATCTGCATATGTGTGTGCGCATCACATGCATGCCTGATGCCTGTAGAAGTCAGAAGATGGCATCAGATCCCCTGAACTAGAGTTATGGACAGGTGTAAGCGACCATATGGGTGCTGGGTGCTAAGCCTGGGTCATCTGGAAGAACAACCAGTGCTTTTAGCCACAGATCCACATTTCCAGTATCAAAGTTTCTGGTTTTGTTTTGTTTTGTTTTTTGTTTTTGTGGGAGCTGAGGACCGAACCCAAGTCCTTGCGCTTGCTAGGCAAGCGCTCTACCACTGAGCTAAATCCCCAACCCCAGTTTCTGTTTTTTTTTTTTAATGTTGATTTTGTTTCTTTGCTTGTTTGGTAAACCCTAAAAGTTTAAGTATATGTTGTCTGAAAAAAAAAATGGGTTGTTTTTCTTCTTCCTTACCTGTTTACAACTTTTTACAACTTTTAGTTACTTTTCACTTGTCTTATTGTTCTAGCTAAGTCTTCAAATACAATGTTGAATAACAGTTAAGAGAGTGGACCCTCTTCACTCTTTCCAGATTTTTGAGGAAGTGTTAATTTTTTTCCCATTTAGTATTATGTCGGCTATAGATTTATTGTATATAATCTTTATTGTATTGAGATATGTCACTTTTATTCACATTTTCTTCAGGATTTTTATCATGAATGGATGTTGAACTTTGTTGGGGACACTTTCTGCATATATTATACTGGAGTGGAGACATTTATTGAAGTCTAGGACACCCACCAGTGACAATACCACTGAAGACAATGACCCCATCAGGAAGAAGACTTCAATGGACAATAGCTCTCTTTGGAAGTGCCAGACCCTGTAAGCCCTTCCCCATTCAGGACTTAAGGTTGACAGGTCTTATGCTGGACCTGTAAAGGTAAATGACGCTACTCTGAGTTTATAAGTGCATTAGCCCTGCTCTGCTCAAAAGACAGCATTTCATTCTCTTTACCATGATTCTTATTTTTTTCCTACCCACCTTCATGTTGTTTCTTAAGCTTTGGAAGGGACCCCTTAGGGGTGAACACCAGAAACTCCCTTAATCTTAGCACTTTGACAAGCTGTATGTATCATCATTTATTGCCATTCACCACAAAAAAGAAGGTTCCCTGATCAAGACTAAGGGTAGCACTAGTCTATGGCTATAAACAACTATAGAGGAGGCAATGTGACATGTCCATTTAGCAAAACAGAAGCATAAAGGGACACCCATATTGCCTATCCTCCATAGCTATAAGCCTTTATTCAAGTCCACGATACCAGGTATGTACTTCCTCTGGCAGAGCACATCTCAGATCCAATCAGAACGCAGTTGGTTATCTCAAGACAGTCAAGTTGCTATTGTACTAGTGGGCACATTGTGTCTGGCAGGTAAGACCACTGATGATTTTCATCCCCTAGCTACCTGAATGACAACTTCTGTCCCCGTGAAAACTAGCCAGCAGGGAAGAAGCCTCCAGCTAAGTTCCAGCATGATTTCTGTATATCCTACACCCAACATACATGGTGTCTTCATCAATAGTGTCTCAGCATCTGATTTGCATGGGAAAATAAGAGCAGCAGCAATCTCCTGTACTGCTTTGATATATTGTATTGCTATCATGGGTGCCTTCTTGGACAACAACTCAGAGGGAGGTCATCACACCCAGTACTGAAGTTTTCATTTAATAACTCATGGCTTCTGGGATTGGTAATATTTACCATGCCGGGTACCTCTGTTCAAACTCTCTCCCTTTTAATATAACTCAGATTTTCTAATTGTAAAGTATGAGGTTTCCACATGGCTTCTTCATGCATCCCTAGTTTTGGTTAACCTTCCTTACTGTTTTTATTTTTTCAAACATTGAACTAGCAGTTGAAATGAACAGTAGTTACTAAGTATTTACTTCATTATTTTCTCTTGCTTCTCACTATTTCTTGCTTTCAGCTTCTTTCTCACTGAAGTTCCTCTTGGTAATTATTTTTATGTTCCTGTCCATATTAAACTTCTAAGTTTTGTTTTCACTGTCTTTATTCTGAAACTGTATTTCAGATTCACAATTACAGGTCAACTAAGCATGTTACTGCTGTTGTTGATTGTCTTCTGATTCTGAGTAATACAATCCCTTTAGGCCTTAATATTAGTAAATCAATGAACACAACTTAGCTCTAAGGTGTCCACTGTAGGTCACCTGGACAATGCTTCCTAAAACAGGGGCTTCCCCCTCTATCAGTGGAAGCAGCTAATCGATCACATGAGAAGCTGAGTTATCTCATTGGCTGACTTTGTAGACATCTTGGATTTGCTGTTACCTAAGGCAGACTGCACTGAAGGCACAGACTAATGACATTATCCCCTTGACTTTTACATCCCATGGTATGCCATTAAAAACATGACTCCCATGAGATCTGAACAGAGTCCACTGCCCTACTAGCCCAGTGCTTAGCCGGTGCTGTCCAGTATGTTCCACTGTTAGACAGTGAGTGAGTGGGAACTAAGCATTATTTGTGCTGTTTCTCATACTTGATTTTCTTTTTCCTGATGAAGCCCATTGCTCAGCTAGGACCAAAGCCTGGTATGTGACAACTAAACTACTTGGCACTATAGATTACTCATCTGGGTCATAGTAACGTCCTTTAGTTGGTGTAAAGGTAAAAATAGCCAAATACATATGAAGCACTCAGTGCACAGAAAAAAATCCAATAATATCTGGGTGATGCTTCTGTTATTAATGATATGAAGAAGGTCACTATATTTTTTCACTCTTTATTCATATTCTTCCCATATACATGTATTGCCTAGAAAATATCATTAACTTCTTAGAATAAAAAAATCAATAATAGATTCTAGAAAAAAGTCTTTGCTAAGACTTGGATGAAAACACTTGCTTAAACATTAATCACATCTCTGCTATCAATTATGAAGTGCTTTAATAAACACAAAATGTGTAATGATTGTTTACTGTTTTTCATTTGAGAGAGATTGTACCCACATCACAGGAGCAGGAAGAATCTGCAATTAATTAGCAAGTGATCATGACAGCGTATCATCCTATACAATTTATGCAACACCTGCCTTTATTATTTTAGAATCCATAAATGAGAACAATCACAGCAAAGTGTCATTTGACAGACAAGCCACCTAATTAAAAGGCTATCAGGCACAGAAAATGGAGCAGAAATTAATCAGGAAAAACACTGTTTGCTAAATTCAACAGATTATTAATACAATGCAGAAATACTGGTGCATAAAATAACTTCATCTTCCAAATATTCTAAGCAGAGGCTTTAGAAGACAACTCAGTTGAACAAATTTGCCTTCTTTTCAGTTATTTGGTAGTGGTTATAGCAGACTAGACATCATTACTGTCTGTAGAAATTACAGTGTATTGGGGAATGGCAGAATTTAGATAATTAATGTAAAGATTTGTGAATGACAGGCATGTGAAGGAAAAGTTTCACACTATTGATGGCCTCAATAAAAGTGTGAGGAAACAGTATACAGAATGTAAATAATGACTGCATGAGAGGATTAATCTTCATTTCCAACTTCATTGGGCTTGCATGAGTATGTCTGTGAGGGTGTTTCTAGATGTTGAACTGAAGAATCAAGACCCACTCCAAATGTTGTTCCTATGAGTTGGGGTTCTAGACTGAATCAAGACAGAAAAAAGAGAATTGATCTTAGTATTAGTATTCTTCTCTCTCTCTGTGCTTTCTGTCTGTGGACACTGTGTGACTGGTGACCTTGTGGTTCTCCCCAACATGCTTTCTATCAAGATTGACTGTACCCCCTCCCACATAAGTTGAGTAGTTCCTCCTCCTCAGACTCTTTTGTTAGGTATTTTGTCACAGAGACAAGAAAAGTAATACAGTGGCTGTCATAATAATCGTGTGTGTGTCAAGTAGCCATCTAATGTGCATCTTAGTCACTGTAGCAGGAATCTTAAGGAGTCTTATTAATAAAATCAAACCTGAGGCCAGTTATTGGGGTGAATGCTGGAAGATCAGAGAAGCAGAACAAGCCACAGTTTCCTTACCTCGCCAATTCCTCAGCTGGTCTTGTTTCCTCAGACTGCAAGCTTCTGTGTCCTCATCCCAATGGCTCTCAGTTGAACTGCTGCTCGAAAGCCTGAATGCTTAACCAGCCAAATGCTGCTAGTTTCTGGTCTTCATGCCTTACATAATCTTTCTCTTTCTGCCTTTACTTCCTGGGATTAAAGGCGTGTGTCTGCATGCCTGGCTGTTTCTAATATGGCCTTGAACTCAGAGATCCAGAGGTATTTCTGTCTCTGGAATGCTAGGATTAAAGGCTTGTGCTACCACTGCCTATCCTCATGTTTAAAATTGTGGCCATCCTGTTCTCTGACCCCAGATAAGTTTATTAGCCTGTGCAATATTTTTGGGAACACAATACCACAAGTCACACCTAATGTGTAACTGTGAGGAGAAAGTGCCAAGAAGTCACAATCAAGTCTGAGATTTCAATGCCTCTGGGATGCTTTACTTTTTCAAATAGTCACACTCTTAATTCTCAAATTTTAGTTTATATCTTGTAAAGAATTCTTAGTGAAGGAGTATACAACTTTGTCAGTTATTACCCAGCAATATTTATGTCATTATTGAAGTTAATACTCTGTTTAGATTTTTGGCCAAGTTCTGCCTTATTTTGAACAGTGATCTGAGTAGGGCCTGTCCATTTCCATATCATCCAGAGCACCTTGAGTCAACATGACCTCCACTAGAGATCATAAATTAAAATCTATTATAAAGTGGGCAGACGAGAGCAGGAAGATGACTCAGTGTGTAAAACTGATAACTTGAGTTTAGTCTTTGATTCATGTGATCACTCTGCTTACGAGTGGTATGTGTCTGTGATCCTAGCACTCTGACTGTAAGAAGAGAAAGGAAAGCAGAGATTTCCCTGATGCTCATAGGCCAGCCAGCCTGAAGTATGCAGAATGGTATACACAAAATACTCAGCCTCAAATAAAGGTAGAAGGTTCAACTGTGCAGAGAATATGGGGCAAAGGAATACTCAGCCCTAAAGGTATGTTCATATCACACCCCCTCTCCTAAAAATCAGGGAACATCTCAGAAGGCGGGGGAGGGGGGGAGGTTGTAAAGACCAGAGAATGGGAACAAATGCCATGAAATAGTGTCTGAACATGATATGGCTGTTACATTCACAAATTCACAAAGGCTGTGGCCAATGCCCACGACTTGGACAAGATCAAGCCAATCAACATTCAAACAGCGATGGGGGAGGGATTCATGGGGCCCCACCCCAGGTGAGAAGCTCTTGGCCACTGATGGCTGCCAGGAGAGGGAAAGTTAATTTCCTTCAGGAGTGTGATGCTGGTAGGTCTCCCACACTCTAGGGTTTGGTCCCTAACCCTTGCATAGAAGGGCAGCACCAGATGAACTCAGTGAGCTATAAAAAAGCAGAATCGATACATGAAGTTTGGAAGAGGAGAGTGTCCTGGAGAAGTAGAAGAGAAGAGGAGGGGTTAATATGGTTAAAATACATTCTCTCTCTCTCTCTCTCTCTCTCTCTCTCTATATATATATATATATATATATATATATATATATATATATATATGACATATTATATATAATTCTGAAAGAATTAATACATTTAAAAGAAATAATTTTTCAGAAAAAATATGGAAGGAGAGAGCAGATTCTTCAAAAATTCACCTGTACCATGGCACATCACACACATACAATATATATGTATATACATATACACATACATACATACCACAGAATTTTAAATCTAGATTATGAACATAAGATAGAACCTGCAATATTTGTCATTCTGAGTCTCACTTCTTTTGCTTAACAAAATGGTTTCCAATTCCATAATTTTTTTCTGCAAATGTCATGATTTTATTTCTTTTTATAGCTTAGCAAAATTACATCTGGTATTTTATCACTATGTATCACATATTTTATCCATTCTTAAAATTAATCTAGGCTGGATTCCTTTTCTAGCTGTTGTGAATAAAGCAGAAATATTCAAGGATGTGCAAGTATCTCTGTGACATGCTGAATTCGAGTTCTTTAGGTGCATATGCAAGAAAGGTGCATCTAGGTCGGATGGTAATGTCATTTGTGCTTTCTTAAGAAGGCTCCCTATGTATTTCCGTAGTGGCTGTGCACGTTTATAATTCCACCAGAGTGTAAGTTTCATTCTCCCTCACATCCTCCTCATCATTTGATGATCGGCTTTGTTGGATCATCATCATGACCGAGTTGAGATGAAATGATTAAATAGCTTTAATTTGCATTTCCCTGGTGGCTAAAATGTTGAATAGGTTTTTAAAAACATATTTATTTACCATTTGTATTTCTTTTTTTTGGAGAACAGTCTATTCAGTTTATTAGCTTACTTGTTGATTGGATGATTTTTAAAAATTAATTTATTTATTTTACATCCCCAATGGAACCTCCACTTCCCCCTCTCTCCTTCTGCCCCCTCCCCCTGATATATCTCTCCTCAGTAGTAATCGCTCAGAAAGGGGCAGGCCTCCCATGGGCTTCAGCAAAGCATGGCAATCAAGCTGCCATAAGACCAAGCACCTTCCCCTATGTTAAGGTTGGGCAAAGCAATTCAGGATGATTATTATTTTTATGGTGTTTACATTATATAGCAATTATACATTTTTCAAAAAAAAGTATTTACTTGTGTTTCTCTTATATATTATGTCCTGACTGCAGTTTCTCTTCCCTCTTCTCCTCGAGTGTCTTCCCCTCCTCCCCCCATTCACTCCTCCTCCTTTTCAGAAATGGCAGGTCTCTCATGAATATGGGCCAAAACATGGCATATTAAGTTGCAGTAAGACTAGGCACCTCATTGCCTATTATGGTTGTACAAGGCAACCCAGTATGAAGAATAGGGTTTCTGTGGTGGTATTGTGTTCCCCAAAATATTGTGCACCCTAATAAATTTATCTGGGGTCAGAGAACAGACAGCCACTAGATACAGAGGATAGAAAATGGTGGCATTCATGCCTTTTAATGCTAGCATTCCAGAGACAGAAATCTCTCTGGATCTCTGTGAGTTCAAGACCACATTGGAAACAGCCAGGCATGGTGACACATGCCTTTAATCCGAGGAAATGAGCCTTTAATCCCAGGGAGTGATGGCAGAAAGCAGAAAGATATATAAGGCGTGAAGACCAGAAACTAAAAGCATCTGGCTGGTTAAGCTTTCAGGCTTCTGAGCAACAACAGTTCAGCTGAGAGTCATTGGGATGAGGACACAGAGGCTTCCAGCCTGAGGAAACAGGATCAGCTGAGGAACTGGCCAGGTGAGATAGCTGTGGCTTATTCTGCCTCTCTGATCTTCCAGCATTCACCCAATAACTGGCCTTAGGTTTGATCTTATTAATAAGACCTGTTAAGATTCCTGCTACAGATTTCAAGCCAGCAAAAGAGTCAGAGACAGGCCCTGCTCCTGTTTTTAGGAGTCCCACAAGAAGACCAAGTTATACAGCTTTACCATATATGCAGGGAGCCTAGGTCAGTCCCATGCAGGTTCCCTGGTTATTTGGATTAGTCTCTGTGAGCTCCCATAAGCCCAGGTTAGTTGATTCTGTGGGCCAGTTTCTTGTGGTGTCCTTGACCCCTCTGGCTCCTACAACCCCTTGTCCCCCTCTTCTGCAGGATTCCTGGAGCTCTGCCTAATGTTTAGCTGTGGGTTTCTGCATCTGCTCCTGTCACTTGCTGGATGAAGCCTCTCTGGTGACAACTGGGCTAGGCACAAATCTATGAGCACAGCAGAGTATCACTAGGAATCGTTATATTGTCCTCCCTCCCTCCCTCCCCCATTTGTTTTTGGTTCTATCCTAGGTCTCTGAGCTATCTAGCCCCTTCATCCTAGCCCTGCAGACACTGTCAGAGATGGACTCCCTCTTGGGGTAAGTCTCAGGCTGGAGCAGTCATTGGTTGTCTCAGGCTGGAGCAGTCATTGGTTGGTCGCTCCCACAGTTTCTGTGCCATCTTTATCCTGGCACATCTTACAGCTAGGACAAATTATTGGTCAAAGGTTTTGTGGTTTGGTTGGTATCTCAATCCCTCCAAAAAAAAAAAAAAACAAAAACAACCCAATCCAACCCAAACCAATCAAAACCAAACCAACCAAACAAACAAACTAAAACCAAAAAACCTTTGCAAAGCAATAGATACTGTCAATAGGACAAAAAGGCAGCCTACAGAATGGGAAAAACTCTTCACCAACCCCAAATCTGACAGAGGGCTGATTTCCAAAACATATAAAGAACTGAAGAAAATTGATATCAACAAACCAAATAATCCAAGTTAAAAATGGGGTACAGACGAGATCGGGCGCGTTTAGGGTGGTATGGCCAGGCGGTGGTAGCACATGCCCTTAATCCCAGCACTCGGGAGGCAGAGGCAGGCGGATCTCTGTGAGTTCCAGGCCAGCCTGGACTACAGAGTGAGATCCAGGAAAGGCGCAAAGCTACACAGAGAAACCCTGTCTTGAAAAACAACAACAACAACAACAACAACAAAAATGGGGTACAGATCTATACAGAGAATTCTCAATAGAGGAATCTCAAATGGCTGAGAAGTACTTATAGAAATGTTTGACATCTTTAGCCATCAGGGAAATACAAATCACAATGACTCTGAGATTCTAGCTTACACCTGTCAGAATAGCTAAGATTAAAAACACAAGTGACAGCTCATGCTGGTAAAGATGTGGAGCAAAGGGAACACCCCTCCACTGCTGATGGGAGTGCAAACTTGTATGGCCACTTTGGAAATCAATATGACAGTTTTTCAGAAAATTAGAAATCGATCTATCTCAAGACCCAGCTATATCACTCTTGGACATACATCCAAAGAATGCTCCATCATATCACAAGGACACTTGCTCAACCACATTCATAACAGCTTTATTTATAATAGTCAGAATCTGGAAACAACCTAGATATCCCTTAACCGAATAATGGACAAAGAAAATGTGGTACATTTACAAAGGAAGTATTATTACTCAGCTGTTTAAAGAATAACATCATGAAATTTGCAGGCAAATGGATGGAACTAGAAAAAAATAATCCTGAGTGAGGTAACTCAGACTCAGAAAACAAACATAGTATGTACTCCTTAGTGAATATTAATTGTAAAGAATAATCATGCTACAATCCACAGACCCAAAGAAGCTAAGTAACAAGGGAGGCACAAGGGGTGGGGTGCATGAATCTCCCTGGGAAGGGAAAATAAAATAGATAACCTGGGTGGACAGGGGGTGGGAGTGGAGGTGTCAGAAACAGGATGAATTGGGTGGGATGAGGATGGAGGAGAGAATACTGGGAGAGACAACTGGAATTGGGGGTGCATCTCGGGAACAAGCTAAAAACCTAGCGCAATGAAAACTCCCAGGAATCTATAAGGGTGACCTTAGCTAAGACTCTCAGCGCAATGGGGGATACAGAGCCTGTACTGGCCATCTCCTCTAATCTAGCAATTATATATTCTTGGCATTAACCTATTGTCAGTTGTTAGCTGGCAAAGATATTTTTCCCATTTTTATAGAGTCTCTCCTGTCTCTGGTGATTATTTTCTTGATGTAAAGCTTTTGAATTCTATGTAAGGCAGTTATGGGTTTCATCTTGTGGACTGGGATCTAAATCCAATCAGAAAGTATTTTTTTACCCCCATGGTATTGTCCTTCCATGCAGTCATTTATTGTTACATACAGGGTTCACAGTTGAGTAATGTTGACAGTTACCTTTCTCCTCTGCTAGCATGTGCAGTGCCTTCAGTTATACATTGAAATTGAAAACAAGCAAGTGGAGATGAAGCTTTCAGATGATTATCAGCTTGATTGCCCATGTTCTATGACTCAAGTATATGGTATCTTCAGCAATAGGGTCTTACCATCAAGTTCTGGAGGGCTATTAATGACATTGGCAACTGTCTATGATGTTTGTGGGTATATGGCACTTCACTTGCCCACAACTCCAAAAGAGGTTGCCATTCCTTGTATTAGGCTTTTTATTTGTTAGCATATGGCTTGTAGTAAAGATATATCCTTATGTATGTGTATGTGTAAATATATATCCCCTTCATTTACTTTTATTTATTTACAAATTATATTTTATCTGTTATCTTAAAGAGCTTACCTATATTTATTTATGCTGACAGGCAACACAAGTCTCTAGAATTAGTGGTTTATATACTCCTGAGCTTTCTGTTTTGTTGCTAAGTTCAATTATCTTTTAACCCAGGTCGTTAGCAATCTTTGCATTGGAATCTGTGGCCATGCAGAAATATGAGAATGTTCCCAGGCCACTTTATACCAACATTATTCAGGAGTTTTGTTCTCTTGATTCCCTCAGATCTCTCTTTCCTCATGTCTCAGGTGACCATTCCTGGGACTTTTCTTGTCGTATTTAGTGAAACTCATGACATACAAATGTAACTCCTTCTGATTTTCTTAAAGAAGATTCCTCCAAACTGCACATTTAAGATATATCTGCGTGCCTATTTTACTTCATTTGATTTATCATGAACTGTTGTGATTTTTCTCACAGATTCTAGTTTACTGTACTTTAAGATGTATGTATATAGCCCTGACAAATATGTGTGATGATTCTTTTGTTGTTGTTGTTACCCCACTTCAGGTGATAATGCTCCCTAAAAGAGCTACAGACTCTACCCAAAACCCCAGGATTGGGCACAAGAAACCTAGAATCAAGTTGTCGGTCAGGATAGTCCAACTGACTCCCAAAACAATACAGATTATTGATGCTGCCCATGGTTGCATCTCAGAGATTAAAGGGAAGTCCCTAATGATGAAGACACTGCACATTGTGGAAAGGGGACTTGGAAGAATGGATCTGGCTCTAACCTGGAAACCTCCTTCCTGAGGTCTAGCTTTTGTGGTATCAGAAAAGACTATGCACGCTGCCAGGAGAAGGAAGCCACCAGTAGTCCTATGCAGCTGTGATGCCAATGAACTATAGCAGTGACAAGCAGAGCAAGATATTCCTAAAGATACAATACTGGCACTCATATCTTGGTATGATATGAGTAACCAATAGCTGTTTAGTTGGACTTAAGGCTTACTAGGAAGGAAATCATG
Source organism: Onychomys torridus (assembly GCF_903995425.1). NCBI lineage: Eukaryota > Metazoa > Chordata > Mammalia > Rodentia > Cricetidae > Onychomys > Onychomys torridus. Next base: position 75,805,382 of record NC_050449.1, on the reverse strand, counting down.
CCTGGTACTGGAATTCCAGCCAAGTGCCGGGGACGAGTGAGCCTGTGGATCTTAGAAGAAAGCTGTAGACTGTTACTTTAGTGTCCAAAATCATTTCTAACTGTGTTCTAAAACTTTTTTTAAAACTGATTTATTTATTTTTATGTATACAACATTCTGTCTGCGTATATGCCTTCAGGCCAGAAGAGGGCGCCAGATCTCATTACAGATGGTTGTGAGCCACCATGTGGTTGACTGGGAATTGAACTCATGACCTCTGGAAGAGCAATCAGTGAGTGCTCTTAACTTCTGAGCCATCTCTCCAGCCCCATGTGTTCTAAAACTTATCCTTACACTCACTTTTCATCGAGGAAGTCTCTTTTCATAGCAAACCGAGACAGACCATCATAGAAAAATCACAACTAGTCCCAATGCAGAGATCAAAAGATGGTGTGGCATTCAGCTCCAGTGGATACATCTACAGCACAACTCCTACACCCAAGGCCTAGGGAATATTGGGGAAGAGGGGTGGGAAGGTTGTAAGAACTGGAAGGACATGAAGTGTGTTGTGAGATTGTGTCTCCATGAAATGACAAGAAAATTACACCCGGGACACCTCAACAATACAGCTGCCTAAACAAGACCGGGACAATGGAAATATCAACTCACATGCGACTTAATGCAGAAGGGGGAGATGTCACAGGTCCCATCCCTAAACAAAGGACCACAGGCAACTAATAACTGCAGAGAGAGAGAGAGAGAGAGAGAGAGAGAGAGAGAGAGAGAGAGAGAATGAATTAGTGTGTCTCAGTGGTAAGCTCCCTAATTGGAAAGTTCATTTTGTAAATTGAGTGGTATAACTATACACACAGAGCATCAGGCTCAAAGGAACATGGGGGAAATCCATTGTAAAGTAGCCTCCAATGTGAACAATAAATCTCTATTGTTATTCCAATGCCTTTTGTACAAATTCCAGAAAAATTTGAAAGAACTGTGCATGGGGATAGGGTTTTGTTTATTGTCCTAGAGGTTGCCAATGAATGGGAGAAAACAATAACTTTGAAACAGGAAAAGAAAAAGACAAGGCCTTTCTTTTAATGAAATTGGTTGCATTTTTCTGTCAGTATTCATTAGTTAGCAAAATATTGAAGGTCAGATGCAAAATCAATGAGTAGAGACTCTAGAGCTGAAATTGAAAGGTGGGAAAATTTTGTCTAAGTTTTGTCTGAGCTCTATCTTGGGAATCAAGATAAGAGATAGAGAAAGCAGGTGCTGGAGTGTAAACAGTAGGCATCAGATAAGCGTTACCCGAAGTGAACTGACAGAAAGAACTTAGGACGTTTTTCTTGATAATAATTGCATGGCCATTCATCTCCAGTCTTTGTCAACTGTCTGTTGTGGGCACATTTATCTCTCTCACAGGATCTCACAGAAACAAATTGGGGGAATGCTTTCTGAATTATTGTCTGTTTGTTTTGGATGTTGTCAGTTTTTACATCAAAAGTTGTTCTCTATCTAGTGATTATGTACTTGACTCTGAACTAGTAACATTTATAATTAACAGAAGCCCTGTAAGGCAGACACTGGACCGCTCCAGTAAAGAGTCTCATGATCTCTGCATGCTGCTGTCCTTCTGGTGCCCTCTCCTCCTGTCTTTGCCTTTAATGCTTACTCAGCATGCTTGTCTTTGGCAGTGTATTCTGAGCAGTTCATTTTGTGCAGGGACTTAAGGCTGTCTCCACAAGTCGACTGGATTGTTGAATATCTAAAATATATACTTCTTAGAAAAACAAATCCCATTTGGTTTTGTTTCCTGTATTACAGCAATAATTTATTGCACTCTGACTGGATTCCTCTCATAGTTATGAGCAAATAGCTCTAAAGTTAATTATTTATCAAGTTACCCCAGGCAGGAAGAATCTGTGCCTACCAGAGAACTGTTCACTTTCCTGGAACATTAAGAAATTTGTTTCCTTTTCTTTCTTGGCATTTATCTCTTCACAGAAACGAGGATAATTCTCCGGGCTCACAGTCACTGTATATGTGTTATCCCATTTAATCCCCATTGCGACAAATAGTATAGATATTCCCGTGTAAAACCCATTGTGGGGATGGTACTCAGCTGACCACGAAGGTTGCTCACTAGGACTGGAACATCAAGGAACAGAGTGTTGGCTTTCTGTCCCCAGTGATGAAACACTTGAGAAAAAGAACAAAAAGGAAGGAAGGGCTCACCACACAAAATAACCCACATGGCTATTACTGCTAATTAAAAAAGTTTCTATGGCAACACCATCTCCCCACCATCCCAAACTGGAATGACAGAGAGCTAGCACACACTGTGGGTAAGTGGTGGGTTGTATACAGCCAGAGAGCATGGTTTTCTTGTGTTTGGAGAACTGGCAAGGTGGGGCTGCTGCTGTAGCAAGAGAGGATTAGCCCACAGAGACAGAGGGCAGGTCTAGAGAGTCTGGGCAGACTAGTTAAATGATTTTGTTCTGAGTGCAACAGCAAACCTTGAAGAATTTTAGAATTGTAAGCACAACCCTGAAAGTCTATGGTTTGTTCAGTCTTTTTGTCAATAAAACAGGGAGAACACTATGTATTCTATCCCAATATGTTTCTCCTGTTGTGAAAAATAATCTATCACTTATTTATAATGGCTCATTATGTGTAAGACACATAGCACCTATTTTCAATGAAAATGGCCATTTTCTTCACAGTAGTTTGCTGGGAAAAAAAGCTGTAAAATTGACATATTGGAAATTCAGAGAGTTGCAAAAAATATCAGCTGCTTTTTTGGTCAAGTGCCTGCTGTGTGCTTACATGGTCAAATGCAATCTGCATTCTGGCCTTTTGTAAGGGAAGTAGCCTTCCAAGAGCTGAAGAAATGCTCAGGTCCACACAGCTGCCAAGGAGAGAGCCAGCACTGCAGCATTGCTGCTGGCTCTTCTGTTCCGAAGCAATGTCCTTGCATCTGTGCCATGTGCCACATGGAGAATGTGCGTCCCCTCTACTCTCATGGCTTTTACTGAGCCTGGGTTTTATGAGCAATTTGGCACATGGGTCATAGATCACAAAACAGCCTGCAGTAATTTGTTCTGGGTATTGCTGTATTTGACTAAATGATCCTGTAAAGTAATACTTATAATTCAAGAATCCTCCCCTCAACATCTCCCCATTTTCTATGGTGCCATCAAGAGGAAAACGATCAAAGAACTAGCAGCTGACAGATGAGAGAGTAGAGCTGAAGGTGGTGTTTAAGTTCAAGATGGTGTCGTGATTGTTATTATTAAGCGGATTACTGTGAGATGAACGCAGTAATAGAGAGAACATTTCTCCAGTTCTATAACCGGATGCACTTCCCTTATGCATCAGCACAGGAGGATAATTAAATGAGGAACTTTATAGTTGGGGAATCAAAGCAGGTCTGAGACCTGAAGGAAGGCTGTACCAAGTGAGTGCAGAGCATAGTGATGCTGACAGGGCTCCTCGGGTACTCTGCTGCATGTGACACCAGCTTTGGCCATCCTTCAGCTCTTTCCCCTGTCACCTCACACAGTGTGGGCATGCCGGGTCTCTTGATGTGGTGTGCTGGGTCCCTTGATGTGGTGTGCTTTGCTTTGGATGCTTGGAAAACTATTGAGATTTTTTTCTTTTGTCTTTAGAGATGAATAAGTCCTGAGAAATTAAAAATAAGGCAGGCATTTGTGGCAAGTAGAAGCTTATCCTCATTTGCCTCTGCTGTTCCACTGTTAAATCATTTGCTCTGAACTGACTTATTACAACAACTCTTGCTGTTTATTCTGTTTGGGTTCTAAATATCTTTCCAATTCACACCCGTGAGCCCAGCTAAACAGTAAAGCTTGTTCTAAAGCGTGAATCCTTTTAATCATCCAGCAGCTTCAGTGCATAATGTTAAAACTTAATCTTTATGCATAAATGTGTCTCACGTCTCCCTTTTTGACTCATCTTATTGTCTCCCTTCTCCTGATTAGAGCTTTGGATTTAGAAGATTTAAAGTTTTTGGTTTTTTTTTAAAACTCATTTTTTATTATTATTATTTATTTTGTATATACATGCATATGCCTGATCAGGTACGTGTATGTGTACAACATGAGTGCAGGTGCCTGTGGAGGTCAGAAGAGGGCATTGGGTATCCTAGACCAACAAATGCTCTTAACTGCTGAGTCATTTACACAGTACCAACCACCCATCCCCTTTCAGTGCTCTATAAAATCCTACACTGCATTTTTTTTGATAAACAGGGGAGTGAAGACTCTTGACCTCTTGAGGTAATGACCCAGATTAGCATGTGTCTCAGCTGGTGTTTTATTGCTGTGAAGAGACACCATGACTACTCTTAGAAAGCATTTAATTGGGCTTGCATATGGTTTCAGAGGATTAGTGCATTGTCATCATGGTGGAGAGCATGGTGGCATGCAGGCAGATATGGTGCTGAAGAAGTAGCTGAGAGTTCTACATCTGAACCTGCAGGCAGGAGGAAGAGGGAGACACTGGGTCTGGGTCGGGCTTCTGAAACCTCACATCTCACCCCCAGTGACACACGTCCTCTAACAAGGCTACATTTAATTCTCAAGTAATGCTACTACTTGATGACAAAGCACTCATATATATGAGCTTATGGGGGTCATTTTTTATTAAAAAAAACACAGCTTGTGATAAACATAGATCATGATGATGAGGGATCTTTTTAGAAGAGGAGAGTTGTACAAATGCATGTAGATTTGAGGAGGGTAGCAAAGGAAGTTTATGTTTTGATACGAATCTTTTCAGTTGTTCAATATGACCATGCTACAGTCTTTAAGGTTAAAAAGAAATTTAAATTTTGTCTATTTCACATAAAAGTGATGAATTCATGAAATCACCAGATTCTTTTTTTCTTTTATTTATTCTTCTCTCATACAATACATGCTGACTGCAGCTTCCCATCCTTCTCCTCCTCCCAGTTTCCCTCCATACTTCCTTCTCCCCCAGATCCACTGCTCCCCTGTTTCCTTGACAATCATGCAAATTCTAAAAAACAAATTTGCAGGATGATGTTTTCCCTCCGCTGAATGGCATGCCTTATTTAAATTGCTTATCATCATCTTGTCTTCACCACTGTGTGAGCATGCCATAGTTCCACCTCATTCTGACTATTGCATATTAACTTTTATTCAAAAAGTCACAAAGACAAAATAAATCTTCCACACAAGAGCTATCCAATTGTGCAAGAAAGAGTGAGGTCAATTTTCAGTGATTATTAGACTACAGTTCTTCATGTGACATCTGGGTGCTCTACTTTTGCCTAGAGGTGGTGTGATCCATGGAGTTGATCTAATATTCTAACCAGTAGGAAGAGTGAGTGACATGTATCCCCATGGCAACCTGAAACATACCTGGAGGACACATTCTAAACAGCTCTGAGGTCTCTTTGGGTGGAGAACTTAGAAAAGAAATCACAGGGAAGTGTAATATTTTACTTTTCAAAATAAACTATCTTGAAAGGAGAATAAGCTGCACACTATGTAGAGTGGGGACCAAGGTCAAAGAATTTGTACTCTTTCAATGTCTGGAACGTTCTGAAGAGAATTAGCAGTAAATAAGTTTTTACTTCTTTTAACATCTCTTAGATTAAGGTCATATGCCCATGAAAATACTTCCTCTCTGAGGGACTCTCCTATGGGGGTGGCACTGCTCCACCAAGTTTCATTCATGGAACAGCAGCAGTAGTGGGATCTGGGTGTGTGTAAGAAATATAGAACCCGGAACCCACACGATCCTACTGCATGGGGAATCCATAGTTTAACAAGAACCCCAAGAGATTCCAATAAGAATTCCTGTAAGTATGGGGAAACACTGGACAGCAAAGCCTTTCCTAAAAACTCTCTTCACCATAGTAAGTCTGCCCTTGCTTTGAACCTGAATTTTGAATCACAAACAATGCCTGTTTGCCTCCGACCCCATTCCTTTTCTGACTTCATGAACTAACTTCATGCTAATTGTTAGACCAGCTTGTCTTGTGCTAAGCTTGCTCTAAGGTGGTACCTGAGTATGTTTCCTCATGAGGGAGGGGCAGAGGAGGATCAGGATGAGATAAAGAGGAGCAATTCTAGTTCATCTGATGTCCTTTGCTCATCATTCTCTAACATGATCAAGTGATCAACTTTCTTCCTGCAATGAAGAACTTGGCTGTTGTTAAGACAGTATTCAACTATGCATGTCCTAACACCTTCTTTAACATTACTGCCAAGATTAAGGGGCATTGCATATAGAGGAAGGATTTGGGGTTGTGAACAAAAATAATGGAAAATTTCTCTTAGCTCTAATACTTTAATTATATTTACCTTTGAGTTTGCTTCTTTCTGACCTATATTTATTCTGATCTTCCAGCCATTCCTATGGCTGACTATTGAAGACACCAGACTAGACCTCATTTACCAGATCATTGACCTCTCACCAGCATTATTCTTTCTTATGGATGGACCCTGCAGCTCACTGTCAGGCTCCATTCTTTCCCCTGTTTGCTAGCCATCAGTATTATGAAGTTATTATCACTATTGTCTGAATTTTCCATTAGAGAAACTAAATTTCAAGAAAAAGTCATTTCCTCAAGGTGATAACTCCTGGACCTCATTGTTAAAGGAAATATGTTCTGATGTTGGGTAGCTGCAGAATTAATAAAAATTTAGAGTTTAACAAAAGCTTTTATTTTTAAAATATATCATCGAAGGCAGATTATTTTAATAAGTAATGGCCAACGTTGGTGAGCCTAAGGCTTTTGCTGCTGACTGGTCTAATGCTTTACACACATCAGTTCATTTTGTATATCTTATTAAGGACATTAGATGACCATGATTGTAGGGTGAGCAATCAAATCACACAAAAAAGTTCAGAAACACGGGAATTACCAGAGCTTGGCTGTAAGCCCAGGCTATACATCTCCATTCCACTGTATTTTCTTGTAATAATAATAAAAAAAATATGTACTAGGTACTAGGAGAAGTGCAGATAGGAGCGTTTTCATTGGTGCATACATCCCTAAAGCAGGCAAAACTCTTACGAAGGGCGAGAATCACAGTTTGGAAAGGCCAGGTACGGTCATGAGTCCATGTTTGTGCACAGCTTTCCCCCAAAGGAAGAAGCAATGCACTTTCTATCCTTGTCTGTAGTTGGTTGCTTTCATTCTTCTCTTTGGGGGGCCCACCGCCCTGACCCCAAATAAATCACATGTGGAGGCTTATTCTTAATTATTAATGCCCAGCCTTAGCTTGGCTTGTTTCTTGACAGCTTTTCTTAACTTTAAATTATCCCATTTACCTTTTGCCTTTAGGCTTTTTCCTTTTCTTACTTCTGTATTCTTACTTTCAGTCTTACTCTGTGGCTGGCTGTATGGCTGTGTGGCTGTGTGGCTGTGTGGCTGGCCCCTAGCATCTTCCTCTCTTTGTTCTCTCTTGCTCTTCTTCCTTGCCTCCCATATTTCTCCTTCTGTTTATTCTCTCTGCCTGCCAGCCCTGCCTATCCTTTCTCTTGCATCACTATTGGCCATTCAGCTCTTTATTAGACCATCAGGTGTTTTAGACAGGCTCAGTGACACAGCCGCTCAGCGTTAAAGAAAGGCAACATGAAAAAGTACAACACAACTTTGCACCATTAAAACAAATGTTTCACAGCATAAACAAATGTAACACATCTTAAAGTAATATTCTACAACACTTGTCTATCTACTGACTTACTAGATTCTTTTGTTGTTGGGGAAAAGATTAAAGGAAAGAAGAGGAAAAAAAGTTTCACTATTTAAATGATCAAACAAAATAGAGACCGTGGCTAATGTTCAGCTATTCCACTGAAACCATGGCAGTCAAATGCTGACCAGCCTGAGAACAGGAGGGTTTAAAGTTCCCCAGCAAATCTGTGGAGGAGGATCAAGGCCCAGTTTGCATCTGAGCTTATTGTAGATGGGTGTTTAATGGACAGGTGATATGTCTTCCCCAGACAGAAAAGACACCGTTGAAGTGTAAGTTGACATTCACTGACCTCTCTGGGGCTCAGTCTTGATATACTATTGTGTGCTTTATGGCAGGAAGAGGAAGGGGCTGGCAGTTTCAGAAAGATTCCAAGGCTCTCTATAAGACAGGCTGATGCCTTGGGGGGACAATGGAATTCAGAGAGAAGTGACAGCTCAGCTTGATCCATTCATGCAGAAGGAGAGCTCCTTGGGGGAACACACAGATGCAGGGTGCATGTCAGGTCTCCTGTATTCTGAACCAAATTCAGTTGCTTAATAATAAAGTGAAGAAAGGAAAGTCTGGCATATTCCCTGGTAAGGATGGAAATACACCTGGAAAGCTCCCCTGGGCATCTGGTTATCCACCCCGCCCTCCATCCTGTTGCTGTATTGAGCCGCTGCAGCAGTGGGAAAACTGTTCCGGGACTTGGGAAAGTCTTCTCAAGGAAATGATTTTTATCTTACTGTGGAGTCTTATATCTGCTTGGGGCTTGGTAGTGGGAATAGGAATTAGTTCAGGTCATCTGACACTGAGCCCAGAGTCTATTCTGAGCTGCAGGGCACAGGTCGGTTCTGACTGAGCCTCTCAGGAGCAGTCTGTGTCTAGTGAGGCTCAGCGCAGCCGTGACTTGTCCTCTCTGACGCTGCGTGAGAGCGGAGAGGATAGAAAAGGAACACGGAAGGGGTGTGTGAACGCGTAGGCTAGCTGTGCACACTATATTCTAGGATCCTCTGGCTCTGGTAATTCACCAAGGAGATGGTACTTCGGCGTGCCAGTCCTCAGAGAACACTCTGAGCACGTCCTAAGGGCATGCTCAGTACCAGATGTTGACAGCAAAGGGAACAGGAAAGCAAGTGGCATACCACTGCTGTGTCATATGAGCTTGAGGAACATGCATTGGATTTTATGAACTCTGAGTCGGGAGCTGGGCTCTGGCCACTTTAAGAGGTGCCAAAAAATATTTCTAGTCATTCCTAATCTACTTTTGTTTTTCTTTTGTATTAATTGTCTTCTAAATAACTAGGGATAAGATAAAGCAATCCTCAAGTTTTGATATCTTCCTAGATTTCTCAAGTCAGGCACCAAGAAGGACTAGCACAAGGTCCTATTTTGATCTCGATGAGGTGGAACACAATGTACAGACATATGTGCAGTAGAAAGCAAAAGGCACTTGATGTGTAGATGTAGTTTAGAGAGGAACACTGCCTAGATCTAAAAATCACCTCTTCAAATTCTTTGCCTGATTCAAGCAAAAAATTCTATTACACATCCAAAAGAAAATGAAGCCTTAGTATTTATTCCCACAGAAGTATGTGTCCAGTATAATAAATAAGCTTGAATTTTAAGGTACTATCTTAAAATAACACTATTCCATAAAAAGCGTCTCAATGATTAATAAAGGCCCATTTACAGAAATGTTTTGTTCATTTTGTGATTTAGGCCGTCTCAGAATAGACTGTGATATTTAGGTAGTACTTTGTGATAAGAAAACAATTGTTTTGGGCATGTGTTTTCATTTTTGTCACAAATATACAACATGCTTTCTTTCCTTCTTTTTAGTTTTAATGCATTGCTAGAGGTTGACTCCAGGGCCTCTTGCATGCTCTCAGTGCATGGCAAATGCTCTATCCCTGAGCTACACATCCCCACACAGCTTATTTTCTTTCATGTGCTAACAAAAGGCAGAATGCCCCTCTTCCATGGAAAAAGCATTTTGGGTAAAGCTTAGGGAGCTACAGTGTAATCTCCCTTGGAGAAGTGATGACAGCCACTAAACTGCTTTATCTCCTAAAAATGGGAAAGTGAAGTATTCTATAGTTCCTGTGAATATCTAAAGAGTTTACTAAGTGCTTGGCTCCACTGCTGTTTATGACGAGAACTCATGAAGGTGTTATCATGGATGTAATGTTTGCTTTGTGTAAATCACCCCAAATGGTTTCCCTTTAACTTCATGTTGTTTTGGGCAGAATGACTGATTGTACGTTTCATACAGGTGTCCTTGGGAACCATGTCTATTCTCTTGCACATCTGAAAAAGATGTCAGTGAGGTCCTGGGAACTCTTCATCCTTCAAAGGAAGCACTTTCCATCTTCCACTTCTTTATAAGTTTAGGCTTTACAAAAGGGAGGACTCGGGCTGGAGAGATGGCTCAGAGATGTTAAGAGCACTGGCTGTTCTTCCAGAGGTCCTGAGTTCAAATCCCAGCACCCACAAGGTGGCTCATAACCATCTGTAATGGGATCTGGCGCCCTCTCCTGTATACATAATAAATAAATCTTAAAAGGGGGAGGGGAGGACTGTGCTCATATTAGCCAGACACAGACTGTTGGGGAACAGTATTTTAAAATGTGTTGCATTTTTTCTTATTGCTTTTGTTAACAATTCAAAGATGTGTTTGATTAAATAAAATTAACCTGCGAGCAGGAGGCAGAGTCAGCAATTAGCTGACAGGAAGTGGTAGGAAGAAGCTACTTGCAGCAAGGTTTTTTTAAGTGGGGGCTGAGAGAAGGACACAGGGGTCTTTTGGAAGATGCCAGCAAAGGGAGAAGGTAAGCTACTAGCTATTCAGCCTCTCTGAGCTGTAGAATTCCACCTAAACTGTGGAATCATGAGTTCTTTAGAGTTAGATAAATTCCCTTAGTAGCTTCAAAAGAGTCAGTGCCCAAAGGAACAAAATCCCCTCAGGCTGTGGCCCTTGCAGCAGAAGCCATTCTTTAAGGGGCAGCCACTGTAGATAATAAAAAAAACAGATAACAACAACAGACACTTCCAGACAGTTCACCACTGAGGGTGTGCGGAAGTGTTGCCGTGTTAAAGGACAGGAAAGAGCTGTTTTCTTTCAACCTTTGGACTTGAAGGTAGGAACACTCTTCTTAGTTCTTCTAACTTCAGACATCCTGTGTGCTTTTCCTTACCCAGTTCTTGTCCAAGGGCCTTACTTCTGCTGGAAAATCCTTACCAAATCTCTTCAATATGGTAGTGTGCATTGGGATCTTTCCCAAGCAGGGGCATAGAGTACCTGCTACATAGATGCTAGAAGCTGGGGTAAGAAGGATTTCTTCCCTCTTTGTTCTAATATTAGTGTGTATGGTATGCTGGATGTAGCTGAAGTTTTCCTGGTCCTGCCTGGCCCATGGTCAGGACAAGTCTCTCTCACTCGCCAGTCCTGGAGCTGCTCAGACCCAACCAAGTAAACACACAGAGACTTATATTACTTACAAACTGTATGGCTGGGGCAGGCTTCTTGCTATCTGTTCTTATATCTTAAATTAACCCATTTCTATAAATCTATACCTTACCACATGGCTCGTGGCTTACCAGTACTTTACATCCTGCTCCTCATAGCAGTGGCTGGCAGCATCTCTCTGCCTCAGCCTTCCATTTCCCATAATTCTCCTCTCTCCTTGTCCCGCCTATACTTCCTGCCTGGCTACTGGCCAATCAGCACTTTATTTATCAATCAATCATCCACAGCAGCTGGATACAGATTACTTAGTTTTAAGGTCTGGATTTGAGTGTGATATACCCACTGATTCATTGGAGAGATGTAGGGGAATAAGAAAACTCATGTAGAGATTACAGTTTAAGTTATGGTCATTTAGATTTCATTAAACCATTGTTTTGAGGCATTTAATAGTTCTCCTCAATATTCCCAGAACTGATACTTTCTTGCACATTTAGCTACCTTTCTTTATTACACTTCCCAAGTACTTTTGGTGTAAGATTGTTGTATAGTAGAACTACAGTTAGTAACAGAACAGATACAATGGTGCCTCTTAAGATTATAATGAATGTAAAGGGCCATGAAATTCCTATTCCTGATTGGTGCCATGGCTGTCTTCACATCCTGGGGGAAAAATTATTAGCCTCTGCGTTGTTGCTGGTGAAGACAAACCTAGAGCGCTGCTGGTCATGTGAAAATAAAGCAAGTACATCTGCACATACAGGAAAGTACTAGCTAATGGTTCCTAACCATATGGTGCTGGCTACTATGTCTACCACTAGTTTATAGTGTGTGTGTGTGTGGTATGTGTTTCTGTGAAGTTTCACAGAGAAAGTTTTGCCAGCAGCAGCCTCATCTATCTTGCGCTTACCACTTTCTTGAGCTTACCATTTCCTCTCATGCTTGATTTAATCAATGTATTTTTTTTTTTAATTCTCTAGGGGCCACAGACCATATCACACACATATATTAGAGATGAAATGTGTAGTTGATTTCATCATATAGGTTTATGTGAATTCGCACCATGATGTTCACAAAACAATAAAATAACCCAGTGACTCATATTTAAAGAATATATCCACACTTTTAAGTGATGAATATAAACAAATAGAATTTTCTATTTTTTTCCAGGAGTGGAAAAGCCTAGTGTCCTCTTACGTAAGTTTCAGAACCTCATTTACTGGTTATAGTGTCTTATACATTGGGACAAGTGGGAAATAAATGACACAGGTTAAGAAAGCAAAAAAAAAAAAAAAAGTTTTATTTATTGTTAGCATTCAGACCCACCCCTTGTGGACCTGGCCAATAAGCAGGCAATACCTTGGCCCGCCCTGGGTCCTGACAACATCATACTACAGAGCCCATTTGTGTAGCCCGTTTGCACATGCACTGTGTCCCCTCATAAAAGGCAGGACACCCATGGCCGCTCTGCACCCCTCCCCCAGTAAAGCTCTCACATGAGTGCTATCTGCATGGCGTGTCTCTCACCACCACGGTGCACCTCTTCCACCATTTTTTAAATACAACACTATGGCAGTGCTGCGTTGGAGTTTCTGTTATTTGTTAAAATGTTCTGTAGTGGGGCAAGTATACAAATAGTGACTTTCTCCTGCAGATCATTTTCCTAGGTTGTAAATCAGTTGTAGGTGGCACTTCAACTATTTCAAGATCTCAAGACTCATCCCACCAGAGTCTCTGTTGGCTTGTATATCTCTGGTAATGACTTTCTCCTCCAGATGCACTTTGTGTCTAGTCCTTGGGAAAGAAATACTTGGCGGGCAGCTGGATGCACAGTCCCCTCCATTCCCTGTGCCATCCTTCTAGGTGAGGCTCTGTAACTGATAGTTAAATCTGACAGGATACAGAATCAATACAGAGACACACCAGGAGGCACATCTGTGAGAGTCTCTAGAATGGGCTCATTGAGGTGGAAGACTAACTCTAAATATGTTTGGCACCATTCCATGGACTAGCACACTGAACTGGAAAAGAGAAAGTAGGCTGAGCATCAGCGGTGATCACCCTGTGTCCTGACTAAAGAAGTGATGTGACTCCATGCCTCATGCACTAGCGACCATGCCTTTCCTGCTGTGGTTGACTATATCCCCTACAGCAGTGTACAAAAATACACTTTTGTTCCTAAAATTGCTTTAGCTAGGCATTTTGTCGTAGCAAGAAAAGTAAGCAATATACCCTCTTCTGTCTTCTTGTCTTCAGGACAATGTATAATAGACATTTGACTGACAGTTAGGGTGACTGTCATGAAGCACTTTGCTCCCTACATTCCAGCCTCCTATGTGGTTCTCAGAAGGTGCTTTCCTTAGCTTTTATAATGAGAAGTTGTGTGTTCCTTCCTGTGAGTGGAAGATAGGGACATGCATAGCAATTGACAGCTCATAGCTTCCAAGGTGGTCCTAGTATCTTAGGAGTCTTAAAATGTACTACAAAAGTTTTATCTTAGTGAATTTTTATTTTTTTATTTTTTTCGAGACAGGGTTTCTCTGTGTAGCTTTGCGCCTTTCCTGGAATTTGCTTTGGAGACCAGGCTGGCCTCGAACTCACAAAGATCCGCCTGCCTCTGCCTCCCAAGTGCTGGGATTAAAAGCGTGCACCACCACCACCCAGTTTATTAATTTTTTTTTATGCACAAATATTGAGAAAACAGAAAGAGTCAAATTTGGCATTTTATTATATCACATAACATGTAGTATATATGAGGCTGCTCTAAGACTACTTTATTCAACCATTACTCTTGAATTATTTTAAAAAATTTGAGTGTACACCTGCATATGCATGTTTTGTGTGTGTGTGTGTGTGTGTGTGTGTGTGTGTGTGTGTGTGTGTATGTACCATGGTATGAGTGTACAGGTTTGTTGATGTGGGCCTTTCCTGTTGTTTCTGATGTTTGTGTGGAGTACAGACTAGTTGACCCATGAGTTCTGGGTAATTCTCCTGTCTAAGCATCCGATCTCATTATAAAAGTGCTGGAACTACAGATTCAGACCACCATATCTAGTCTTTATATGTGGTTTTGGAGAACTGAACTCAGCTTATCAGGCTTGCACGGGAAGTGTTTTTACACACTGAGCCATCTTGCCAGTCCAGTTTTGAATTCTTAAACTGGGATATGTTCAAATCCTCGAGTAGAACTTTGAAGTTTTGACTGTTAAATGATTCTTAAGAAATGGACAGTGAATGGTCATGTACATTCTGTAATGGACAATTAGGGCCCAAGCAAGTTCCCCCCCCCCAACTTTTCTCCTTCCTGTAACTAACTACCCAACAAGAACTAGTTCTAAAGGAAGTGAGAGTTTATTTTGTTTCGGAGTTGGAGGGTGCAATCCATCATGGCTGAGAAGGCATGATGGTGTGAACTAGGCGCAGGTGGGCACATTGCATTCATAGTCAGGAAGCCGAGATGGATGAATGCTGGTGCTCAGCTTGCTTTCACTTCCTGATATAGTCCAAGACTTCAGCCCATGAAATGGTGCAACCCAGATGTAGTCTCAATACTCATCTCCATAACCTAATCCAGACAACCTCACAGATGTGCCCAGAGGTCTGTCTCCCAGGTGTTTCTAAGTCCTGTCAATCTGTACAGTCAATGTTAATCATTGTGAAAGGACAGTTGAGGTTTTTTTCTTCAGTTTATTTAAAAGAGCTTGGCGTTTTAATAGCTTTAGAGAAGCTCTAAATGTTAGATGTCTGAACAGTAGGCTTTCCTCTGACCACAGAGTTAATGCTAAGTTGTATATACAGTATAACTGATAAAAACACTTGTTCATCACCTTGAAATGTTGCCGTTGCTTGCTGTAGGTTTTTACACACCAGGGTTCTGGGACTGTAAGAAAACAAAAGTTCTGACAACCTTAATGAATTAGTAGTTGAAAATGTAAAAATTTTACACTGAGAAAATAATTTATTAACATTCTCCCAGTTTTCCATATAGTCTTTGGGCAGTAAGAAGCAATTTACTAAAATTTTCCTCAAAGGGAATTCAAATCTTCCTCCACAAACTACGCCTGGATAACAAAAGTGTGAAGTGTTTCAAGTAAATATATTCAGAAATGAATTAGGGGATCCTTGAGGAAGCATAGTATAATCAGGATTAATTTTGAAAATCTGAGATGGGAGCCTACTTTTATTAACGGCTCATTCTCTTTCATGTTTTTTTTTTTTTCTCTCTCTCTCTTGGGGAGAAGCACTTCACTTTACACTCTAATGTTCTGGAAGTTTCATTACGCTGTTTCCTCAGGTTGTGTTGTGCAGAATATTTAATGGATTTTAAGACTTGGTTGGGCCTTTGGGTTATTCCCTTAGTTTCAGAGTCACCAAGTAACCGGAAGGGTTTCTTTTGCATTTCCTTCTTCTCAGGAGAGACAGATGTACAAAATGTAGTTTTAGATTAAAGAGTAAATACTTACTTTGATCTTTACTTTCCACTCAGTGCCTTGGAGCAGTCTGACAACCATCAAGAATTTTCTGTAATGGTCATCATATTGGTACTGGAATTTGGAATAGTGTGCACTTTCTCCATGCCTAATATCAGAAGAGTCTTTTGTCCTATAGTTCAAAATGATAGAGGCATTTATACCACTGCAGGTGGGAACAGTAATCAATATGATAAATGTGAGATTCCTAAGTGAGAACAAAGCAAAGTCATTTAAATGTTATATGTACTGTTGTTGTTGTTGGTGGTGGTGGTGGTTTTTGTTGTTTTTGCTGGGGCAGGGGATGAATGTATCCTTGATACTTCAGGAACGACACAACTATCAAAGCTGGTATCTGGAAGCAGATCAATCTCTAACTTCCATCATTATGCTGTTGGTAAAGTATTGTTGCTGTTTAGGGAACTTGGGGACTTAGGGAATCTCTCTAGATATATTTGGGTGAAATGTGTTCCCAAATATTATGTTACAAGTGTAGAGCTGTCCTGACTTCAAATTTTTGAGTTAACTTTGAGGTAGCATTAGGAGAATTGTGTATTGTGAGGAGACAGTTCTTGGATATTGCACAGTGTTCAAATTGGAAAGTGTTTCCTGCTGTCAGCTGGTCTGTGCATAAAACTAGCACACAAGTGTTGTTTCATAGGAACACTGCTGGTACCTTTTTTATTTATTACCTCTCCAGCTTCCAGTTTACCCTTCAGTATTGTCCTGTGGTAAGAGAGGGAATTCTTTTTGCATCTCTTGTTCAGAATTAAGATTATACGAAGGCTGCTCAGTGGAGGGAGCAGCAAGCACATTATTTAAGAGAAAAGGCCTCTTAGGCCTTCTGCTGCTGGATCAGGGTTAGGTGGGGAATGGGAGGTGTCTGTCCGCAGTGATGGATGTCAGTCATATCCATGGGTCCAGAGTCATCACTCACCTTGCAGCCTCAGACTGGTGATAATGTTTCTGAATCCCCCTCAAATTGAGATGCAGTACACAAAGCCTTCCTACTTGCACATGCTCAAAGGTATTTTCAGTGGAACTATAGGGACTGCATGGGTTCTAGTCTCTTTTATATAGGCACACCAGTGGTTCCTGATCACCTGCCCATAACCTCTGTGCTAAACTGCTGTGGAATAATGCTTTTGTACACTGGTTTAATAAAACACTGATTGGCCAGTAGCCAGGAAGGAAGTATAGGTGAGATAAGCAGACAAGGAGAATTCTGAGAAGAGGAAGGCTGAGTGAGAAGACGCCAGCCTGACGTCCAGGGAGCAGCATGTAATGCACACAGGTAAATCCAGAGGACACATGGCAACATACAGATTAACAGAAATGGGCTGAGTTTAAATGTAAGAGCTAGACAGTAGTAAGCCTGAGCTAATGGCCAAGCAGTTATAATTAATATAATACTTTGTGTGTTTACATGGGTCTGAGTGGCTGTGTACTGGACAAGACAGAGGAAAACTTCAGCTACACTAAACAGCCACTTTCTGCTTATTTGATGACTGGAACCTACTTCCAAGCTGTACACACTAGTTGATGTTTCTAGTTTCCTTTTGGCTAAAATAAGTGTAAGTAATTTTTTTTTGCAGACATGAACACACACACACACACACACACACACACACACACACACACACTCCCAACACTAACAAAAAAATTCAAATCCTTGACTTTGTGTTTGCTTAGCTGTTTTTTCCTCGTGTGATCTTTGGTCTACCTCATACTTCAGTTTGGTGTGTCTTACTCTAGACCACTTATTTTTATTAATAGAATTAAATATTTTACATAATGAGATTGTAGAGGCTGTAGAGTTCTGTGTGTACTGGGTAGGTGGGTTTGAATTCATATATTTTGAGAAAAGTAAGTTTATGTGAAACATCTGATTTTTGCACAAATATTTCAAAGAGAAATTAATAGAAAGAAGTGAAGGGGAATTTAGATTTGGGTAGTGTGCAGATTTGGCTTTGAATTTCTCACTAATTGAGAGTTCTCGAGGACCTGGTTGTTCTAGTTACTCTGTCTGGAAATACAATCGTTAGTTAAATGAAACCTGCTGCTGTACTTGCTTCATAAGGAACCCACTAGAACACTGTAGTATCTATACAATATTAGCTCACAGGGTTGCACCTCATCAGTAGGTTCCCAAAGTGATTTCTTGCAGGAGAGTTTATGGTATCCACTTGTAATAAATCTGTCTTTAATGTGTTTTCACAATAGGATGTTGTAACAGAGTCTTTTTAGATGGTCGGTTGTTATTTTTAGTCTGAAACAGTTGCCACACATTCTAGAGATGCTAACCAGTGCTTTGTGTAAAGAAAGAAATAGGTGGAAGAATTTTTCTATTTGCTTCTGTTTTTGATCAAGATGATCAAAGAGAACAGGGTTCATGTTCCAGGCTTTTTATGTCTTCAATCTCCACTCCTGTGTCCTCACATTCTGGGCAGATGTAGACTCACAATGGCTCCTTGCTCTCTCTCTTTCTTTTTCTTCACTTTTTCCAAAATGGAAAGGGGAGATGGATTAGCAGAGAGGGCATCCTTTCAGGATATCATGACGATGTAGGGAACAGGCATACATAATGGCTTTTCTCTCATTTCGATTCAGTTTTTCTATAGATAAAATTCAACAAAAAGAATTACTACCTCTTTATTAAAAGTCTATAAAGTGTAATACTACTCAAGATTTGGGAAAGCACTTGAAATTCTTCACTAGAGAGGATATTAGTTAAAAGCATGCTTGTCTTTAAGACACTGAAGAAAGAAATTTAAGAAGATACCAGAAGATGGAAAGATCTCCCATGCTCATGGATCAGTAGGATTAATATAGCAAGAATGGCCATCCTTCCAAAAGTGATCTATGGATTCAAAGAACTCCCCATCAAAATCCAATGCCCTTCTTCACAGAAATTGAATTCCACTTCATATGGAAATACAAAAACCACAGGATAGTTGAAACAACCCTGAATGATAAAAGAACTGCTACATGTATTGCCATCCCTGATCTCAAATTGTACTACAGAGTTATAGTAATAAAAACAGTATGATATTGGCACAAACATATTGATCACTAGAATATAATTGAAGTCCCAGAGATAAACCCCCACACCTATGGAAACCTGATTTCTGATAAAGAAGCCAGAAACACACACTGGAAAGAAGACAGCATCTTCAACGAATGGTGTGGGTAAATCTGGATGGCTGCATGTAGAAGAATGCAAATAGATTCATATTTATCACCCTGCACAAAATTCAACTCCAAATGGATCAAAGACCTCAACATAAGGCCAGATACACTGGATCTGATAGAAGACAAAGTGGGAAATATCCTTGAATGCACTGACACAGAAAAAGACTTCTGAACAGAATACCTATAGCACAAGCAATAAAACAACAATTAATCAATGGGACCTAATAAAATGAAATTTCTTTTGGACACCATCACTCAGGCAAAGTGGAAGCCTACAGAGTGGGGAATAGTTTTATCAACTACACATCTGATAGAGGGCTAATATCTAAAACATAAAAAGAACTCAAAAAATGGGACATCAAGAAAAGAAACAACCCAATTAAAAGTGGAGTACAGTTCTAAACAGAGACTTGTCAAAAGAGGAAATTCACTTAGCTGAGACACAAAGAAATGTTCAACATCATTAGTCATCAGGGAAATGCAAATAAAACTACTTTGAAATTTCATCTTGCACCATTCAGAATGGCAAAGATCAATAAAATATATGTCAGCTTATGCTGATGAGGACATGGAGTAAGAGGAACACTCATCCATTGCTGATAGGACTGCAAACTTGTGTGGCAACTATGAAATTCAGTATGATGGTTTCTCAGAAAGATGAGAATTGATCTACCTCATGATCCAGCTATACCACTGTTGGGCATATACCTAAAGGATATTTCATCCTGCTATAGAGACACTTGCCCAATTATGTTTATAACTGCTCTATTTAAGATAGCCAGAATTTGGGAAATAGACGCTTGTCAATGGATGAATGGATAAAGAAAATGTGGTACATTTACACAAGGGAATATTACTCAGCTGTTAAAAAAACCCAAATCATTAGACCTTTGTTGTTGATGTCTTTTTTGAGACAGAGTTCTCTGTGTAGCTTTGGAGCCTGTCCTGGATCTCGCTCTGTAGACCAAGCTAGCCTCAAACTCACAAAGATCTGCCTGGCTCTGCCTCCTGAGTGCTGGGATTAAAGGCATGCACCACCACTGCTCTGCAAGAACCCAAATCATGAAATTCACAGGTAAATGGATAGAACTAGAAAGAAACAATTAAATGAAATATCCTGAGTGAGATAACTCAGACCCAGAAAGACAAATATGGTATACATTTGCTTATATGCAGGTGTTAGCTATTAAGTCATTGATAAGCAAACTACAGTCCCTGTATTTACAGAGTTTAGGTATAGAGTAAGGAGCACTGGGGGAGAGATGGATCTTCCTAGCAAGGGGAACTAGAATAGACAGTTATGGATGGATGGGGCGGGGTGGTGTGGTGGTGGTGGTGGCTAAATGAGAGGGTCAAATGGGGAGGCGGATGGTGTAGGGAGGCATGGAGGAGAAGACAAAGAGGCACAACTAAAACTAAAGGCCATTTTAGAGGTCATATGGAAATATAATACGGGAGGAGCTTGCTAAAATATATACCTATGTGAAGGCAATCTATGTGAAATTTACAAATAGTGAGGGAGACAGAGCCCCAACTGGACATTTCATCACCCAATGAAACTTCCAGTACTGGGAGAAGCTTACATCTAATTGGCTTGTTGGTCAAAAGGGTTCCCAAATAACCCAGGCTATTGCCAAGGCTATTGGTGGCTCTCCACAGACTGACTGTAAGGCCCTATTGCTGAAGGCAACACTTATACAACTCATTGAACATAGAGAAGTCAAGCTGGTGCCTACCTAGAGTCTACATTCCTAGTGTTGGCTAGTGTTCATTGTGTTCTGCACTTTACCAAGGAAGAAATGTAAACACCAACACAGCCATAAACCCTTTGTCTTACAATGGTGACCTGCCTGCAAAATGTTCTAGTGTAATAGTGGTACAAAGCTTGTGGGAGTAACAAACAAATATCTCATTGGATTTAAGGCTCACCCCATGAGATAGAACCCATACTTGATGTTGCTTGGGTGGTAAAGAACACCAAGACTAGACAGGGCAGGGATCTAGGGGAAAACTAAATACTACTGTTCTGCTAGTGGAATGTAGCCATAAAATGACTCCTAACAACATTATGCTGTACTTATAGATCCATGCCTTCTTCAGCCATCATTAGAGAAACTTCCTCCTGTAGCAGATGGGACCAAGTATAGATATTGTGTAAATAATCAGAGACTTTGAAATACTCAGCTTTAAATGGGATGTCTTCAGGGACATCCTTCAGGGTTCAGGGATCTCTTAAGAGAGGAGGCAGAAAGAGTGTAAGAGACAGAGAGAATGGAGGACATCAAGGAAATAATCCTAAACAACAACACAACCAATGTATGTATGAAGTCACAGAAACTGTGGCAGCATGCACAGAGCCTTCAAGGGTCTACACAAGATGGGGTCCTAAAGTTGAAAGGAGGAGTGAATCCCTACATCCCTAACTGAGAAGCTATATATCCACGTGCAAATGAAAAGGCTGTTTTCTCCAGTGAAGTCTTACTGGGGGAACAAATCACCCGTAAGGGTAGGCTGCATGCTCAGCAGTGAAGGGCCAACAGAAAACAAACTCAATGATATCTTTGGAGAATCTTTGTCTCATTATGTTGAGTCAGGACATTTTGTGTCTGAACATATATGTCTCTACATCTATATGTGTTTCTTCAGATTTTTCTTTGGCTCTTTTGATTCTGTTTGTTTTGTCTTATTCTGATTTATTGTTTTGTCTTATATTATTTTATATTATTCCTGTTTGTATTCTAAGAAGAGACAGAAAGGGTGTGGGTCCATATGGGATGGGAGGTGGGGAAGAACTGGGAGGGCTAGATGGAGCAGAAATTATAGTCAGAATACAATGAATTTAAAAAAATCTATTTTTAATTACAAAAAATCATGTGTGTGTTTCATGCTATACTCTCAAAAATGGCTGTTTCCTAAGATGATATTTTCACAATGAAATTTCAAGGTTAGAGTTTGAAATAATCATTTAAGTGATACTGTGGAGGTGGCAAATTAAGACATGTGTAGCATTTAAATGAGTGACAGTATTTTGATAAAGCTGTATAAGATCATTGAATAGTAAAATCATTTCACATTAAGAATTTGATTAATGAGGCTAATATAGTTTGATTCACTGTAAGTATATATTAAAAATGGATTTCCAAAATAATCTCATTAGACCTTTCATATACGCTTACTAGGGACCATAATTACTTATAGTAATATCATCTTCCCCTTTACAAAATTCTTTTTTATTAGGTTTGGAGCTCAGGCCTTGACATAATATGTAGGTTTAGCAAAGGAGAAGATACAATTATCATTGTTATCACTGTTTTCAAATGACAAACTTGGCTTGTACAACATACCATGCATTCCAGGTAAGTGTACTATGCACACCATTCAATCAGAGAACAGCAGAGGCTGACTATCCTATGACTATGGAGAAGCAGAACCAAAAGAGCCATGGTGAGAGGAACTCATATTCCACTGAGGTAACAAAGAATATGCAGAGGACTCACCCTAGAGATGGAGATTCTTGGGTCCACTCTGCTCCCAACTTGTTGGGTTAATCTTCCTGAAGCTTGGTTTCATCTGTGCAATGATAGAACTGGTTTAGGTACTGTCTGAGATGCTTCCAGTGATCAGGCATGAGTCTACTGCCTTGAGAGATTTAGTTTTCATGTCTGTGGATGATTGTTTGCCAATAAAGTCATTTGAGTTAGGAAGTCAACTTACTAGTTCCTTGTCTCTGCAATTTCTACATTTTAAGGATTTATTTATTCAATGTGCATGAGTATTTGCCTACATGTATGTCTGTGCAGCAACTGCATGTCTTGTTCTGGAGGAAGCCAGAAGAGCATGTTAGAGCCCCTGGAACTAGAGTTATAGACAGTTGTGAGCTTCCATATGGGTGCTGAGAACTGAGCCCACTTCCTCCACAAGAGTGGACTGTGCTCTTAACTGATGAGCTATTGTGGTATTGTGTTCCCAAAAATATTGTGCAGGCTAATAAACTTATCTGGGATCAGAGAACTGGAATACCACAATATTAAACATGAGGATAGGCAGTGGTAGCACAAGCCTTTAATCTTAGCATTCCAGAGACATAAATACCTCTGGATCTCTGAGTTCAAGGCCACATTAGAAACAGCCAGGTGTGGTGACACAAGCCTTTAATCTCAGAAATCCAGCCTTTAATCCCAGGGAGTCACGGCAGAGAGAAGAAAGATATGTAAGGCATGAAGACCAGAAACTAGTAGCATTTGGCTGATTAAGCATTTGGCTGGTTAAGCTTATAGGCTTTGGAGCAGCACAGTTCAGCTGAGAGTCATTTGGATGAGGACTCAGAAGCTTGCAGTCTGAGGAAACAAGACCAGCTGAGGAACTGTCGAGGTGAGGAAACTGTGGCTTGTTCTGCTTTTCTGATCTTCCAGCATTCATCCCAATACCTGGCTCAGGTTTGATTTCATTAATAAGAACTCTTTAAGATTCATGCTACAGATATCTCTCTAGTCTTAATTTTCATATTTTAGTATAGAAGTCTTATACCCCAGGGCTGGCACTTTGAACAGCAAATAGTTCATGTTTCTTCAGGAACTGGGCAAGGACACTGGTGATTTATATAGACCGTCTTGACTTCTGCAAAGAAGCAACTGTATTCAGGAGTTATTAATTTTTAAAAATGCTCTGAACCACCCCAAATTTGTATAATCTCTGAGTTCATTTACTGGAACAACTTGGCTTGGATGGATGCACAGCTATCTTATTATTTAGGCCATGTCTTGTGAATGCTCGTTCCTATACTAAAGGAACAGCAAGGTGTGCATTTTTTGGAAGGTCACTCCAGAAGCCTCTGGAAATGTTTTATAAAATGTAGTGCATGACCTGCAATACTGTTTTAATCTTCCTAAAGTACTAAGTTCTAAAACTTATCTGATATGAAGGGTTAAAGGACTATGGCATGTAGCAAGGGTAAGGCAGGTAGGAGCCTGGCTAGATGGGAAATGAGTGAAATACCAAGGTATATTTTCTCATTTCCAAGACAAAATACTAGACAAAAGTGAGTTAAGGAAGTGGGGAAGGAAGGAAAGAAAGGAGGAAAGAAGGGATTTATTTTAGTTAAAAGTTCCAGGGTCCAATCCTTCCCTGCAACAGAGACAGGGGCAACTGTTCTTGTGTGCATAGTCAAGTAGAGAGCCATGTGTTAGATGAAAGACTTTTCCTGGGACAATGCAACTCTAACACATGCATCTGCTCACCCAAGAAAGAGAGTCCACAGTGGACCAAGATAACAATTGTACCAATGTTTAACTTGGTGAACGAAGGGGTTTTTTAAATTGGGGTACCCAACAGGAGAATGGGCAAAGGGTTATTTATGAGGGGCAAGAATAACTCAAAAACAGCATCATTGTAAAGCAGCTCCAACATGATGGATGGATCCCCAGGGGACTCTATGCACTTCCACGCAGCTTCACAATCTAAGCATCTCTTCTAGGTCTCTGTCCCCAGCAACTGTTTCCTCCATTTTATACTGGTTAGGAGGGAGGGGCACTCAAAAATCTTCTGAGTTTCTATTCTCCAGCACCCTTTGTTGACCACTGACCTCCTCTTTACCATGTAAGGCTTCAAAGCTGCCCTTCTTTCCTGGATAAAGGTTTTGGTTAGGAAGGAATGCTGCAGTCCAGAAGAACATGTCCCACAACACCATGAATGCTGACACTTAGTTTGCTTTCTCTGCTTTGTTCAGTCCAGGACTCTAGCCCATGGAATAGTGCCACTCACAATTAAGGGTGGATCTTCCTACCTCAATTAACTGAGTCTAGAAATACTGAATTTCAGAGATCTGCCCAGAAATTTGTTTCCTTAGTGATTCTAAATCCCATCACCTTGAGAAATAAGATGCCATCACATAAGGTAAACAGGACAAAAATCACTGCCCTCAGACTTCCCAGCTCTCATTGGTAGTACTATATGGTGTGCTTGGTGGAGGAAATGTGAAAAGTGCTTAAGAGATGAAACAATGATTTTTACTAGCATATAAGACACATCAGAGGAAGAGATGCTTGTATTGGGTACCAAAAGACAGCTGGTGCTTCTCCCAGGAGGAGTCATGCTAAGCAGAAAGAAGAGACAAGTTCATGGACTAATGAGAGCCTCACAGCTTTTTGAGGCCTGGAGAAGACATGAAGTTTATGACATGGGGTCAAAGCCTGAGGATGAGACTAGATTGCTGTTTTGTACTGTAGTGGGGGAAATCTCCAGTTTCCTTTGGTCTTAACCCCAAGTTTTGGACAGGGTGCTCCCCAAAGAGAATTCAGATTGGACACTTTTGTGTATTCAAATTATTGAAAGCAAGGAAACAATAATACACTCTAGAAAAAAGAGTGGTCCAAAACAGTAGCAATGACCTTAACCTTGGCAGACAGGGAACATATATATATGGGTTTAAGTGCCCCTAAAGCTGAAAAGGGAAACAGCATTCTGGGTATACTCTCTTGAGAGAAAGAGTTCTGAAGTTGCTTTGCTCTGATCTTGCTAGCATGGACAACTACCACCTGCTATTCTTTGACATCCCTATTGGGGCTGTGGGCTTGAACATGTGGAGGTGAGCACTACCAAGCTCATTTTGTTCTGATCACTAGTCAGTCACAACCCTTACATTTATACCCTGTTTTAGGACTCTGAGTAGGATGCTACATCTTATTTATGGGGGGCCTGTTGGTCAGTCCCTACTAGAGCTCTCCTCCTGCTTCATAGTACCTTTGCTGCCAGGTGAATAATCACTCTTTCATCCCCTACATAGGTTTGGTTCCTAAGTTTCAGCCCTTGACAGTGGTAGCTGTAAATGTGTAGCTAGAGACACACATACAGAAAGGCTTATGAGAGAGTATGGCAGTGTCTGGAAAGGGAAGGATAGGTGAACAGAGGAGCTGGCTTGCTTACTAGGCAGTGTAGAGACAGTTTCACTGTGATTCTGTGGAGGGCACTAGAAGAGTGAAGGGAAAGTATCAAATGCTTCAGTGCTCACCAGTCCCTGGGTATGGGCCACCTGCAGGAGGTGGCTCAGAGGTACAAGTTTCTCAGCACTCTCACCTGGGTTCTCCCAAAGCAAGTTAAAGTACAAGAGGGCTTGCGTTGAGGTAGGTGTGGGCATGGATGGGCGCCATGGCCATGGAGCCAGGTAATGGTGTAGTGCTCTATAGAGGTGTGGGCCAGGGGAGGTTAAGGCACCAATGTTTCTGCCTTCGATGTTCTCTGATTTCATCTCAGCCTTTGGAGAGTATCATTCCAATAATCACTTCATTCAAATTTTATAATAATTTCCCAGAAAGAACTTAACTTCACTTTATGGTAAAAAATTCTTAAGCTTGGAAGATGAGTTGGCCAACCTAGTTAGGGGAATACAATACTCTTTCTGGCCTCCAATGTGGGTATCAGATTTCCCTAGATTCTCAGGCTGCTTATCTGTCTGTGTGTCTTTCTTTCTTTCTTTCTTTCTTTCTTTCTTTCTTTCTTTCTTTCTTTCTTTCATGAAATAAGGCTAAGTTCATTAAAAGCATAAAAAAGGAAGAGAGAGAGAGAGAGAGAGAGAGAGACAGAGAGAGACAGAGACAGAGTCAGAGAGACAAGGAGAAGGAAAGCATATTAGGACAAATATGGGCTTTTCAAAGGGAGTCACCAGCACCCATTTTCACCCAAACAATTCCTTTGTGTAATCCACTCTGCATTCTGCTGCCATATGCTCACTAACAAACATGTCATACTGGAGGGGAAAAAGCCCATGCAGTTTCCACTCTACAGAAAGGACTTCAGGCAACTGAATAAACTGGGAGCAGGAAAGGTGGTCCCCTTCCATTTACACACACCTGGGAGGAGCACAACATTGGTTGTCCATTCCAAAAGGTCAATCCTCAAAATATGCATACACTATATGGACTCATGAGGTTATATTTAGAAACACACACACACACACATATATGCACATACACACACAAATACACATATGCATGCAATAACAATTAATGAAAAAAGAGACCTAGGAATTAATAGGAGAGTGGGGAGTGGTATATGAGAAAGCTTGGAAGAAGGAAAGGAAAGGGAGAAACACTAATTAAATTAAAATCTCAAGGTTTTGGTGATCAATATTGAAAGCAATGAGTTGACAGATATAACTACTGAGATTTTGAATGCCATTTGGTCCACTCAAACTTTGTCCATTTATGGTAGTCAAAAATATTTTTTACTGCTTGTACAACAAGATGATAAACAGGTTTTCCTCATGCCCCAAAAGCTATGAGTTAAATTTGGGTTTTAGAGATACATTTGTACACAGATTTTAAATACTAAAAATTCCCCACTTTCTTATTTACAAGGTCCACATAGGTCAGTTTTGTTTGAAAATTCACTTACCACATACTTGTGGGGAGCCTGCTGTCTATGCCAGAGTGAACAAAAGAGGCAAGATTTCTGCTCTCACAGAATTTACAGTCTAATAGAGGAGAATAAATGTTATGATTATTTCTCATCACTGTTACAGCGAACAAAATAAAACAAAACAAATTTTGAGCTCTGGCATTTGGAAGTCTGGGGGAAATAGTATTTTTCTCTAGAATTAGTCATTTTATATTTACCTGTGAAGTAAGAAAGCTCCTAGAAATTGAACTGAATATTTATGGGGGATTTACTATAAACCAAGCACTGTTCGCACGTTAAAATAAGCGACAGTAATTTCTTTGTTGGATACAATGAGCTTGGCAAACAAAAACCTGTGTGGAATAATTTTGCATGAATGATGATCTTCTAAAATTCCACTGGCTGCCAAAATGGAATTGACAGGTGAACCTTTTAAAAAGGACAAATAGAGGTAGGCACCACACATAGCGCAGTTAAAGATTTTTACATTGTTATTACCGGATAAAGTTTTATACTAATAACACAATAGTCAGACAAAGCACCATCTTAGCAACTTTATTCATGCATTTATTCCATTTAGAGTGAGTTCAGAAACAGCATCGTCTATTTCCTGTCTATAGGAAGTAAGAGTGAGCTGTACAGTAGGGTTTTACACTTTCAGTGCAGAATTTAGCTCGGCTCTGTTCCACAGCATCCCTTCTTTTTAGAGAGAAGAGAGACTTTTCTCTCTTGTACTTTATCAGTTGTATCAATATTGATGAGACAAGAGCAAGTAGATGTTACTGAAAAAATAAATCTGTTCCCACATCTTTCCCTGAGATTATTTCCCAAATGCATAGCCAGAATCTGCACGCTTGCTTGACTTGGTTAATCACGAGGCTGTGGCCAAGTGTGCAGTGCAGCCTCGGCCATGACGCCCCAAGGACAGACTTGGACTTCACACTGTGAACAGCTGGTACAAAATGTTTTCATTATACTGTGTTCTACAAAAGGGAATATGGGACTGGAGCCTATCATAGACTCTTTGACATCCCTTCCTGCCTCTACCACAAAGAACTGCATTTACACAGCCAGGCCCTGCTTCACCCCTTCCACTGAGGTTTTCCAGTCCTTATGCCATTACACCCAGCTAATCCTTCACTTTCTTGCAATTTTCCAATGCCCACAGGAGGAATGCAGTTGTATCCCTACTTCTTGTTGAAAGGCATCCTTTCCCAAAGCAAGTCATCATCTATTGTGAAACTTTTTCAGGACACACTGACTCATCTCTGTGAAGAGTTTTGGCCCCTATGACCAGATTGCACAGGGATAACACAATCTCCAAGGCTTTTTAAACATGTTTAATCATTCCAATTATTCAAAGGTGGATCATTCTCCCAGCGCTTTGAAGTGTGGTGACTAATCTTATATATCCACTTGACTACATCTGGAATGAAAAAAACTCAAGCTGCTGGACACTCTGTGAGGGACTGATTTTAAAAACCAGGTTATTTGAAGCAGGAGAACTCACCCTAAATCTAGGTGGTACCATCTGGTGTCAACCCACATAGAGGGACTTAGAAGAAGGAGCTTCATTTTCACCTGCTTGCTCTCATTCTCAGTGACAAGCTTGTCCATTCTGTTTATGTTGGTACCAAACTCAACTGCTTCAAGATTCCAACACAGGCTGAAGACCAGCAACTCTCCTCAAAACCTCCAGGACTCAAGCACCATATTTGGACTGCCAAGTCATGCAGCCTTGTGGACTGAATGACTACTGAACTCCCTTGGCCTTTCCATCAAGAGTTTGGTGGGCCACCCGAACCAGATCTAGTGAGCCAGATCCCCTTTGTACACACACATGCACATTTGCACTCACAAATGCACACACACACACACACACACACACACACACACACACACACACACTCATTCTATCAGTCCAGCTCCTTTAGACTCTTGATACAGGAAGTATGTCACACAGTACCTGACACTCCTCCTCTGTCATACTCCTGTGTATTTATCTGAGCTGAAAAAGTTCCACAACTACCTGGTTCACACCTGGTTGCTACAGAAGCCAGAAAAATTGCCATAAAACACAGAGCAACTTCTGCCATCCAGGATTTTATTGTGTAAGCAAAGAAAGAAGCATGAGAACATAGGTAACAAATCTGCCTCAGAGACTACATTTACTCATTCACTAATTCATTGCTGAGCACACACTCTGTTAAAATCTGAGGTGGGGGAGCTTGCTGAGGAAAGAACCCCATTGAGAGAATGGTTGGCAAAAGAAAGAAATGTGTAATCTATCATCTTCTAGAAAGAGGAATCTACAGAATTGCCTGAAGGCAATTGGGTGTGTAGGGAGTGGAATAAAAATGGTGAGAAAGGAGATTTTCTTTGACTCATCCACCTGAAAGTCTTGGCCTCTGCATGGAAGCCCTTGTAAGCTGAGAGGAAGCAGAGCCCAGAGTTCTCAGGAGTCAGCAGAAGAAAAGGCACCCCCATTCTGTCATGTCTCCTGGATTCTCCTTGTATTGAATTTGACTTGTGTTCCCATAAGTCCACAAGAACTTTTCGTGAATTTATCAGCAATGAGCTAATGGCTATAGTGGACTTCTCTCTTGAGTATAACTATTCTGATTCCTGCTTTCTTCCAACTGTTCTTTTCAAAGCTTCTCTTCTGAGATTATAATGTACTGTCTTTCTCCTTGGGACCCCTAATCCTTTTTAAATGTTTGTATACTTATTTTCTCAGAAAATATCTCCTCCTCACTTAAATGTTGTCCTGAGCTGCTATCACCTGCTTTCATGGCTTTGCCTGTTACCTCCACATTGATCACTGCAGATATCCTTCTTATATTTTTGTAACACCTGTAGCCTGTGTCTTAGGCATCTTTCAAACTCAGTACAACCAAACAGAACTCTCCATTGCCACATAGAAAATAATGCCTGTGGTGATTTGGATAAAAATGGCCCACAGGGAGTGGACTATTAGAAGGTGTGTTCTTTTTTTGGAGTAGGTATGGCTTTGGTGGAAGAAGTGTGTTTCTAGGAGGTGGGCTTTGAGGTCTCAAGTGCTCAAGCCAGGTCTAGTGTTACATTTACTTACTACTGTCTGTAGTTCCAGATGCAGAAATTGAAGCTACCTCTCCAGTACTATGTCTGCCTGCATGCTGCCATGCTTTTTGCTATGGTGATAATGGACTAAACCTCTGAACCATAAGGCAGTCCCAATGAAATGTTTTTCTTTATAAGAGTTGCCATGGCCAAGGTTTCTCTTCACATCTATAAAACTCTAACAAGACAATTCCCTTTAAAATATTTGCTAAAATGAATAGTTAATATCATCTCCTTGATCCTTTGAACAAAACATTGGATTAATCATTGAGACTATCTTTTTCCTCACTTACCAATCCAATCATTCTCCCAAGTGTTTTTTAAATATGTCTTTGTCTCTATTTATTTCCAGGCTTTAATTCATGTCAAGTCTTATGGCTTTATGTGTAATATATGTACATCCAGTCTTTATTTCCCTTAAGCCCTATGTTCTAAACAGCTAATCCATTAAACTCATAGACACCAATCTGACTGATGTTCCTGTTGGTGGGTCCTGGCCCCGGTTCTTGGGGAGCTGTTGCCTTGCTTGCTGACCTTGATCAGATGTCCTACCTATGCTAATTCCCTGCTGGTTTCATTCCTCCTAAAGAGCTTACCAAAGGTTCCTTGTTTGCGTATCCTGCATATTGGTGTAATGATAGAATGTAAAACATCTGTAGCGAACTTTTGTCCTCCCAGGTTCTCCCACTGTGCTGTAAGTCTGTATTTAAGGTCTCCTCCCTCCTTTAATAATCGGCATTTTACTGAGATGAATGACCCGCTGTCTTGTCTCTCTTTTTAATCCTCAGTCCCTTGCTTGGACATGGTGAATGGGTAGTAATGCTGGAGTTGCTACAAACTGTCTTTCACTGAACTGCTTATATTGCCAACATCGCATGTGAAGTGACCTCCACCTACTTTTTTCTACTCCACCCTTCTGACTACCACTAGGAGAACAGCTTGTGGCTGAGTCCATAGTGCCTAGGCTTTTCCTGAGTGGCTTTCAGGCATTCTGTCGCCTGCTTTTTGTTATGGAGAATAGGAAGGATTTATAAATCATGCAATCCTCTCTAACTATGGGAAAGCTTAACAGTATATATACTTTTATATATAAAAGAAGTCAGACTAATTTTAGGCATATTCAGGATGCTCCATGTATTCAACATGTTAATGAAGTCATGTGTGATGAGCACAATAACAATGATTTTTAGACATATAGAGGTATCTTAGTGGAAATGTGCAAATGGTAATCTTTTTACTTTTGTACTGGAAGAAGGCCTCTTGTAGGAAAGGAAGATCTCAGGGCCGGGAAGCAGAGACATTCCTCTTGTTGGCGGTGCCTGTTTCAAACTGTCTTCGTTTGGTGCTATAGCAAGGCACCACGTATGATGCAGGGAAATCTTGTGGTGTGGGCATAGCATGTAAGCAGGAGTAAGGTCAACAAATAGTTTGGCCTAGCAAGAACATGACTAGGGGAGAATCACACACCTTTCTGAAGACTTTATTGTTATTATGTAGGCTACAAGGACCATTGAAGGTAAATGGTGCAAGACTCAAAGTTAAAATGTAAGAAGACCTAACTTCTAGCTTTGTTCAGAGTAGAATGAAAAGTGAATTAAGAAAATGTTTTAGATTTTTTTTTCCATAGAACAAGTGATAAATGGTTAAGGCCTCAACTAAACAGCAGGTAAGGAAAAGTACTGAGCATGATATATGACACATATATGTTTTGTCACCAGACAAAAGACATAAAAAATAGCTACAAATGATAAGGAGTCCTTAACACCATTTATCTGTCAAAACTGTACTTTGGATTCATATAATGGTAGTGAATGATGCTTCTGAAACCAGACACACTGTTTTAGATTTCCTTATTGTAAATGCACATATGAACTTTTCCATCTTATCTACTTTTTAAAAATAGAGTTCACTGGTATGAAGTATGTCCACAGTGTTATGTGTCCACTGAGACTCTGGAACATTTTGATAATACAGGTTGAAACTCTGTGTATATTTACTGTGAGCTCACAATTACCCCCCTCTTCCAGTTTTGGATACCTCTATTCCATCTTCAATGCATCTAACTTTTTTTAGTCTATATATATGATACACAGGAATCATTCAATAGCTGTCATCTTATACGACTTACTTTATCTAGAATAATGTTTCTAAGATTTGTTTGTATTGGAGTTGTACCAAAGCTCCATCCGTTTTGATGGTTGAATAGTATACTGTTATTTCTCCAGCTATTGATAGACATTTTGTTGTTTCTACATTGCTGGTACTGAATAAGGAAGCTATAAGTACCAGTGCACAAGCATGTATTTGAACACTCATTTTCAGTTCTTATGGATACATATCTAGAAGTGTTACTGACAGCTTAGAGCCTTCTTTTTATAAATGCTGGTTATGTATTGCTAGGTCCCAAAGATGCCTGCTAATCTTCTTTCTGATGACAAAAGGGTGAAGTTATCCAGCTCTTTATTTTAGGGTGTAGCAAGGCTTTGTATCTCAAGAGAATGCCACTTTTCTTTTTCTTTAAGACAGCACCTTCCTGTTATTTTTATCTCTCTCAGGAGGATGAACATGGCTTCAGAATTCCTCCTTAACAGCACACAAACAGAAATACATGAATCACAGACCATGAGTTCAGACCTCCAGGTGTGAAATTCTAGAGAGAACCAAATCACTGAAACCCACATTTTCTTACAGCATACAATGGTACAGAATATGCATTTCTTTCTCAAAAAGAAGAATATGGTCATATTGAGGATATATGGACAAAAGAAAGACCAGATCTCAACAGAGCCAACACAAAATCCTGTACCTCCCTGTCTAGTGTCTGGACTTCTAGATTCATAGGGTTTAGAAGGGCTCCACTATTCCAGTTTTGCTGCCTGCAACACCCCCTCTTCATCTATCTCTCTGTCTCTGCTTCTGTCTCTCTGTCTCTCTCCCCCTCCCTGCTTTCTCTCAGGATAGTTCTCCTCCTTACATGTAGTGTTTCTTGAAGGATACCTCACTTCTGTAGCATCTCCAAAATCTTGGAGTCTCTACCATAACCCAGTCTTCACTTTTACAGCTTCCTCAAATGGCTCCTCAGGGCCTTCTGGCCTCTCAGGGCTTCATCATCTTCTTGCAGTGACTCCAGCACTGCCACACACTGCTTTTCTTCTATGACATTCCAAACCATGGTGGAAGGATCTACGACCTCCTCATTCTTGCACCCAAACCTAGTGCCATGTAGAAGACTGCTAAGTTTCTCCGACTGCCTAGGATTCACCCTTACCCTTTTTCATACACTAGCAGCATCTCTTCTATGTTCAAGCAACAGTTTTCTAGAAGCAAGCAACAAGAAGCTTATATGCTGGGGTATTACCCTGAGGTCACACCTTTGTTTTATTGGCCAGCAAGAGGCTTGCCTTTAATGGTACTAATCCAATGTTAAGGCTTCACTTTCATCACATGACTTGATTGTAATATTAAGCTTCTTAGGGCTTTTTTTTTCTCTCTTCAAACTGTACATTATGTATTTTTTTTTGCCCCACTTACTCTCTTCCATTGTTTATCTGCATAAGGTTTATCAGGAATAATCATTCCACAGACTCAACATTATGCTGACATTTTGCCAAAAAAAGTATATTACTTTTTAATTTAGCCTCGGACAAGTTCTTAAGACATGGGCAGAAAGCAGCCAGATTCTTTGCCAAATGTAAGATGAATGGTCTCTAGCCAGGTTGCTACTAGAGACCTTACTACCCTCTTAAAATCACTTAATCTGCCCCCCCCCCGTCTACACTACTTCAGGCCCCTCTGTCTCCAGGTTTCTATTGTAACGGCCAGCTAAGCCCTACTCTCAGAATTAAACCACTTTCTAGTCCAAAGCTCCAAAGCTTTCCACATTCTTCCAAAAACAACATAGGTTCTTTACAGCAATACCATACTCCCTGTTACTAACTTCTTTATCTGCTATTTTTCTGTTGCTGTGATTAAAAACTGTGGCCAAAAGCAACTTATGGAAGAATGAGTTTATTCCAGACAATAAGTCCGTAGTGGCAGAGGATATAAGTAAGGATCAGACAACTGAGAGATCACAACTTCACTGCAACCTTAGACAGAGAGAGTTAACTGGAAGAGGGCTGAGGCTACAATCTCTCAAAATCTGCCTCCAACTCTACCCAAGTGAAGAATTTCCTCCAACAAGGCACTACCACCTAAACATCCCTAAATAACACCACCAATGGGGAACCAAGTATTCAAATATTTGAGCCTACTCAAAACATTTCTTATCCGAACCACCATACTTTCCTTCCTCTAAATAGTTCCCCTCTGTAGTCATGTCATATATTGTTAAACACAGATCCGCACATGAGAGGAACATTACCATTATTACTCTATTGTCCCCCATTTCATGTGTACCATTGGACTCCTTTCCTCACATAGTTATCTTCTATTTTTATAGATTTACTTAATCTAGATCCCTCATATAAGAGAAAACATATGATATTTGCTTTTCTGAGTCTGGCTTGATTTGTTGATATAATAGTCTTTTGTTCTATTCATTTTTCTGTAGATGACCTAATTCTGTTCTTCTTGATGGATAAATAAAACTCCATTATGTATATATACTAAGATTTCTTTACTGATGGATATCTAGGATCTTGTGAATAATGCTTCTATAAATAAAGATGTGCAACTTAGATATGGTGTTCTGACTTAGATTCCTTTTGGATATATACTGAAGAGTTGTATAACTGTGTCATATGGTAGTTCTATGTTTTAATTTCTGAGGAATCTCCATGCCACCTTACACAGTGTTTGCCCCATTTGAATTCCTACAACAGCATGGTTTCTAATGAATTACTTTGTGTTACTATACCTCTAACCCATCACTGGTTTGTGTTGGGTCTATGTTGTGGATATTGCTCTGTATGCTGTGAATGTGTGGCTCTGATTGGTTAATAAATAAAATTCTGATTGGCCAGTAGCTAGACAGGAAGTATAGGTGGGACAAGCAGAGAGGAGAGTGCTGGAACAGGAAGGCTGAGACAGGAGATGCTGCCAGCTGCCACCATGAGAAGCAAGATGTAATGATACTGGTAAGCCACGAGCCACATGGCAAGGTATAGATTTATAGAAATGGATTAATTTAAGATGTAAGATCTAGCTAGCAAGAAGCCTGAGTCATTAGGCCATACAGTTTTAATTAATATAAGCCTCTGTGTGTTTATTTCGGTCTGAGTGGATGAGGCCCAGGTGGGACTGGAGAAAACTCCAGTTACAGGTCTACAGATAGATGGATATAACCATAATTTTATCTATCCCTCAGGACCAGAAATATGTGTGGGTAGGTCACATTCAACTCAGACATAATCAATCGATATTATTTTTAGTATACATCATTGATAAAAAAAAGTCAAATAAATACAAGATTGATGTGAACCTAGACTTGAATCTGTGAACCTAGTCTTGAGACTATTGACCTGAAGATAAATGGAGCCACACATTGATTATTTATTTGGGCCGACCAGTATTACCCTAAACATAGTATTACCATATAAACATAGATCCAAGTTGTTTTAGAATATTGCTACAGGGACTTAGAAATCTCAAAATTTAAAAGCCAAACCCAGAATTTGTTTGTCAAGTCTTAATGTTAATTGAAGCAGTGTATCAAAGTGTTAGATAAGAAAAGATCAGATCATTTCTACAGCATGTGTAGAACAGTTCTTACAGAGTAAGAGAAGAAGAAAATCAAGAAATTCTTAGTGGAGAAAGGAAGTTAAGGCCTAGTTGTTCCTGATGGCTGCAAGTTTTACTGAAAAGTTCTGCTTTCATGAAAGCTGTAACTAAGTATGGAACACACAGGATATAACAAGCACAGCCTTTCTGGGGTTCAGTACAGGCTGACAATAGGATGTGTATCTACAGTAGGTCTAGAGTTCTCTGAAGTAGGTGGTGCTATGGCCTGGTTTCTCATACCTCTTTAGTCCAGTACCCTAAATGTGCCTTAACCCATTTTGTCCTTTAACTTCTTCCACAAGAGAACACTTTGAATGTTTGTAAATTTATATGAAGTGAAGATACAGAAAGAAATGCTAAGAGTAACAAAATTTATTAAAAGCCATGTCCTCATTATAGAGTCCCCTGAGGATCAGAACAGAAAGAACATTTGATACTGTTTTCAAAGACTGTAGACAGAGAAATAGTTTGATGGATGCTCATCTGTGTCATGTGTGCTTATTTTCACCAGTTAGGCTGTGGTCATTTACCTTTTTCCCTGGAGATAAGTGGAAAAATGGACTTAATTTTTATGAAGATCCAAACTCATGGCTTGTATTCAGGAAGTGGTAGGAATTGGGTAGAGGAACAGACAAGCATCATTGGGTCCCTGGGGAAAGGTGGATTGGAAAAGGATTTGAAAATTGAAAACTAGAATGCTGAGAATTAAACCAGTTGACTTTAAAATGGTCCAGTTGTCTTTAAAATAGTCCAGGGCTCACTCTGGGTGCAAGTCGTTATTAATTTTCTTTGGCACTAGTGATTTTTTAAAATTTATTATATTTGTGGTTTAATTTTACACATCAGCCATGAGTTCCTCTGTCCTCCCCCTCCTGCCCCTGCCTCCACCTTCCCCCCAGCCCCTCCCCTCCATTCCCATCTCCTCCAGGGTGATTTTTTAAAGTAAAGCCTTAAGGACTTGCACACATTGGAAAAGTTGAGAAGAGGAAGCTTTTTAATCATCCAAGCTTTTGCAACCTATCTGTTTGTGCTGCTTACAGGGCATGTTGCCAAGCAAGAAAACAGAAAGGCAAATTCAGTATCTAGCTTTACAAATTTCTTCCTAAAGATTTTAGAGCTTCATTCAGATAGAATTTCATATTGAGTTCTTCCTGACTAAAATTAGGAGACACTGGTACTGAGGACCTGTAATTGCTCCATTTCCTGAAGTTCCCTACTCTGAGGCTCCCCTGGGAAACCAGAGACTCACTGCTCTGAGGGTTGCAGGACTGACTGCTCTTCTTCTATACTATTGTTCTTTTATGGAACACGCAGCAATTTGGGGTAAGGGGAATGGTGGAGCCTAACAATTACTGCACGTATCTTTGGCCTAACATAGATTATTAAAATAAAAACTCTTTGAGGAAATTCTTTACCTTGCATTGAATGTAGTATTCAAAAGAAAGAGGAAGCATTTGTTAAGACTGTCATAAGAAAATATATGTATCAGTCCTGTTGTGTCTGGAAGACACAATGCTGTTTCCTTAGAGACATTTACTACCACTGGTATTTACCATCTTCCTGTCACTCACAGACACTATGACAGCATGCACGGGACCTGCACAGGTTCAAACCAGACAAAGTCCCAGCACTGAGAAGAGGAGGGAGACATAAAGCTCCAACCTAACCAAGAAGCTGTTTACAATTGATACCTGCCGAGAAAGGGACAGCCAGTTTTCTCCAGTGGGGTGTATCAGCCACATGCAGGGCAGACCCCATGGCAAGGGGTAGTTGGCTTACACAACAGCTACGTGTTTATTTGTGTGCATTTTGTTTTGTTTTGGTACTTTTTGACTTATTGATTTATTTTTTAATTTTTTTAAGTTTGTTTCTCTGTCTTGGTTCTTGTTTGTTCTTGTTTTATTCTTCTTTATTTTTTTTCTTGAGAGAGAAAAAGAACATCAAGTTAGGTGGGTAAGGAGGTGAAAAGAGTTAGGGGAGTGAAAGAATATGATCAAAATATATTGTATGAACACATTTAAATAAAAAATTTAAAAAGGTTATCATAAGGAGTGGCATTTTCTTTTATTTTATATTTTTAATTAAAATATTGTGGTAGGCAGCCATGTTGATGAAGCTTCATAGGTATAGCTGGATGACACCAATAGACATGCTAACATGGGGGGTGGAAATCACATAAGACTCCAACCCTAGACAAAGAAGTGCAGGCACAAAGGAATGCTGGAAGTGGGAGAAATGGTCTTCACCCCATTGGTTATGCAATACCAAGTGGTCAATCCTGAAATCATGGGTATACAAGAACATTAAACAGATTGAACAGTGTGTGTGTGTGTGTGTGTGTGTGTGTGTGTGTGTGTGTGTGTGTGTCTAGAAATTAAAGCCAGGAATTTGAGAGAGAGAGAGAGCAAAGCAGTACACAGGAAAGGTTGTAAAGAGAAAAGGGAAAGGAAAAACAAAGTAGTTATATTTTAATTTCACCAACTTTTATATATATATATATATATATGCTATTATGATAATAGTACTGGACCCTATTCAGATATTGAATTTATCAACACTTATCTTAGACTTCCCATTTATAACCAAAATACAAATTTCTATTCTTTATTAATAGAAACAGAAATATTCTTTATTATATTCTTTTCTTATTTTAAGACATTTTGTTATAGCAGAAAGTATGTATGACTCACTGTTAGTTTGAAGTTCCATGGTATAGTGGTTCTCACTGTAGACTTTAAATCCAGTTCACAGTGTGGGGTTCTGTGGTGTGATGGACTCTGAGGTGAATGCATAATGTGAATCTGACACGTCACCTTTAGTGTGAAGTCCCATGGTGGAATGGTTAGCACTCTGGGCTTTGAATTTAACATATTTCTGGCTGTGCAGAGAATAGTTCATAGCAGAAATTATTAACTTTTATTGTTTTTGATCTTGATGTTTTAGATTCATAGTGTTGTTTTTCTCAGTTTTCATTGTCCCAAAGATGGAGTCAAGGTTTCATTTATTAAGATTTTTTTTTATTATCAGCTTAATAGACTTCAAATATTAACAGTGAGGTTTAGTAGTCACTGACTAAATAGTACATGCAAATTAACAGAAAAAAAGAACTTCATATCACTCCACAATAGTCGTCATTGCCTATAGTGGTATCTGTGGGCCTGCTGGGCACACTACAGTTTTTCAAAAATAGATGGCATCATTACTGAAGTATTTCTTTCACACCACTCTCATGAAATACTAATTCTTATCCAAGCAACCACGAAATAGCAATTTTTAGAAAGATAAAATATTTCAAAAGCAAAACAGTCACCTAATGGTAGTTGCTGTACTCTGTGTGACAAATGCCACAGTCTGCTGCCTCATCCCCAAAATAACTGAAACAATTTGCTGCATCTTGTAGGTTCACTGTAGTGTGTCTCAGAGCACCTTGGGCAACAATTTATAGGATTCCAGACTTGAAAGGTCTGCACCATAAACACCACTAGAATCACCCAAATTACTTCTATTCTTAACCCATGGGGGAGATAAATAGCTTATTGAAGCTTTAATAAAATTTTGGAGGCACAGGTAAAATCCAGAACATCTCTAAGCTTTACAGGTGCTGTATTAAGATCTGTCCTTCAATGCAGACATCTTCTTTAGAATGGACAGTTTGTGACATAGCAGAAATAGAGGCCAGAAGGATGCAAGTGATAGGTGGATGGACGTAATGTTGTTTGTCATTCTAGTTGAGTGAGGAAGGAAGCAGGGAAATACCCAGAAAATGGATATGAATTTGGTGGAAATTCCTGAAACAAACAACAAATGAAGTCATTTGCACTTGTATCTTGGAAGACTCACATCTTGTTAATATTGACACTAGCTTATGGCTTTGGCTGCTTGGCATGGTTCTTTCTATTTCAGAGGCGCTGTATTTTTAAATATTCACAAGAACTTTGAAAATTAGAAACTCTCACATCCATGTTTAGAGAAAGGGTATAAAATAAGAGGACAGTGTGGTCAATTGCAGCTGTCCATGGTCCTAGATCAAAGAGGGCTGCAGCATGACCTCCTTTGTCTTGATTGATCATCTGTTTAGTGAAAAGGCCCGGCAAGTAAGGGTGTGATGAGGGTCATGGAAGGGTTTGTGCCTTGCTTATTTCTCAACTGTCCTTGACCATTCGCGTTACACCCAACCCATCTCTTACACCGTCTGGTTCCAGAACTCTCTACTTTGGTTTGGCTCTGCTTCTTACCCAGCTGACTATAACTTTCATATTTACTAGTCCTGGTGGTTAGTGGCTGAATGCTCTGGAGTTGACCTCCTGTCTCACACAGGCTTGCCCTAGAGAACTCCTGAAAGGCAGCAAAGCATTTGGACATGGAACCCAGGTCATCATCTGTGAAGCATGATTTCAGCTTTTATGGTATGCTGGGCTGCTTAGTTATTGAGATATATTTCAGAGTATGACTTCATTCTGGGAAAAATGCAATGTTAAAGTGATTTACCTTCTTGCTTGCTTAAGATGCATTATTTTAGATGGCAGAATTATGGAGTAAAAGAATAACAGTTTTTTAATATGAAAGTTATTTTTAGACTTATTTTTATTTATGTGTTTGTGTGAGTGCACACCATGTAAGTGCAGATGCTGATGGAAGCCAGAAGAGGACATTGGGTAACCTGGGCCTGGAGTTACACTCATCTGTGAGTCACCCAATGTGGATGATGGGAACTGAATTCAGGTCTTCTGCAATTGCATTAAGTGCCCTTAATTGCTAAGATTTTTTTGAGTTGAGTTCAAGCTTCTACATTTCTCTGCTCTGCCATTTAAGGCAAGTGACTACTGTCTCACAGCATCAGTTTTCCCTTTAGTAAGTTATAGTGAATACATCACAGGGTTGTTGCAAGGGTACAATAAGGTTAAGAAAGTCTTAAAGAAATTTTAACACAAGTATTGCATAGATATTTGTTATTGTTGCTGTGCTTTTGTGAACATTAATATAATCAATTATGAGATAGTCATGTAATTCTTCATGCATGGGAGTTTATCTGTATCATCCTCTAATTCTGAGGAATGTTGTAACATAAACACTCTGGCAACTCATTTACAATACACCAAGCATTTCTAAGCATAAATGTTCACTGGATTGACAATTATTTTTCCAAGCTATGCTTTTAGTTGATTGACTTTCCATACAGGGTTTAAACAGTAGAGTTTTTATTATGTGTTAGTTCAAACACATGCCTACAAATACTCTCCCACCTTGGCAGTATTGCCCAGGCCAAGGAACTCATCTCTAGAAAACTCAGGCTTCCCAAGGGCAGAGCTCAAGGGACTTCTGTCAGGACCAGATGTTCTCTGAGATATAGTCCTACTCTTTAATTTCTTTTTATTCCCCTTAGGAGTAGCACTCACATTTACATAAAAGTAAGAGGTGAAATATTGTCAAAATACAATGTTCTTTGTCCTTCTAAAAGACTAAACTTTATTGGATTTATTACAGACTTTTAAACATTGGGTTGTCATTTCCCTTTAGCAAACTGAATCATAGTTCCTTAGTTTATCCCATAGGTTTCGCCATGGGATTGAAGACCTAGAAAATATAATTTACAAATTGAGGGTTGGTTTTAGAGTTCATTTCCTATTAAGTGTTTAAAACACAAACATCTAATTTGTCATGTAATCCTGTGAATCAACACTAGGTATTATGTTGCTATTACAGCTTTCAGAGGTGATTTGAAACCAATAAATTAATCTTGAATTTTTAAAGCAGTGATTTCTTTTGCTTTACAGAAGGACAAAACTCAGGTCCTCTACAAGAGCACCACACATTCTAAACCTTTGAGCTCCAGCCCTAGACATCGTATAAATATGTTTGGATTCAAGGAGCAAACAATCTAGAGTTTATGAATTTATATTTTCTAAGTGCCTTCTATCCCTCCCCACTGACAGATGGCACAATTTGAAGTATGAAATTTCTGGCTTCATTTCGGTTAAGAGTCATGCTACTACAATGATGCTTCAAAGCAACTTTCTCTTGAGCTGTGAGATTTTGGGGGTTTTCATTTGGTACACTGAAAAATGGTAGAAAAGCTGAACTTCATTCTGTTTGGGAATGAATCCTGGCAAAAGCAAATAGTAGGATGGACATGAGTTAAAACAATGCCAAACAAGTATGCTGCTGGCAGTCATATGGGGCATATGCTCCTATGGCAAAAATGATGAAAATAATCACAAAATGCCTCTAGAATTGTCTAACAACACAGAAACATAAGAAAAAGTCTTGCTCTAATGTATTGATGGAGATTTTCTCTCATTTTTGTCTTTTATTGAAAAATAATTTTGCTATCTTGTGGAGACATCAATTAGGAATGTCAATTCATTTTCATGAAACAGAGATTTTTAAATTTGGTTTTCAAACACGCTTTCGACAGTAATGACCAGGATCCTATTAAAGGTACATTAAAATAGTCTGCGGAGGAGATCCCAGCTGGATCAAGAACAGAAAGGGAGAACAAGGAATAACAGACCATGATAAATGATGACCACATGAAAACTAGGCAGAGTGCTGGAGAGGTCCCCAGAAATCCACAATGATACATCCTCTGTAGACTGCTGGCAATGGTCGAGAGAAAGCCTGATCTGACCTAATCTGGTGATCAGATGGCCAAACACCCTAACAGACATGCTGGAGCGCTCATCCAATAACTGATGGAAGTGGATGCAGAGATCTTCAGCCAGGCCCCAGGTGGAGCTCCAGGAGTTCAATTGTCCAGAAAGACAAGGGACTATAAGAGCGTGAGTTGTTGAGACCAAGATTGCAGAAAGCACAGGGACAAATAGCCAAACGAATGGAAGCACATGAATTATGAACCAAATGCTGTGGAGCTCCCAGCTGGATCAGGCCCTCTGGATAAGTGAGACAATTGAATAGCTTAAACTGTTTGGGAGGCACCCAGGCTGTGGGACCCGTACCTGTCCTTAGTGCATGAGCTGTCTGTTTGGAACCTTGGGCTTACACAGGGACACTTTGCTCAGCCTGGAAGGAGGGGACTGGACCTGCCTGTACTGAATCCACCAGGTTTAAATGAATCTCCAGGGGAGTCTTGGCCCTAGAGGAGATGGGAATAGAGGGGAGGAGCTGGGGGAAAGGGAGGCTGGGGAGCGGGGAGGACAGGGGAACCCATGGCTGATGTGTAAAATTAAAACACAAATATAATAAATAACAAAAAAAAATAAGGAACAAAAAAAAATAGTCTGCAGAAGCTCTTAACAAGATAAAAACATGTTTCTTAAATGTTATGCTCCTAGAATTGCTTTTCTACATCTCATCCCAATTACTAGATTTGTAGATATTTGAATTGTCCTGTGACTCACGTAAGTCAGGTTTTAAACAATGTGTGACTCTTCTAGAGCTCCTATTCATAGGGTGGTTGATAATTCAAGTATGTTTTCTCTAGTTTTTCATTGTTATTAAAATTAATGATACTTATCAAGAGTGATATATTATAAATGCACAGTCAGATACCAATGAAAGAGACAAATAATAGTTAATTATAAATGGAAATCAATCTCTTAACATGAATTAATAAGCTGTAAGAAATTGATTTCTCATTTCTTTTGCTACGCCATTAAACACATTAATGCCTTAAATGAAAAGAAATCCCATGTTCCTTAATATCTTGTTAAATCATGTGTCAAGACAGGTCATATAAAAATCCCTTGGAATCTTCACTAGTTTTTTTTTTTTTAAATGGAATTCTGGATAACTCACAGAAGGAAAAAGTAACATTTAAAATAGTATTTAAACACTGGTTTAATAATTTAATGCCCTTCAAGTAACGGAAAGCTCAGGTCATGTCAGACTGATTTTTCTCCTTTGTTTTTATTGATGGTGGTATTTG
This sequence comes from Onychomys torridus, assembly GCF_903995425.1. Classification (NCBI taxonomy): domain Eukaryota; kingdom Metazoa; phylum Chordata; class Mammalia; order Rodentia; family Cricetidae; genus Onychomys; species Onychomys torridus. The sequence continues at coordinate 75,761,450 of NC_050449.1, read as the reverse complement.
GGGGAAGCTGTGAAGTACCTTAAGAGCTTGTAAATAGGGGAAATGAGATTATTCTGAGAGAATTAAATTATAAGATCAATAGAAAGTAGATAAGAGTAGAACGATACAGCTACTTGAAAAAAAATTCTTGGCAGTGCAAGAGCAAGACATGACTGAATGCATACCAAGTCTAAAGGAAAAATAACAGTCAAAGGAGGTTGTACACAGTCATAAATTCAGGACAGTTAAAGTAAAGGAATGAATGCAGGCCACAGAATTCTTAAACACAGAAGAGCATACTGGCCAGTGACTTTTTTGTAGATATCTAAGCTCCAGGGAGTTCTCTGGATTAAGTAACTCTTAAGATTTCATACTCACTAAGGAATCTTCCCATTAAAGGCTGACTTTTGCTGATTATCTGCAGGTGAGCAGAACTGGCTTCTGCTGATGTGAGTGTTTAATGAATACAAGCCAACTGTATTTCTACTTATAAATTTGTTGCTGTTCTGATTTCTTAAATTGTTCTCTTAGCTGAATAAAAGCTACCCCTGAAGGACACATTGACTCTCAGCGTGTTGACTATTGGATTTTTAAGCATATGTATTTGATTGTCAGAATCAGTTACTTTGAGGTTATATTGGCCAGGAGACCATGGAGATTGAGTTATATATACAGAGAGATCAAGGTGGAGATGAAAGTAGGGGCAAGGATGGAGATATATTTCTCATGAGACTTTATGTAATATTTCCCCCATAAAAGAGCAGAGTGTATCTTTTATGATTCTGATGCTTGAAAATACTCAACACTTGATCTTCTGTATTGTGTTTTGTTTATGATCAATTCTTTTTCCAGGTAATTAAGTCTGCTGCTAACTCAATAATGCAATAATGAGCTGGGCAGTATAGACTGCTCTAATGGTTTTTGCTTTTGTCCAAAAGTAAATATCCTCTCTTCCTTCCTCCCCTTCTGTCCCTCCTTCCCATCCCTCTTTTAATCTCTCCTTTTGCAATCAGTAAAAATGAAGAGCCCCTATGCATAAAAGCTGTCCCAATCACAGCCCCTCTGGGTTAGTGCTTTAGAATTCATAAAGCAATTTCACTCCAATAGTCTTATTATCCTTTCAGTATCTATGTGAAGCATGTAGAGAGAATATTTTGTTTTTGTTTTTAATGTCAAATTTGACCTATGGTGGCTCAAAGAATTGAAGAGACTATGTAATATCCACTGACCTGAGGCTTGGTTAAGAAGTAAGAGGCAACAGATGTAAATGCCTACAAGTGTCAATCCAGTTCCTTCTGTTTTTGCCCTGCCTTGCATAGAGAAATGAAGAAAAATTCAGAAGATTCCAAAAGCAAAAGATTGGAAGAATCCTGTTTTACAAAACATTCCTCTTTTTGATTGAGTGAGCTAAACGAATAATTTATTCTCTGAGTGCAACCGTGGCATGGACCATTACCATACAAGTGTAACTGTGGCATGGACCAGAGGCTTCAGAGACTTTTCTTGGGGACTGACATTTAAGTTGATGTCCTGTGTAGAGTAAGGTAGGTAGATTCAGGGCAAAGATGGGGAGGGAGTCTCTTTATCTAGAAATGATGCCAAGTTTAATTTAAATTTCTTAAAGAAGAACAGAAAAGAAAACCCTGAATTTTTATCACATAATGTCCACATCCACAAAGAAGATGAAAGTGGAGGAAGAAACAAAGAGAGGCAACTTCAAGTGAGCTAATCTATGATAATTAATTACCATGACTCCTCAGTTCATATCATCATACTTTACAGGATGCTTTGAATAAGAAAGGCCCCACAAGATTCAAGCATGTTGCATAGGATATTGTGTCTTCTAAAACGATTAGCTAGAGGTCCAAACTTAATTGTCTTAATAAGCCACTTAATCATTCACGACAGATGAGAGAAGCCACAGAGGATCCTGCTCTAAGGCTTTCAGCTCTCAGTTTCTAAAAGCTCATTAGTGAAGCAGGAGGTTGTAATCAGGGTGTAAAATTGCTTTATCCAAAGACCCTGGTTATTATTAATCTATGGTTGTGCAGTTTCTTTGTATTAATCCTTCTCAGTAGCATAAAGAAAATATCAAGGAGTTCCCATATGAAGATAATATCATGACAAGATAAAACCCAGCTGAAATTACTTTGAAAATCAAATTTAGACAATGACAGATGGAATAGTTCTCATTATAAGTAAAACAAATAAAATATAGACTCTAATTAATTAGGAAGTTTAAGAATGGGTTATTTTGACCTGTTATTAAAATAAACTCATATTTTTAAAATGATGTTCTCATGCTTTCATATTTTTGGCTAAAATAGTATGTGCCAGAAAAAGTAAAAGAAGATTCATAGAAAAACAGTAATATCTATTGATTTAGTTAAATTAATTCAAAGGTCAAGTACCAATTGAATTTTAATATATTTTCTTCAGATCGTTTAAGAATATGCATATATAATTAAATACATAAAAATATTTGGATGCAATATTGTGAATGATATTTCAGACCATATTTTGTCAATTAATTAATTTATTAATATCTTCACATCATATTGAACATCTTTGATCCTTTCATTTTATTTCCATAGACTACTTTAATATACACCACATATTGTTTAACTATCCTTATGTTGGATATCATGGAAATAACTTTTTGTGCATTTAAAGCTTATGAATCTAACTTAAAAAACCTTATTCTTATAACAGGGAAATTGCTGAAAAATAATATCAGTATTGAAACTGCTTTATAAGCATTTTAAGAGTGTATGCTTGTGTGACTCATTTGTTATTTGAAACAATCTTATAAAGTTTGTTTCAGCTTCTTGCCACCCTAGCTCCCTGAATGGAAGTTCCATTTCAATGTGTCTGATAAACCTTGAACACTATTCATTAATTAGATCTCCATGATGGACTGAATGACATATTTTCACCCTTTCTCACCTAAGATCTTGAAATTCTGAGAAAATGTACTTTAAGAAAAGTTAGGCTAGAAGAGTAATAGCATAAACGAAAGGAAGCCATCAGCTCATAAGACCAGTTAGGAATTCCTGAAAACAAGAAAACAATGGCATTGGAATTTCAGAGGGACAAGAGAAAAGCCACAGGGGAACAAGAGAAGAAAGTACTGCAGAGGAAGCTACCCCAGGGGAGGCTTAACCAAAAGCAATGGGGCACAAGCACAAACAATTGCCGAGCATGGAGGGAGGGGTCATCCATCACCTTGAAGACTGCCAGTCACTTTGCTCCTCCATCTCATGGATCCTCTAAGTGCATTCCTGTGTCTAGTATGAACTCCAAGGACAAACAGATCTGTGTGGGATGTAGCAAGAAGCAAGCACTGAGCACTGCATTGAGCATTGACTGCAGGGAGAGTTTGCTTTGCTTTCAATGCCCTCCTCCTTACAGTAAGTTTTCTTTGTTTGGAGATTCTGAAACATAGCCTTATAGCTTATCTGTCTGCTTCTCTATGCCCTCAGTGCGCATCCTCAACTTCCACCATTAAAGATGATGTTAAATAGATACTTTATTAATATCTTTATAAGATGAGTAACTTTCTTGCTAGTCTTAATTTATTAAATGTTTTCTTATGCATGGATATAGGGTTTTTGTTTGTTTGTTTGTTTGTTTATTTTTTAATCAACTTTCTCTTGTTAAACTTGGATATACATGATGGGAAAAACCACAGAGACAGCTGCCCCAAACTGTGGGAGCACATGGACTCTGGCCTGTCAGTTAGAGTGAACTAGACCCTCTGAATGTGGGTGACAGTTATGTGGCTAGATCTGTTTGGGGAGCCCCTGGCAGTGGGTCCAGGACTTATTGCTGGTTCATGAAATGGCTTTTTGGAACACATTCCCTAGGGTTGATACCTTACTCAGCCTTGACACAGGAGGGAGGGGCTTGGTTCTGCCTCAATTTAGGATGTCAGACTTTGTTGACTCCCCAAGGGAGGACTTACCCTCTCTGAAGAGTGGATGGCATGAGGTGGGGGTAGACTGGAGAAGAGGAAGGAGGGGGACCAGGGATTGGTATATAAAATGAAAAAAAAAACAAAACAAAACCTTTTTTTTGTTGTTAAATAATACCCACAAAATCCTTGGATATAATTTACTTTCTATTACAATTATAGTGAGTTTTATAGGTTAACTTTGGAATATTAAATCGGTTTTGCATTCCTAATATATGCCTTCCTTGGTTACACTGGGTACTTGTATATATTGGCATATTTTGATTGATTTAGCTGACAATATTTCCTTCAGAATTTTTGCATCTATGTTTAGAGGCATATTGGAATATACTAAGTTTGTGATTCAAGTATAAAAATTAGTGCTGTGGGATGTTCTGTATGCCAAATGTGTTCCTCTGATTGGTTAGTAAATAAAACACTGATTGGCCAGTAGTCAGGCAGGAAGTATAGGCAGGACAAGGAAAGAGGAGAATTCTGGGAAGTGGAAGGCTGAGCAGAGAGACATTGCCAGCTGCTACCATGAAAAGCGAGATGTAAGGAACTGGTAAGCCACAGGCCACGTGGTGACTTATAGACTAATAAAAATGGGTTAATTTAAGATATAAAAACTAGATAACAAGAAGCCTGCTGCAGCCATACAGTTTGTAAGCAATATAAGTCCTTGTGTGTTTACTTGGTTGGGTCTGAGCGGCTGTGGGTCTGGCAGGTGAGAGAGATTTGTCCTGACCATGGGCCAATCAGGACTGAGAAAAACTCCAGCTAGTTTTCACACTCCAGTGGATGTACACATACCCAGGAGTATAGAGCCAGCCCTAAATTGAACTGGATGAATTTTTAGCAAAATGAGGATACAAAGTTGGGTGGGTATGGAATGGGGGTATATCTAGGAGGAGTTGGGGGGAAGAAGGAGAAGATGGTCAAAATACAATATATGGACTTCTCAAAAAATGTTGAATAAAACACACAAAACAGGAGTGAGCATAGTAAACTGATCTTAGAAAACTAGTTCAATAATTGCTAGGCTTTATACCTAAACAGAGGATAAAGCTTCTAATATGGAATCATATGATCTATTATGAAACATAGATCAGTATGAAAAAATAGTGTGTCTTACAATTGACTTAACAACTTTCAGTTACACAGTCTAATAGTTAATTACAGTCACCATCTTGTAAATCTATCTCTTGAACTTACTATTAAACTTCCAATGTCATAGTTTTATGGGGTGGAGCCTTCTAGAATTGATTAGTGGGTGATCATAGCCTTATAAACAAGGGCTGAAGGTCATCACATATTGAATGTTCTGGCAACTTGATTTTGAATTTCTCAGGCATCAGAACTGTAAAGAATAATTGATATTGCTTATAAATATTCCAGTTCCCCAGTGGAGTAAGGCAGAAATGGGATGGGTCACACAGCTGAAACACATGAAAAACATCGGAGTGGCTTTCAAGTGTGGCGAAGGGCGAAGGTTTTGGGTGTTTCTAGATGTGTCCTGGAAAAGAACCCGACTCCTGCAGTTGGGACGTAGCAGAGAATTGAAGAGGGCTTGGAAAGAGGATGGCTGTAGATCAAGCTTCAGACACCTGTGAATCTGCAAAAGCATCTATGAGCAGACAGACCCCTGGTAGGAATTTTGTTGAGGTCACAAATGGAAAGGAGAATCCTGCTGCTAGAAACAGGAGGGAAGACAGTTCTCATTATAAGGTGGTGAAGAACCGTGAACTGTGCTTCTGCCCTAGTGTTTTGTGGAAAGTAGATGAAATTGGATATTTCACAAAAGAAATCTCCCAGGAAAGAGGGCAATATGGCTTGTCTTCAGGCCAAAAATAATTGCAAAATATTAGAAGAGAGAAAAAGATAATGCATAATTAAAAGGGAAATACCACTTACGGGCTGGGAAAATTCCGAGTGACTTCGTTGTAAAATCTACCGATGTGAGATACACGCCACTCTCCTTTTTGTGTTCTCAAGGCAGAGCCACATTGCACTAAGTAATAGGCTAATTTATGTTTCTAAAATGAATAGTTTATGTATAAAGCACCTGTTCTACATTGTGTTAGCATCAGCCTGCAACTTGCAGCAAGCCTTACTTTTATTTTTGTGCAAGTACAGTGTTTTGTCCTGTGATTTCTTCATTAACCTATTCATTATTCAAATATCTATTGCTATTTTTCTAATATTAAGGGTTTTCTTATGTGGTTGTTACAATTGTTTGGCTATTATACAAATGTGTGTATAATGATTGTATTTTAGTCAATTCCTCCTCCAAATTACCTTCTCTTATTTCTTTTCTGCTGTTTTCCTTCCTATTTCCAAATACTCTACTTCCTATTTTCTTAAAAAAATTTAGATCCTTCATATGAATGAAAACATGCAATGTTTGTCTTTTTAAGTCTGGTTTATTTTATTTCACATAATTTTATGCTAATAACTTCTATTTTATTCTCTTGTGATCAGAAAAAGCATCTTTTTATGGTTTCATATTCTTTATGCAAATATTTTAATACTTCAAGTTTGTTAATATTTTGTGTGTATGATAATTGTGTATGAGCATGACCATGAATGCGGCACAGCATATGTATGGAAGTCAGGGGACAACACTATGGGGTAGGTTCTCTCTTTCTACCATTACATAGGTTCTGGGGATGAAACTCAGATTGTCATATGGAATAAAGGTCTGACAACTGGGAATGTCTTGGTATGCAAATCCAAGTACCATATTCCTGAGCAGGATCTGCTTGCAAGGTTGGTGTGCTTAGTGGTCCATTTTTTTTTTCATGTGGCTGCCTCTGAATCTCCATATTTATTATGATATCATTGAAGTTTATTTTCATCCAAATTCAATATTAAAAGTATCCCCAATTGGAGCTTTATGATGTAAGTAATCATTCACTTAAAAATCTATATGACTGCAATGCTATTAAGAAATGGTGCACACTAGAATGAGTTTATTTAGGAGGGCTGCTTTCTTGTTTATTTGTTAACACTAAAAGATGTTGGAGGAAGATCACTATATAATATTTCAAAACTAAATCATCTGGCAGCTGGGCTCATGTGGGAGGTTCAGGTTGACATGATGACAGAGGCAACTAGAAAATAAGTTGACACACAAAAGAAAAAAAACTGAGTGAAACAGAAAATCTGCTTTGAAGTCTTTTCTAACTGGGAATGGCTTTGTGCATGAGTAGAAAGGCAAAGGCTGCTTCTCCCATCCTCTCTAATGTGGCATGCCCTGCTACCAGCTTCTGGAGCTCCTCGGGTCACTTAGTGTTAGAATCCTGACTCAATGAATATCTGCCTTTTATAAACCCAACATGACTTTTACATTGTGAGATTTCTTTTCTTGAGCACAGAGAACATTTATACATTAGAGAACTGGGGAGAGTATGCAGATCTACTAAACACTTGACTCATGGAATTCTTTCTATTACACAGAATTTGTAGAGTCAGACTTTTCTCCATATAGCCAGTGTATGTCTTCATTGTCGATGTTGACCCACTGCAGAACTTCATGTTCCATACAGTGTCCAGAAACACATATTTCCTTCCATCTAGGAACCTCAAGGCCCATCTCCAGTGATGCATTCCTTTCATACCTCATAATCCTTCCCAAACAGTTCTACCAACTGGGAACAAAGTATTGAAACATATGAGGCTATTCTTATTCAAACCGCTAGAGAGGTCTTTAGCACCAGCTCAGCATCAGAGTCCACTTCTCAGGTAGATATGTAGAATGTTAGTATCTATTCTAACACTATAGAAAAATGTGACCTTCAAGAGCATTTGAAAACCAAGCCATTAAATTATTTGGAAGATGATATATGTAATGCTTTCTTAATAAAGGGAAAATGTCATAGTTACTACTATACATAGTTACATACTATACAGTATGTATAGGCAATAGAAGATAAGATAATTTTCTATCTTCAGAACCCTATGACATTATGATTCTTGGAAATTTTATATTTAAATGATTCTATTACTGGTAGGAAATTCTGTTTTAGCATATTTCCATTCATAAGCTTCATGACAGGCATTAGAACATTAAAGGAATCTGCAATCCTGACCAAAATGCACTTCAAAGAGAAGTGACATCTGTCCCTCAGGTGTTGTACTGTGCTCAGATAATGGTAGAGCCCTAAGCCAGCTCAGCATTTCCCAGAACCTGATATTTCATCCAGGCTCTGTCAACACAGTTTGATCAATGTCTTCAGAGGAGAAGGGGAGGCAAATGGATGATTAACTTGAGGCATTTGTCACTGGACCAAGCTTGGAGAGATCCTCGGCAGTGTGATGGATGTCACAGGGAAGCCTCTTTGTATTTGCCAGTCAAAGAGAGCCACTGTGAAAGTATTTAATGGTACAGGAGAATCCTCATCATTCATTGCCAGCTTCTGTGCTTTCTCTAGGCATTGTGAATATTCTTCACTGCCAAAAGATACAGCCGGCAAAGGGAAGTTAGGGAGAGAGTGAAAGGAAAGACACATTCAGTTCAACTTACTGCTGTGTTTGGCTTTCCCAGAGACTTTGAGCCCCTCCATAATTTTCCAAAACAACCTGAATATGTACGTAACTGGGTAGCAGGGTAGGAGAGCAAACTTAACATTCACTCCTTGACATCCTGGGTTTCAGCAGATGTTGCCGCCCACTAGGCCTTCAGCTAGTTAAATGATTATTCCAAGTTACATTATTCTCATAAAGAAGTAGGAATAAATGAGCCTATTTCATGGAATTTCATGAGGATTATTGTACATTCCAATACCTGGGAGACAATAAGAAAAGCCTGATAATGGGAAAAACCCTATACAAATGCATTTTTGTGTGTGAGTGCATTCACATGACAAGAAGGCCACTTGCATTGGTCTTCTCATTAGCCAGGCACTCTTCTGAATATAAAGCAAGCCAAATCTTAACTGTATTCAGCCCTGTCCTTATTAACAACACAAAATAGTCAACAACAATGATTTTATGTATGAACAAAAATAGAAAGTATTTTTCTTTCACTGTCGCACAAATACTGTATTAATTAGCACTCTAGTGGAGAATATCAAATTAATAACTGTCATCTGAAAGCATTGCTGTGATACTGCACAAGTAGACTTTGACATCTTTTTGACATATTAGTTGATTTTTAAAATAGTATAATGTGATGCCAACATTTATAAACTGTAATTATTTTAATAAAAAATCTTCAGTCCTGTTCAGTAACTTGAAATATTACTAAATATATACCTTGTAAGATGACCATTCATTTTTGGTAAATTAATTAGGACTATTTGTGAACAGTTTTATTTCTAGATTCTAATTTTCGTTCATCTGTAGAATTATCTCAGCCATAGAGATGACTCATTGACAATGATTCTGGCTATCCAGGATTCATCTCATTCATGAGTATTCGGTCTCTGCTGCATGAATCCTAAATGGTCTTACAATAAAAACCTGGAGCCAGATATTGGGTAAATGCTGAAAGATTAGAGGAAACAAGCCATAGCCACTTCTCACCTCACCAGCTTCTCTGATGAAAAGAGAAGATCCTATCTCCATGAATCCTCAGACTGAATGCCTCAGTCCTCAGCTGAAAGGGCCTCTTGTTCCTGTTTCCTCACGTCTTATATGCTTTTATCTGCCCAGCCATATCGTTTTCTGTCTCAACTTTCCTTTTGCTGGGATTAACGGTGTGTGTTTCCCAAATACTGGTAGCAAAGGCAAGAGATTTCAAATGCTGGGATTAAACGTGTGTGCCACCACTGTTTGACCTCTATGTTTAGTCTAGTGACTGGCTCTGTACTCTGATCTTTAGGCGAATTTAATTTGTTAATGAGTACAAACAAAATATCACATTTCTCTTTTTTTTGTCTAAAATAATAAAAGGTTATAACTAATATAAGAAAAACTATATACAATAAGTACAATAACTATATACAATATATGCAATCAATAATTACATTAACAACGTCCAGTTAGTTCATTAACATTTGACAAATTCAGAGAAAATACTCAATTATTTATCCTATTTTGGTGAGTCCAAAGTGTTGTATCTAATTTACTTTCTATCCTAACTTGTATTACCAACCCCAAACCATCGTTTGATGTCTTTTAACTTTATACATTTTATACTTGTTTTTTGATATTTACAGATACAATAGGATAAAAGGGTAGATTATTGAATCTACTCTGAAAAGAAAAAAAGGGGGAATATGGGTATGATAAGATAAAAGGTAGATTATTGAATCCACTTTTAAAAAGCAACTACTAGTTTTAAATATTTTACATTGATATGGATTTTTGTATATTGATACAAAGTTGAGATTGGGATTTCAACGGGCCAGTGCTCTGACTTCTGAAAGGACTGATTCTATAATCACACAGTTGATAGAAATTATGGCCATTGTGAGTATACCTGTACAAATTAAGACTGACTGTGCTTCAGCATATATCTCTGGTAAAATAAAACAGCGTTTACTTATTATAATATAAAGCATATTACAGGTATACCACATAATCCTACAGGCCAAGTAGTCATAGAGAGATCAAATCAAACTCTAAAGGATATGCAAAATAAAAAGAAAGTGGTAATAAAGACCCACCTACATAGATTTCACAATGCTTTAACTTTGAATTTTTTCTCAGTGCTAATGAGAAAGGAACAATAGCTGTGGAGAGACATCGGATAATAGAAAAAAACTACAGAATTAAATCAGCCTGTATACTTTAAAGATGTGATGTCCTCAGAATGAAAACCAAGATGTTTCATGTTGGGGATGAGGTTTTGCTTTTGTTTCCACAGGAGAAGGAAATCTATGGATATCATCAAAATTGATAAAGGTCCAATTTGAACAAGAGAGACTTATTAATTAGAAGAGGTGATAGTTCATCTACCAGCATGACCATTCAGTTTAAATTAATGTATAGGACTAACAAATGCCTTTCATTTGATCAACTATAACTTGCTAAAAAGGGAACCTCCCCAAAGTTATGGTTGGAGAGGGTTTGTTTTTTTCTTTCAGGAGAATCAGGACTAAAGAATCTGAGGAACACTGGACAAATGAGATATCTGAAGAAAAAGGACAAATCATCCAGAAAAAAAATGTCCCAAGGAATAGATTTTCTGCAGTAAACCATTACCATGTCTAACATTGATCTCTGATGTCTTAAAAAGATGATGGGACCCCACAATGACAATTTCATCAAGGCAATGATAATGCCATTGAGCTGACAAACACCACCTAAGTTTGGACTACAAACTGCTCAGGACAATTTTGAGATGGTGATCTGAGATGATCCAGATTCACAGATTGCTACAGCCAAGACCTGAGACAAGCCCTGCACTTTCCCATCATGCAGAGACTGGACAACAAATGATACAGCTGCCTCTCCCAGGACCTGACAATTAACCCAAAATTCTTGTTTTCAGGATCCCCTAAAGATGTCTTCACCCCTAGATAGCAAGAATTAAATTACAAACACGACACCAACATTCCCAAGAGGTGGGATGGGTGGTTTTTAGTCTTTCAGTGAGATATGGATATTTGTCATTGTTTTGGTGGTTGATTACAAGTTGCTATTGCTAAAGTCAGGAAAAAGTTAAACAAAGGAGATTAGATTCAGGGTTATTGTTTGGGAAAAAAAAGAAAAAGAAAAAATAGGATACAGATATTGTAGCATGAATCTTAAAGATACTTATTAATAAAATCAAACCTGGGGCCAGTTATTGGGGTGAATGCTGAAAGATCAGAGAAGCAGAACAAGCCACAGCTTCCTCACCTCGACAGTTCCTCAGCTGATCCTGTTTCCTCAGACTGGAAGCTTCTGAGTCCTCATCCAAATGGATCTCAGCTGAACTGCTGCTCAAAAGCCTAAAAGCTTAACCTGCCAAATGCTTCTAGTTTCTGGTCCTCATGCTTTATATACCTGTCTCTTTCTGGTGTCACTCCCTGGGATTAAAGGCGTGAGTCACCATGCTTGGCTGTATCCATGAACAGATGGATTTCTGCCTCTGGAATGCCAGGATTAAAGGCATGTGCTACCACTGCCTATCCTCTATGTTGAAGATTGTGGCTGTTCTGTTTCTGACCCCAGATAAGTTTATTAGGGTGCACAATATTTCGGGGAACACAATACCACCACAAGATATGATAAGATAAAAGTGTAGATTGTTGAATCTACTATGAAAAGAAAAAAAGGTAGAATGTGCATGTGATTAGATAAAAAGATAGATTACTGAATCCACTTTTAAAAAGCAACTACTAGTTTTAAATATTTTACATTGGATTGGATTTTTGTGTATTGAATACAAATTTTGTGTATTTGATACAAAATTTGAGATTATTTTTGTTAGAACACACTGTGCATATGTTTCCAATTCTGTTCAAGGTATTGTACCTATAAAACTCATTTAACAATGTAATGCAAATTTCTAGACCTTGAAAGTTACTATTACCAACTAATTAGGATATAAAGAAATGAAAGTTAGTAGTTAGATATTACAATCAAACTTGCAGTCATGTTAGGTATGTTTTCAAGGTCAAACAGAGATATATTTTAGATAATCTTCAAACAATTCAACAATCTGTAGAATATGGTATTTAAGATGTTTTAATAGCATAGATTCTTTTTTTTTTTTTCTTGTGATGAGACCTGTCTGCTACTGGCAGCATCAATCTACTTCAGAGAAGATGATGGACATAGAGAAAACTCCATATGGAGTCTACTTTCTTTGTGGCAAGTTAGCCCCTGGGCAAGAAAATGACCTTGCTGTGACTTCTGACAGTATGCTGTCCAAAATAGACAAGCAAGACACAAAAGAAAGGACTGCTGACCTTTGCCAAGACAAAGTAGGACAGCTCCTCAGAATATCCTGCTTCACAGAAAAGTCTGTGGGATCTGCTAAGCTTGTAGGATGAAGATGGATGCCCCAACCTTAAAGAGAAACCTTGGGTGACTTTTCAGGCAGCCAGCTGCTTCTGTCATTACTCATATTTTTTTGGAAGTTACTTGCCTGCACTTCCTGTTTACTTAGGTAATATTATTTCCTTCTTAGGTCTCTGAGGAAGTTGAAGACTAGATAGTTATAGTGTTCCTTGTTAAGAAATTCAGAAAAGAAACCCACTAAAGAGGTATAAAGTGTGTAAGTTTGAAAAACATCAAAAGATAGTTTTGGGTTGGTAATACAAGTTAGGATAGAAAGTGAATTAGGTACAACACTGTGGACTCACCAAAATAGGGTAGATAATGAATTATTTTCTCTGAATTTGTCAAATGTTTATGGACTGGATATTGTTAATGTAATTCTTGATTGTATATATTGTATATAGTAGTGATTGTACTTATTGTATATAGCTTTTCTTATATTATAACCTTCTTTTATTATTTTAGACAAAAAAAGGGGAAATGTGGTGATATTTTGTAGTACTCTAATAAAATTTGCCTAAAGATCAGAGGACAGAGCCAGCCACTAGATTAAACATAGAGGTCAGACAGTAGTGGCACACACATTTATTCCTACCACTCAACAGGCAGAGATTGTCTGGATCTCTGTGAGTTCAAGGCCACACTGGGCTACATGAGATTGTTCCGGTCTAGGAGAGAAATAGAGCCAGGCAGTGGTGGCACACACCTTTAGTACTGGTATTTGGGAAGCACACATACCATTAATCCCAGCACTAGAAAGGATGAGACAGGAAGTGAAATGACTGGGTGAACTGACATATAAGGCGTGAGGATACAGGAACTAGAGGGACTTTCAGCTGAGGACTCAGAGGCATTCAGTCTGAGGATTCATGGAGACAGGATCTTCTCTTTTTGGCTGAGAAGTTGGTGAGATGAGAAGTGGCTGTGGCTTGTTTCCTCTTATCTCTCAGCCTTTACCCCAATATCTGGCTCTGGGATTTTATTATAAGATCATTTAGGTTTCATGCAATAGGGTTTCCATCTTATTCTAAGGAGGCAGTGTATTGCTAGATTGTTTGAATCCCAATCTTTAGCTAGGGGGATGGAAAATCTATCCACATCCTTGAATTAGCGGTGTTCCTTGTTATTATGAATAAAACAGAAAAGAGAAAAACAGCAAGAGCATGTATTCACACTCACATTTACACACTGAAAGAAAATAATATGGGAGTAAGGTGGGAAATGAGTAGGTATTGACATCACGGAAAATTTAGCCATTATTCACATAGGAGTCATTCTTCACTTTTCCTGTTTGTTTGAAGAGCACATTTAAGGACAAATTTAACTTTGGAGGTTGTCTTTGTTACCTTTCTAATGCTGTGATAAGATGCCACAGCCAAGGAAACTTATGGAAGAAGGCATTCATTTGGTGCTTACAGTATCAGAAGGTTAAAATTCATGACCACCATGGAGGAGAGCATGGTAGCAGGAAGGCAGGCATAGTATTGGAGCAGTAGCTGAGAGCTCACATCTTGAGACATAATCACGAGGTAGAAAAAGAAATTGGGAATGGCCCAAGACCTTTGAAACCTCAAGGCCCAAACCCAGTGAGTCAATTCTTCTAACAAGGCCACACCTCCCAATCCTTCTTAAAACAGTTCTACCAACTAGGACAAAGTATTCAAATATATGATCCTATTTTTATTTTTTTTTTTTGAGCTGAGGATCGAACCCAGGGCCTTGTGCTTGCTAGGCAAGGGCTCAACCACTGAGCTAAATCCCCAACCCCATGATCCTATTCTTATTCAAACCACCAAAGATGTCTTCAGCACCACCTAAGCATCAGAGCTAACTTCTCAAGGAGATTCTAATCTCTGGAAGCCTTTGGCACCACTTGGGGTGCTCACATGGTGTGTTGTTCCCCTAGGATTCAGTAGAGAATCATGGGTGTAATATGCAGTGAGCTTCTATAAAAAGTGAAGTTACCCAAAGTTTCCAGGATGCATTTCTTGTGATATGGTCAAAGAGATGAGGCAATTTTGGGTGAACAGCCATTGCACACAGAAGGGGGAGATTTCAGGAAAGCAGAAATGAAAACCAAGATGTAAGCATTCCTGTGCCCTAGGAACATAGCTTTTCCTCAACATCTTTCTCTTGCAAGGTGTGAATAAGTAGACAATGGCAACAAGCCATCACAAGTATAGCAGTTCAATCTGGTCCTGTCCATTTCTACAGTGTCTCATCCTTCCTGGGAAGCCATGGGAACTGGCTTATCTTGTCATGTTTATTGTGCATGACTGGTTGTTTTCAAAGAGTAAAATCTCTGCCAGTTGTGGATTTCAGAGATTGTGGAGTACCTAGCCCCAACAGATACATCTGAAACACAACTCCTGCACTTGAGACTTAGGGAAATTCATAGAAGAGGCATTGGAAAGATCCTAAGAGGACCAGAAAAAGTGTGATGAGATTATATTTCCTAAAAATAACAGGGAAGTTACACTCATGATGCCTCAACAGTATGGTTGCCTAACAACATAACCTAAACAGTGATAATATCATTAGACATGCTAATGGGGGGTGTGTGTGTAAAATTTCACATGGCCTTACTTCTGACAAAAATCTATAGGTAACTAATGACATTTGAGAAATAAAGAATGAGTCTTTCTCAGGGATGAACCCTTTAATTGGTTATCCAACTAAACGTGGTCAGGCTTGAAATCATATACATATACTAAATGGACTCAGCAGGTTATATTTACACACACACACACACACACACACACACACACACACACACACACACACCAATACTAATCAAAGAAAAAGAGGCCGTGAATTTGAGAGGGACTGTGTGGACATATTGAGATATTGGAAGAAGTAAAGGGAAATGATGTGATTATATTGTATTTAAAATCTAAAATTTAAAATATTATTGACAACCATCTCACAATCTTTAAATCATAAAATACACAGTTGGCTTAGTGTTGGCCATCAAGAAATTAGCTATTTAATTAGACAGATGAACTTAGAACTGCCCTGTGCTTCTGACTTGTACTTCTTGAGAAAATATTTGGTAAATAACTAGGAACTTGTAAAAAATTTGAAACCTAAGTTTGCAACATTCATAATAGTTTAGTATCCTGTCATTGTAGATAATCTTACTGATAGAACTTCGGAAATTTTATTTTAGGTGTGTCTTGTGGTCTGTTGTTCAGTGCAGAATCTTGGGGCAGTAACAATGCTGAATTCTAGGGCAACTTCAGCCTGGATGTCTGCTTGCATGCTAATGTACTACTGTCTCTCTGTGTCCTCCCTGTTTGCTGATGGGTTCTTGTCTCATCTCACTGCCAATACAATTTCCTTTCATTTTCCAACCTCTGAATCACTCAGATGGGCCGTCTGTTCATTATCCATATCAAACAGTACTGTGAGTGATTGTACTCTTCCACTGGAGTGAATCAAGCTATAAAGCTTGTGGAGAAAGGGTAAAGGGAACTCAGACCAGTTGATTGCACAGTTCCTGCTCTGTGTGGCTTTTATTTGAGATACTTAACACATGCACTGGTCAAAGACAGGTAATGTTTGGGAAGATTCCCAGTTCTTGCAGTATCAACTGAGATTTCTTCACATCATGAGAAGAAACTGAAGGGCAGTAAGCATTCACATGATTGTCTCTTCTTTTATTTTGCAGTGACAAATGATTGTGAAGCTGGATCAAGGCAAGAAAGACAAAAGAAGAAGCAGTCTTTATTAGATTTCTGGGCTCCACTGGTGAATACTATGAGTTTTGAACCATTGAATAAATTTTCTGGGCTTCACCTGAAAGATACTGGATAGAAGCTTCTTCAGGTCTCAGGATTGCAAGCTCAGTGACTCTTTTCAAATCTTTCACTCTGGGAAGACAACAAAGAACAAAGTAAGGCCTTGGGATGTTTTTGCTCTTGTGAGAAGACACAAGGTCAATATCATTTAAAATTTTGATATATGCAAAGGAATACTCTTAATTTGGGTCCCTATTTGAAGAAAACTACTGGCTTCACTTACTTTGCAGTCCCAGCCTTCTTAGGATGTTTTTCCTGCTGGAACACCACTGGGATGGCCTTGATATGCATAAATAATGTAGGCTTTTCTGTGTTATTAAGAGAAGTCTCTACTGCTCAAGACCTTCTTCCCCTTTCATTTCTTCCTTTTCCTTTCTATCCAGCCACTCGCTATCTGTCTGCCTATTATCTGTCTATGCTATCCTCCATCTCTCTCTCTGGCAATTCATCTAGCTCTCAAAGCTTTACATGTCCTAACTCAGGCAGGCTTTTTGTCTCTGCATCTTTTTTCCAGAGTTCTCCAAGCCTCTGCTTTCCCAGGCACTGCTCTCTTCCCACTCTTCTTAACTCCCTATAATATCAAATTCCTTTACTACATACTGTCTGAATTTTCAGAGTTTTCAAAATTCTTAAAGTGATTTTGTTCCTGACAGTTTTACTTCAGATTAATTAGGTCTTTCTAAGCAGGAAATTTATTACATGTTTTTTGCATTCTGGTGATCAGGCCATTTCTGCAATCTTTGAATTCCTTATTGTTCCATAGTGATCTCCTAGTGTCTATGGACACCAACCTATAATTTGGAGTGCAGGCAGATGTTTTTCAGGTTTCACTTTCAAGTATTTGCATACATTTCCACTTAGTATTCATGAGTACCTCACTTTTGAGAGTGGATTTCTGTTTTGGGGTACTGAGTTCTGAGGTGTGTAGGCCCTTCCACAGTTCACCAGTAATACTCTACAGCTGTCCTTCCACAGTTTACCATTAGTACTCCACAGCTGTCCTTCCACAGTTCACCATTAGTACTCCACAGCTGTCCTTCCACAGTTCACCATTGGTACTCTACAGCTGTCCTTCCATGGTTTACCACTAGTACTCCACAGCTGTACTTCCATGGCTCACCATTAGTACTCCACAGCTGTCTTTCCATGGCTCACCATTAGTACTCCACAGCTGTCTTTCCACAGTTCACCATTAATACTGTACAGCTGTCTTTCCATGGTTCACAATTAGTATTCTAGCTGCCCTTCCAAGGTTCACCATTGGTACTCTACAGCTGTCCTTCCATGGTTTACCATTAGTACTCTATTGATGGGGTAATGTCTTTCAGTATGCTGTGAATATGTGTTGTTCTAATTGGTTAATAAATAAAGCTGTTTGGCCTATAGCAAGGCAGCTTAGAGACATACAGGAAATTCAGAGAGACAGGAAGAAGACGGGGAGAGATGCCAGAGAATGGCCCAAGAAGCAACATGTAATGGGATGCAGGTAAAGTCATGAAACATGCGGCGATACATAGATTAATAGTTATGGGCTAATTTAAGTACACGAGCTAGCTAGCAAAAGGCTTGAGCCACATCCATGCAGTTATAATTAATATAAACCTCTGTGTGTTTACTTGGAGGACGCAAGTGGGAGAGATTTGTCCTGACCACCAGCAGGCAGGGACACAGGAAAATTTCCAGCTACGCTCTACATCTGTCCTTTCACTGTTCACCATTATCACTCTATAGCTGCCCTTCCATTGTTCATCATTAGAAATCTACAGCTGTCCTTCCATGGCTCAACATTAGCACTCTACAGCTGTTGATCTGCAAGAGCTGTGCTCTTTCTGATGTTTCAATCCACCAAAATGTTCAGGAACACACTTTTCAATCTACTTTTATTGAAGTATCTGCAGATACTCTAGGATATATACTGACATTTGAGGATTTGGAACAAGGAGCTTCCAATGAGAGAGAGCATGCCACCTTTGTGTGTCTAGGCCTAGGTTATTTGAGGAATAATGAGTAATATTGGAGGGCTTGGAAGGCTTGAATTATATTATAATCTCAAAAATAAGAGAAAAAATTTAAAAATTAAAAATAGTTTGAACACACATGGTACTTTTTTTCATTAAAAAACCCAGAAGATATGGGCTATTAAATGAAAATCTCAGTGCCTATGAGCTATTGGTCAGAGAGGTCCCAGAGATATTCAAAACTATCCAGTCTATGCCATTGCTCATAGTTGCCCACCGCTACTAGATAGTCAGACCCTAATGCTGAATACATCACATACTTTGGTTGCAAGACACAGAAAAATCAATCTTGAACTGGCCAAGAAGCTATACACACTAGCTAGCGTTCATAGTTCTAGAAGGGGCTCCTAGCTGAGGAGCTATTGGCAGTGGATGAAAGCTGAGGGAGAGTTACTTTTCTTTTGGAGTGTGACCATTGGTTGGTTCATCAGGCACAAGAAGATGATTGGTGTCTATTTTCACAAGGACAACATTATTCCTTGAATATTGAGAATTATTGAGATTCAATGGCTTAAAATTAATTCGTTAATCACAAATTATAAAAATAAGACCTGAAGTTGTAAGGGAGATGTGATGATGATGGTGAGTCCAAAGGGGAAAGTTGGAGGACAGGAGTGAGGGGTGGATCTGATCAAGACACAACATATATGTGTCTGGATTTTTTTCAAAGAATAAATAAAAATGAACAAATTCCTTTGCTATGAATTTTTTATTATTTTAGCTAAAAGTAGGGATAATACATATATTTACTCATCATTCAGAGCAAAAAGTCAAGGGCTAAATTTGTTTGCTTTCCAAAATTCATACTAAGAGATTTCAATACTTGGATTCCATTCCTTTTTGTGTGTAGAGACTATGATATGTACTCAGCTGTTACGAGTTTCAAAGTTAATATATAAAAAAATCAGTCAAGCAAGGTGGTTTAGTGGAATGTTTTCACCCCCATTCTCTTTTGAAGTTGAGTTTGGCCTAACAATTATGCTAGAATTGAGTTATAATTGAATATATTCCAACAGGATGCCAGTTTGAGTTTAACATCAAAATATAAATTATAAGCTAATTCATGAAAAGAAACATGAAAGTTACTTTTCAATTGACTTGGAAAAAAAATCTTAGAAAGGTATACATACTGTATATATTAATATAGTTAAATACTGAGTAATTAGATTTTGATTTTATCAAGTTCTCATTTCTTCTGGTTAGCAAATAATTTCTTTCCTAACTGATGCATTATAGTAGCTATTATTCTGTGTATTATATGTATACAGTATTTTACATTTATATTTTGCATGATTATGGGTATAATTTTTTAGGTCTTTCTTTATATAGTTTCAGGATGAGATGTGCTCTTGATAATGACAATACAGTAGAGGGCTAATGTCCTGGGATTGTATTCTGTAGCTCTGTTTTGTGGCTCTTTAAATTTCAAAATAGTTTTTTCCTGGTCCGCTTATATAATAGTCTAACTTTTGGTGTGGTTAGGTACCCACCCATTCTTATTTTGTGTTATGGATATTTTGCTAGCTTGTATTTCTGTGTATCATTTGCATACCTGTTGCCTGCAAAGGCCAGAAGAGGGCCCTTGAAACTGGGGATGCCCGTGATAGTGAATGGGTTTTAGGGTGATGGGAACTAAACTTGGGTCCTCTGGAGGAGAAGCTCATGCTCTAACCACTGATCCATCTCTCCAGTCCCACTATCCACTATTATGTTCTTTGTTTTTTTTCTATCAGATCATGTACTGCAATTCCAGAATTGGCCCATGATAGAACCAAATCTCCAACAGATGCTGTTCTAACTGTTAAAGTTAACAATATGTTAGATTGTTAAAAATTAACAACTGTTAGATAATGAGGAAAAACAATTTAAATAGTTAGAATACTGAGGAAAAACAGGTAAATAGAAAACTCATAGAAGCTCATGTAGTTACTTTTCTACAAGGATAACAGAGTAGTTTCATTATATTTTGAGAAGAAGTATTATTAAAATAATAGTTTTGAATAAAAATGTGGAGTTAAGGACCACTGATTATTTGTAAGAGTCATAGAGGGTATGCCTTGAGGATTCATTTTCTATTTACTGTATTAGAAAATATAAGCCTTTTTCTGAAATGACTTTTAAGTACTTCTAATAAATAATGAGAGTCAAAAATCTTTATTTAGAATTGTTTACCATATGGTTATCATTAAGAAAAAATGCCTCATTTGGGTATTGAAGGAGTTGAACAATGTTTGTTTAGTAACCGCCCCTGCAGCTATTTATTATTGTTTCTATATGGTTCTAGCTGTACATGAAGTCATTTCATGAGGAAAATATCCTGAACAAATGAAACTCAGGCCCTAGAGGTCCTAAAGCATAGTTTTATGTATATCATATTCAAATCAAATTTCATGGCTCAGTATCTAACTTAAACTCTCCATGGTCCACAAATAAACTGCCTTTCTAAAGTTAGCATCCAGAAGTTAACACAGGGGTCTGCGGAAAGCTTCATAATCCTTAAGGCCTAGGGTGCCATGTTGGGTATCTGTCTCACTTTCTAATCAAATTTATTTTTTTGTTTTGTTCTTGTTTTTGTAGTTTTGTTTTTCGAGATAGGGTCTCTCTGTGTAGCCTCAGCTATCCTGGAAGACTAGGGTATCTCTCTGAAGACCAGGGTGGCCTCAAACTCATAGAAATCTGCCTACCTTCGACTCCCAAGTGCTGGGATTAAGAGCACGAGCCATTAGTGCCTGGCAGTAAATTTATTCTTATAAATGATAATTTCCAATTCTAACCTTGTATTAAACATCTGTGATGGTTTCTGCCCCTGTGTATAAGGATAAGCATTAAAAACTACACATCCAAATTGCCTTTCTTGAGCATTGCTACTAAAATTAAGATTCTGATATTAAATATTTCATTACTTTTACTGCTATTTGAATGGACTCCAGCCAGCATGAGCATGGCGAACATGGCTCTGGCAGGCCTTGCCCTTCCCCGCTATTCCCTTTGTCTTCTTAAAACCATTCCATTCCCAAAGCTGGCCACTCAGGTCTATTCCTTTATTTGGCCACTTTCTCCCCCTGAGGCTGATTACCAAGGTCTAGCTATCAAAGTATTGAAGTCTGGCAATCAAAAGCTCCCTTTGGCTCACCTAATTAACATACCCAATTAAAATTAAATGCCTCATTCTCACACAGACTTTCCCCTTTACCTTTGTCAACTGCCATTTTCCTATGGGCCACATCTATCTCCTCTCTACTCAGAGGCGGTCCTTTGTCCCTACAGGA
The DNA here is from genome assembly GCF_903995425.1 of Onychomys torridus. NCBI lineage: Eukaryota > Metazoa > Chordata > Mammalia > Rodentia > Cricetidae > Onychomys > Onychomys torridus. Next base: position 75,739,498 of record NC_050449.1, on the reverse strand, counting down.
CAAATACTCCTTCCCTCTCTCTGTTGCTCCATACCATCCTCTATCTCCTGTCTTTGTCTCTTATTCCCTGCCCTCTGCCTCCCCCCACCCTGGAGGGGGCAAATAAATCCCCTTTGTACTGAAAACATACTCTTGGGGGGCCTGAGCTGATCTAGATCCTTATAATGTTATGTTATTATTTCTAGCTCAATGCAGTTTTACTTGGCATGTGATGTATTTTAATGAATGATTCATAGTCATGGATTCTTAAATTTCTGTGTTATCCTGGTACATCCCCTGGGAAATTTGAATCAACAAATAATGCTATATTGTTGGGTGTCCCCAAAATGAGATATGGCATTCTACTTGGTTCTGTAATATAACCCAACTGAGAAGAACTTTTGAAAAGAACAAAATGGAAACTGATAAGAAATGCCAAATCATGAGGTTGTAACCATAGAAACTGATATGTTTGGAGACTGTGGATACCTGAGCAGCATTTGAGGGTAATGGCAGGGAAACTGTGAGGAAACGTGGGACATTTGGACATGTAGCAGAAGGGCTAGAAGATCAAAAAGGAGTTTCCAGGGGGCAAAAGAAAGGAATGCAGGGAGCTACCAGAAGTTTGCCTGGTAGATATGAAACATACAAAGAAAACCTGATGAAAACATCACTTCAACAAGGTAGAACACTTCTTGCAGGATGACTACCATATGCATGGTAAGACATATTGCCGATGGCACCATTGTTTGTTCACCTACCCTCTTATTGATACTTGACAATGCTCTACTATGTCAGTATTATATGGGTGGCTGCATGCCTATCTTTGCTTGTGCCACTGGGGCTATAAATGTACCTTGGTGTGATTCTTGGGAATAATCATGCTGTATTTTGGTGCTTAGAGAGGGTTCCACATGGAGACCCTGGAAACTGTATTACTTTATGTGGCAAAATTGTCCACAGTTGTGATTTAACTAAGCATGTTAACATGTGAAGATTATATCACATCATCTTAGAGGGATATATATATATATATACATACATAATGTCCTTAGAAGTCAGAGCTACAACAAATTTGATGGCATAGAGAAGGCAATGTAACAATCAAAGTGGCAGTCAAAGTGATGTGGTCTCAGTTGAAGATGGTGGCAGATACCGGCAGGGAAGTGAAAGAAAATGTTTCTGCTAGAAGGAACAAGAATTCTGAAATGTTGAGTTTATATCTATAGTCTTAAGCCTTCCAAAGCTAGAGAGAATATATTTAGTTAACTTATCCAATAGTCACAGCAGAAATACAAAATGAATATAAAGGCACAGCTTCCCAATGTCCTAAACATCTATGTTGAGCAGAACCTTTTGATATCTGATCTCTTATGGAATTGACAACTCTGTTTTCTCAAATCTGAAGACTCATAGGTCAGATATACAATGTCTCAAAGATAAACCCCTTCTGTTATGTAGAAGGTTTTGTTTTTTTCTTTCTGATATTGAAACCTTCCACTTTAGAGTTCCCTCATTAAGACACAAGACGTTCGCAAGTAGGAGAAACAACAGGATGTTCTAAGGGAAGGTGAAATGTTTTATCCTTCAGGGAAGCTCTTTAAGATCAAGAAGCAAACAACTGAAAGTATATTCAGGAAGTTCCTGAAACTGACCAGATTGCCCAGATTCCTTCCTCCCCAAACATATACAATCAATGACCACTGCTGAGAGTCACTCTCAGACAATACAAGTTGCCTTGAAGACTCTCAGACAAGTTGAGTTGCCTAAAAGAGGCTCAGATTGGCCAAGTTGCCTAGAAGAAGGGACCATCTGAACTACCTGGAAGAGGCTTAGATCAACTGAGTCACCTGGAACAGACACTTCCCAGTCTGTTGAGCTTCCTGTAAATTGTGCAACGTGGCCCAGGTTTCTAGTTTTTGGGACATGCCATCCATGGTCGGGTGAGCTTGAGTAATGCAACTTTTTTTTCTGAGTTAGTAAGTAAAAACAATTGGTTCACCAAAATATTCAATAGAATTTGGTGCTGTTTCTTCTCTGGTCTGTCATCAGGTCCATATTTGGGGGGAGTAGATGTTTGTCCACATCTCCCATATAATAGGATCTTAAAAATAATCTCCACTACATGATAATTCAATAAATTCTAGTACATGGGAGAGCAGAAACATACCATAGATGAGATAATGGAATTTTCTCTACAGGCAAAATTTTTTACTGTTACACAATCAGTGACCCTTGGAAACTTGTTTTTTTCAGCTGTAGAGATGACTCCACATATTTAGATAGATCCATTAAGTTCCAAAATATTCAGTCCCTGCATCCCTGGAAACTTGGCGAATATACCATTTGCTCAATGTTTCCAATTTCCACAATGAGCCTCTAAACTGCAAAGTTGTATCTTGGCATTTGGAGTTCTAAGAAATCACTGATTCTCTTTCATTTTAATGCATTGACTTAGATCAACTAAATCTTCCTTATGAACCATTTCTTAAATTGCTTACAGACCATCTTTTGTCAGTTGTTTACATAGTTTCTAAGAGTTTCTTTGGGCTATTTTGCTATTCATTTATATCTCTAACATGATATTAACAAACATTCTGTAGGTTTTCTTACTAATTGACTGGAATGATGTCCAAGTCCTGGGAGACTTAGCCAGGCTGCAGAGCCTGGTTTGACAATTCAAGTAGAGATGCCCAACTTTACAAATATGTGTATCATGACTAATTTCTGAATTCAGTCAGCAGAACTGAGATATATGTCAGAGACAGTGAATAAATCTTGGGGATTACTGATAAAGCTATCAAAATCAGAGTGTGATGACAGACAACTAGCTACAGGACTCAACTGAGACTATAGAAGTGGATACATGAGGTAGAATGATGGACAGAGGGAAGAGAATAGAAAATTATGGCAAATGGTCCGTAGGGTGTTATTTACTTTCTCAGAGGAGACCTGTGTGTGGGGGGGGGGGTGGGAAGGGGAACAAGCAAGAGAACAAGTATAATAGGGTCACAAATCACTAAGCCCACAATTCAGTGAATTTAAAAGCATAAAGAGAAACAAGTACTCTCTAGAAAAACAAAAGATGTTTTTACTATGAAGGGTAGAGGGATAATACCCAAAACACTGACACTAGAAGTGTCTAGAGGTTGTCAGCAAACAGAAAAGGTAGAAAATTGTAGAGAACACTAGGTAAGTTGTTTTCATCATGAGTAATCTTTTTTGTTAGGATTTTGTTATGATTAAAATTACGGTTTAAGTGTCTATTTGATAATTAATGATATCTCTTTATTCATTCACTAAATTTATTCATTCACTAAGATCACTGACAGAACACAACTGATATTTCCCACAAAGCCTAGAAAAGTGTAGATGTAACCGGCTTGTTAAATAAGAAACACAGAACCAATTGCAGAGTTAAAAACCACGAGGTCAGAGCAAGAGTGGAAAACCTTACCCTTCACTGCTTCTGCTGTTCTTCTTCTCTGCAAGAGAGCTACCTCTGTGTGTCCTATCTTTTTTATAGATTTTCTGTTCTGTTTTCTCATTGGTTGTAAACCCAGCCACATGACCTCCTCGTCACTGCCTGTCTGTACAGACCTCCAGGTCTTCTAGGGTTGGTAATGAGATTCAAGGCGTGTGTCTGCCATGCTGGCTGTGTCACACAGATCTACCTAGCTCTGCCTCCCAAGTGCTGGGATTAAAGGCATGCACCACTACCTCCCAGCTTCTGCTCTGGCTTGCTCTGACCGCAAGGCAACTTTATTAACATACAAATAAAATCACATTTCAATACAAATAAAATATCACTATATTTCCCCTTTTCTATTTTAATAAAAAGAAAAAAAGGAAAAAGATAACTAATATAAGAAAAACTATATACAAAAGTACAATAACTATATATACCATATATACAAACAATAAATACCTAAACAATGTCTTGTCCATTTGCATCTGACAAATTCAGAGAAAATAATTCCATTATCTATCCTATTTTGGTAAGTCCAAAATGTACCTGATTCACTTTCTATCCTAACTTACATTGCTAACGGAACTGTCTTATAACGTCTTTCAAATTTATACACTTACAGCTCTTAGTGAGTTTTTCTGAAATCCTTAACAAAGATAATTATAACTATAACTAACTGATCTTCAACTCCTTCAGAGACCCAAGAAGGAAATAATACTACTTAAAAAAAAATAAATAAAAACAAGAAATGCATGCAAGCAGCTTCCAAAAAAAAAAAAAAATGTGAGTTGACAAAAACAGCCAGCTGCTTGGACAGTCACCTGAGGTTTCTCCGCAGTGTTGGGGCATCATCTTCAGCCTATAGGCTTAGCATATCTGACAGACTCATTTGTGAACTAGGATGTATACAAGGTCAACAGTTTGACCGACCTCACATTTGGTGAGAGCAGTCCATGTACCAGAAACACCTGAATTCCATTAGTGTCATGTCATGATTCAGGATTTTAAATTCTGGAAATTATTGATGTTCTTTCTTCAATTCAGCTGTCCATTTTTCTTGGCTGTGTATATGTGGCTTCATCTCAGCATCCTGTTCTTCTCCGCATCCCTCTATTAAATGCCAGTCTACTATTGAGAGGGGTGAGCTTAGTTATTCTTTAAGAATAACTGTTTCCTCTGCTGTTCCATTGCACATCAGAAGCCATTGGCCCACTCCCTGTTCAGCTGCCTTCGAAGAAAAGGGCATGGTACCTTTTACAGATTGAAAGGCCACTCACTTCAGGGCATTGTCCTGGCTTCAGAAGATGTCTTTTGTTAAAGCCACAACCACACTTGTTTTGGCAAGAATCTGTAGTCCTTTGTTTCATGTCCTGTCTGTCCTGTTTGTCAGCAGTTGATTCGAGGATACTTTGTTTTCCAGTGGCTAGCTTTTGCCACAATGAAAGTTAACTCCATATGCAGTTTCTTCAATGCCCATATTTTCTCTGAAGTAGATTGGTACTGCCAGGAGCCGACATGTCTCATAGTCATAGCAAAAAAGAAAAATTCCTAAGTTATTAAAACATTTTAAATGCCATATTCTGTAGATCTCTGAAGGGTTTGAAGATGACCTGTCTATCTAAAATATATCTGTTTGAACTTGAAAACCACTAACTTTCACTTCTATATATCCTAATAGTTGGTAATACTAATATTCAAGGATTAGCAAATTGCATTACATTGTTAAATGAATGGTATAAATACAATATCTTGAGCAAGTTTAGAAATATGTATATGGCATATTCTAACAATCTCAATCTCAATAATAATAATAATTTGTATACAATATAAAACAATCCAATCCAGTGTAAAGTACTTAAAACTAGTAATTGTCTTTTTTTTTTTTTAAACAAGCACCTTTTGCCTAGCCCTTTTCCTAACCCTTAACAACAACTTGTAACCAACCCTCCTAAACAATGAAAACTATCCCAGACCCATAACCCATAAAAAGACCAAAAAACCACCCACCCCACACCACCCCTTTGGGAATGTGGGCGTTGTATTCTTAAAATGGCTTCCTGCTGTGTATGGGCGAAGTTATCTTTATTCTGAAAAGAAAAATTTTGGGTTAATTGACAAATTCTAGGAAAGGTAACTATATTCTTTCTTATCCATAATGCCAAAGTTCAGGGTTTATCTCAAGTCCTTATTCAAGTAGTCTGTGAAACTGGATCATCTCAGCTAGCCATCTCAGAATTGCTCTAAGCACTTTGTAGTCCAAAGCTGATCTGTAGATGATGTTTGTCAGCTTAGTGATATTATTTTCCACATGGAATTGTCATTGTGGGGCCCCATCTTCTTCCTGGAGATTTCAGTTGATGTTAGGCCTGGCCGTGATTTCCTGTAGAAAACTGTAAAGAGACTCGAAAACAAAGACATGTATAGGCAGCTAATCGAAGCCTTTTCTCTAGAATTAATTAGTACTCTATATGACCATTATTATCTTAACAAAGTTTAAAATATATATATCTTGTAAATTTTGATATAAAATTCATACTTTAAGAAAAGTTTAAAGAATCAGAATAGAATCAAAGAATTGAGATTAGTAATAGAATAGTCCCTTAATTAATTTTTTTTCCCCTGTCCCATGTCAGAAGATGGCTCTTTCTTCTGGTATGATACAGGGAGTTTTCATTTTCCTTTTAACAACACACTTGAGTTTAAAGGAGGAGAGAGCCATTCTCCAACTCCAAAGTCAGCTTTAAACCTTAATTGAACTGGGACTACAAGAAGACCAATAGTATGAATTTTTTAGAGAAGAGCAGAAACAAACATTTAGGAAGATCTGTGAAATTTTGTAGATGATACACTAATAGGCCATTTTACTCGTTTTCCTGGGACAGATGATTTGTCCTTTTTCTTCAGTTGTCTCATTTGTCCAGTGTTTTTCAGATTCCTTAGCCTTCATTCTCCTAAAAGACAAAAACAAAAACCCTTCCCTAAGACTAATTTTGGGGAGGTTCCCTTTTGGCAAGTTACATCTGATTAAATGAAAAGGCATGTATTAATGGTATAAGTGAGTTTAAACTGGATGGTCATGTTGGTTGATGAACTATCACCTCCTCTAATTAAGAGGTCTCTCTTGTTCAAATCGAACCTTTATCAATTTTGATGGTATCCACAGCTTATCTTCTCCTGCAGAAACAAAAGCAAAACCTCGTCCCCAATGTAACACCTACCCTGGTTTCCATTCCGAGGTCAGCACATCCTTGAAGTATATAGGCTGATTTAATTCTGTAGTTTTTTCTATTAACCAATGTCTCTCTGCAGCTGTTGTTCCTTTCTCATTAGCATTGAGAAAATTCAAAGTTAATAGAGCATTGTGCAGTCTATTTCTGGGGGTTTTTGTTACCCCTTTCTGTTTATTTATCAAGTCCTTTAGAGTTCTGTTGGATCTTTCTATAACTGCTTGGCCTGTAGGATTATGTGGTATACCTGTAATATGCTTTATATTATAATAAGCAAAAAACTGTTTCATTTTAATAGAGACATATGCGGGAGCATTGTCAGTTTTATTTTGTGCAGGTATACCCATGATGGCCATAACTTCTAGCAAATGAGTGATTACAGAATCAGCTTTTTCAGAACTCAAAGCAGTTGCCCATTGAAATCCTGAATAAGTATTGATAGTATGGTGTACATATTTCAATTTTCCAAATTCCGAAAGTAAAACACATCCATCTGCCAGATTTCATTCCTCTGAGTACCATTTGGGTTACATACTGCTGGTAATGGTGTCTGATTGTAGAAGAAGCAAGTAGGACATTTCTTTACAATTTCCTTGGCTTGTTGCCAGGTTATGGAAAAATCCTTTTTTAAACCTTTACTATTGACATGATTATTGGTGAAATTATTAAGGCCACTCCATGTAGTTAAAAGGGAGGTTTATTTTGTGGGGTAACTTACAAATGAAGGGATAGATTGCAGGGTCTGGCAAAGGTATAGCGCAGTCCGGCGGTGTTATCTGGAGAACTCTGCTCAGTCTACCTCCTGCGTCCAGCGTCCCCGAACCAAGAGAGAGAGACCTCCTCTCTATCTTGGGTCTTCTGCTTCCTCCTCTCTGCCCTGCCTTGTAGGTGTGACCATTACCGAGGCCTCAATGGGGGTTGGAACTTCCAGGCCAATGCTGGGATGGCTATCCACTACATCTCCCCCTTTTGTCTAAATAAGAAAGTTCTAACCTAATACAAGACTATATACAAAGAGATGGTTATCAAATATTGTCCAGGAGTAATGAGGGATAATGACCTAGATAAGTTGGAATTACAATAAGTGCAAACAATAGCAAGCAAAAAACACAGTGAAATCCAGGGAAGTCTAGAGCATGGGTAGGTGGCATGTTACAAAGATCATTCCAAAAGGTGTTCTATCCTAAAGACCCTGAGTCTAATACTTAATATATTCTATCTAAGATATTATATTTGTTTATATACTAAGTTGTAACTATAATTGCTAATCTTCAACCTCATCAAAGACCCGAGAAGGAATATAATAATACCTGAGAAATGGGAGAAGGACGCAAGCAAATTTCGGGAGTCTTGCAAGAGTAGACAGAGACAGCTGGTAGTCACTTAATGTTTCTCAGCATCATTGGTGCATTCAAATTGGCTACAGGCCTAGAGTATCTGTCAGACCATTTTCAGAAACAGGAATTCTGAAAGACCATCTTACCTTGTCTTGGCAAAGTATAGTGGTCGCTTTCCTTGTGTCCCACATGTTCAGAAAGGATAGCATTTGCACTGTCAGCAGTTGAGGCAAGGGCAGTTCTTTGCCCAGTAGGCCATTTTGTGCCAAGAAGACAAACTTCCAAATGGAAATGTCTTAGAACATTCTCTCGGGATCAAATTGGTGCTGCCAGGAGCAATTGTGTCTCACGTCAACAGAATTCTAAGTTATTTAAATGCCATATTCTTTAGGTCCATGAAGTGTTTGAAGATTACCTGTCCATCTGACCTATGTATTTATAAATCTGGATAACCTAACATAATTATAGAGATGACAAGCATAGGTGACAATAACTCTATAAATCTTATCTACCTAAACAACCTAAGGACTAAGGCTTCCTATAAATAAGGCAAACAGTCTGTAAGCAAATGTACAGTAAAAGGACAATGACTTTAAATTGTGACAATACACAAAATATCTTTAACAGAGGTAGGAATGTATAGTGCAATATGCAATATGATAATAATCCTAAATATATATCAGTATACAGAATATCTTAAACAGAAGTATAACATACATACAGTATGACAGATATATTTACATTTGTATCAATATACAAATATTTCAAATAAGAGTAAAAATATGTGTACAATATAACAAACACAGTTCTGTATTTGTATCAATATACAAATTATCTTAGATAGGAATATAAAAAATTTATATTTGTATCAACATATAAGAATTCATAACAGTGCAAATTATCTAAGGCTACTATTTTATTAAATTTGTTTACTAATGTATATGATAGTCTACCATAATATCTTATATCTATCAATTCCATTTCTTCTTTTCCCTTTTTTTTTTGAGACATATTTTCTTTCCTTAAGGAGAGCAGTGAGTTTAACAGTTTCTTCCACCCCAAACCCTAGAACCATTATCCATAACCCTGAGAAATATGAAACCTTAGGGATAAGGGGTGTCATTTTCTTAGAATTGCTTCCTGCTGTTTAGGGGCGATGGTATCTCTGTTGGGTATTGTGAGAAAGCTCAGATAGTTAAATCTCAGTTAGACTAATTGTAGATTCTGCAGCAACTCTCAGAGTAATGTGTAAGATTGTCTGAAATTCTGGCAAGAAGTGTAGTATGATGATGATTACCATGGCATCATTCTGGATCGGGTAGAGTTGTTGTTGTTGGGGCCCCATCTTCCTTCTGGAGACTTCAGAGATTGCTATTGGAAAAAAAAACTTATTTTTTATCAGAATGGAAGGTTTGGATTTAAAGAAGTCATGGCGTATGGCATAGGGATATTGTATGCTCATCATAAATGGCTTGTACATTCCTGTCAGTGAAACATCCTTCACCAAGTATTTGATCTTGGGAGATCTCAAAACCTCTGAGTTTACCTTGTTGTTCTAAATTTCTTCCCTCCTCTCTCAACCAGCTTTTCCACTGTAACTGCTGGCTATATTCTAGAACAGCTGAAATTAACTGATGCCAGTCATCTGGAATGATTCTTTGTGAGGTAGACCATGAATTTAACATCTGTTTTACATATGTAACTACTGCTTCCTTTATATTTTTAAAGTCCTTTGTTGAAATTGGTTGTAATGTATATGTCGTATATGGCTCGGGATATGTGTCATCTGCTGGCTTCTCATGGATGATAACAGGATAAGCCATTGTATGAGAGCCATTTGGAGATGTTACAACCTGTATGGTCTTGCCCTTCTGCTTATTAGGTCCCTTGTCATGTTTATTGAGAGTTTCCTCCAGGGCTTGTAAACGAGCACCTAGGGTCTGTTCCAGGGAGTAAACTTCCTCTCTTGTAAGGGATTCAAGATTTTTCATGGAATAATGGAAGTTTTTATGTTCTTCTGAAACACATGATTCCATGGACCTTATCTTATCAAGTAATGATAATTTTTCTTCCTTATATAGTGTCTGAGTAGCTACAACTTCACTCTGGAGAGTTAGTGTTCTATCCATTAAATACTCATATTTACTATCAATAAAAGCAATTTTGGGTACAAGCTTGTTTTGTAAATTCTGGTTAGCAGATTCCAGAGAAAGAATCTTTTTATGTAAGTCCTGGTCAGCAGATTCCATAGAAAGAATCTTTTTCTGTAAGCCTTCATTGCTAACGTTTAAAGCCTGTATCAGTCCCAATAATGATTCATCTTTGTTCTTATTATTAAACCAGTGTTTGAACACTGTGTGAATTATTACAATGAATGTCAAAATGGTACAGGCCAGATATGTCTTAGGGAGGTCGTATATTTCCAGGAAAATGTCATTCATCATACAGGCAAAAAGGTTTTTAAATTCTTGTGAGGTAATGTTGTCAGCCATATTACAAGAATTACTCAAAATTTGTTAGTCAGTTTTAAGGTGTAAAATTATCAAGTACTTTTACTTGAAATAAGCTTACCTTTCCATGGCTTTTTGGGGTGCAGTAGCACTTTTCAGCCAGCAGGAGGCGTTGGTATAGCTCCAAAGCAAGGCCTGCTGGCGACCTTGGCTGGAGGCAGCTGAAGGCAGGAGCCAAGATGGCGGGAAGCCGGCACTCAGGGAGGAGTGGGAAAGCCTCACTCACAGCGGTTTTCGCTCCTCTAGGGGCTAAGCTAGGGAACTGAGACTGGACTAGCTGTTCCCTTTTTCGGGAATGGAACCATGTAGGTGTCCCCTGGTTAAATGGAACTTTGCAGGTGGGTTTAGGTACCCGCCAGGGAGGAGGCTGAGGGTGGGAGCCATCTAAGCCTTTGGAATTTGCCCCAAGTGAGCGCCAGATATTGGTGAAATTATTAAGGCCACTCCACGTAGTTAAAAGGGAGGTTTATTTTGTGGGGTAACTTACAAATGAAGGGGTAGGTTGTAGGATCTGGCAAAGGTATGGCGCAGTCTGGCGGTGTTCTCTGGAGAACTCTGCTCAGTCTACATCCAGCATCCAGCGTCCCAGAACCAAGAGAAAGAGACCTCCTCTCTATCTTGGGTCTTCTGCTTCCTCCTCTGCCCTGCCTTGTGGGCGTGACCATTACCAAAGCCTCAATGGGGGTTGGAACTTCCAGGCCAATGCTGGGTGGCTATCCACTACACATGATGTTTCTTATGAAATTCTGAGGTCTCCAGCACATTTCCTATCAATAATTTATCTCATCATTACCTTGTGCTAGAGGGCCTGGCAGACCAGTATGGGATCAGATGTGAGTTATATATAAAGGATGACTCCTTTCCCTGATTGTATCTTGTAATTGAATAAATAGTGAAGTTAATTCTGAAGCATCAGGGATAAATTCTGCAGTCTCAATGTGTAATACCACTCTTTCAGCATACTGAGAGTCAGTAACTATGTTGAGAGGTTCTGGAAAATCCATTAACAGAATAGCAAACAATTCTGATTTTTGAACTGAATTATAAGGACTTTGAACCACTTTACTTAAATTTTCTGATTTGTAACCTGCCTTTCCTTGTTTGTTGGCATCTGTATAAAATGTCCGAACTCCAGATATGGGTTTTTCATGTACAATTCGAGGCAAGATCCAATCAGCTCTCTTTATAAGATCAGTTCTATTGCTTTTAGGATATTTGCTGTTAATTTCTCCCAGAAAATTACTGCAAGCTCTTTGCCAACGTTCACTTTCTGTCCATAATTTTTCAATGTCCTCTTTAGTTAAAGGTACAACAATTTCTGCTGGGTCTATTCTTGCTAATTGATGATTCTCAATTTTCCTTTCAAAATTAAGTCAGAGATTTTTTTTCCACATAAGTTTTTAATTTTTTATTTGGTTTATTTGGTAAAAATATCCATTCCAATATAATATCTTCTCTCTGCATTAATATTCCTGTAGAAGAATGCCTAGAAGGTAAAATAACCAAAATGCAATACAGCTTTGGATCAATACGATCCACATATCATTCATGTACTTTTTTTTCTACCAAGGCCAATTCTTTCTCAGCTTCAGAAGATAATTCTCTTGGACTATTTAAGTCCTTGTCATCTTCTAAGGTTTTGAACAAATTATTCAGTTCATCATTTTTTACCCCAACAATAGTTCATAGATGAGAAATGTCCCCAAATAATCTTTGAAAGTCATCTCTCCTAATTTGCACTTTTTGAGGTCTAATTTTTTGTAGCTCTATTTTATATCCTAAATAATTAATAGAATCTCCTCTTTGTATCTTTTCAGGAGCAATTTGTAATCCCCAGCAAGGCAATATTTTCTTTACTTCTTCAAACATTTTTTCTAAAGTATCTGCATTTGAGTCAGCTAGTAAAATATCATCCATATAATGATAAATTATAGATTTAGGAAATTTTTTACATATCACTTCCAAGGGCTGTTGTACAAATATTGGCACAGGGTTGGGCTATTCAACATTCCCTGTGGGAGAACTCTCTATTGAAATCTAACCGGTTGAGAATTATTGTAAGTAGGCACCGTGAAAGCAAATGTTTCTCTGTCTTTTTCTTGTAGGGGTATTGAAAAGAAACAGTCTTTTAAATTGATAACTATGAGAGGCCATCCTTTAGGTAACAGAGTAGGCAAAGGAATTCCAGATTGTAGAGAGCCCATTGGCTGAATTACTTTGTTAATTGCTCTAAGGTCTGTTACCATTCTCCATTTACCAGATTTCTTTTTAATAACAAATACAGGAGAATTCCATGGGCTAGTAGATTCTTCAATATGGTGAGCATTTAACTGTTCTTCTACCAGCTCTTCTAAAGCCTGGAGTTTCTCTGTTGTTAAAGGCCATTGATGAACCCATATAGGCTTGTCTGTTAACCATTCTAAAGGTAGAGCTGTTGGTGTCTTCGGAAGATCATCAGCTTTTGTGCCCTGTTCTTGTATAATATGGATGGTTGGTGACCACTCATTAGAATAATACCTTCTCATATTTCTCTCAGAAACACGTGCTAGTTTATGATTTATTTCTGAGATTGGAGGGATGTTAATCTGAGTATTCCATTGTTGTAAAAGGTCTCGACCCCACAGGTTCATAGCTATGTTAGCCACATATGGTTTTAATCTGCCTCTCTGTCCTTCTGGGCCTAAACATTCGAGCCATCTTGCACTCTGTTTCACTTGAGATAATGTTCCAATTCCTAACAGTTGAACATTTACCTCCTGAAGAGGCCAAGATGGATGCCAAAATTCTGGTGCAATTATGGTCACATCAGCACCTGTGTCTACCAGACCAGACAACAAAACACCATTTATTTTTATTGTTAATTTTGGTTTTTGTTCATTTATAGAAGTTTGCCAAAAATTTTTCTTTATGGTTTCTCCTGAATTTTCTGTTCTCTCTGTCTCAGTTGTTCCATTACTCTGAGTAGCCTGGTTTATTCCAATAGGCATTTGGTTATTTAACTGCTCTGAGTAGGGGGTCCCCTCTACAATTGCAGGAAAGGTCTGACTGGACTTCACTGTAGAGGCCTGCCTGAGGCCCTCTGGGGGTTTCCCAAAGACTGAGGCAAAGTATTACCTTGTCTGTCCCTTGTTGATCTACATTCATTGGTCGCAGTGTCTTCCCTTACAACCTTCTACATACTACAGAAGGAAGGGGCATTCTGTTGCCATTGTTCCTTGAAGAAACATTGTTTCTAGAAGTGCCCTGTTTACAGTCCTTTTCAAATGTCCTTTGTTTTCCACATCCAAAACATCTGACATTACTCAAACCTTTGAAATTGCTTCTCCTACCCACATATTATCATGATCATGAGCCTCAACATTACCGTGTCTCTAATCAATCTTCCAAGGGTGCAGATCTCGCCTTTAACGCCTGATATTCTCTTGCCATGCTTCATTTGCATTCTCAAAAGCCAAAGATTCAATTATTATCTGGCTAGCTTCTGAATTTGGGACCATTCCATCTTACTGCTGAAGTCAGTCTTTGTAAGAAATCTGTGAAAGATTCTTTGGGCCCTGTATAACCTTTAATAAATGACTCAGTTTTCTTCCCTGTTCCTCAACTCTGTCCATGCATTCAGGCTGCCATTTCGTACATAGAACTGTAGTTTGGATATCATATAAACATTGTGTTTGTACTGCAGCATTTGGCCTTCTCCAACAAGCTGATCCTGGAAGATCTGTATACCTCTATCCCTACATTGTTTTGCTATGTTTTTAGTTTCCTCTTTGAACCACATTTGCCACTGGAGCTGCTGTCCAGGTTCCAGAACCACCAGCTCCTACCAGTCGTGTGGTATAATCCTATTATAAGTTGACCAGGAGTTTAACATTTGCTTTACATATGGAGAATGCATGCCATAAGATACTATCACAGTTGAGGCAAGGGCAGTTTCTTGCCCAGTAGGCCATTTTGTGCCAAGAAGACAAACTTCCAAATGGAAATGTCTTAGAACATTCTCTCGGGATCAAATTGGTGCTGCCAGGAGCAATTGTGTCTCACGTCAACAGAATTCTAAGTTATTTAATGCCATATTCTTTAGGTCCATGAAGTGTTTGAAGATTACCTGTCCATCTGACCTATGTATTTATAATCTGGATAACCTAACATAATTATAGAGTGACAAGCATAGGTGACAATAACTCTATAAATCTTATCTACCTAAACAACCTAAGGACTAAGGCTTCCTATAAATAAGGCAAACAGTCTGTAAGCAAATGTACAGTAAAAGGACAATGACTTTAAATGTGACAATACACAAAATATCTTTAACAGAGGTAGGAATGTATAGTGCAATATGCAATATGATAATAATCCTAAATATATATCAGTATACAGAATATCTTAAACAGAAGTATAACATACATACAGTATGACAGATATATTTACATTTGTATCAATATACAAATATTTCAAATAAGAGTAAAAATATGTGTACAATATAACAAACACAGTTCTGTATTTGTATCAATATACAAATTATCTTAGATAGGAATATAAAAAATTTATATTTGTATCAACATATAAGAATTCATAACAGTGCAAATTATCTAAGGCTACTATTTTATTAAATTTTTTTACTAATGTATATGATAGTCTACCATAATATCTTATATCTATCAATTCCATTTCTTCTTTTCCCTTTTTTTTTTGAGACATATTTTCTTTCCTTAAGGAGAGCAGTGAGTTTAACAGTTTCTTCCACCCCAAACCCTAGAACCATTATCCATAACCCTGAGAAATATGAAACCTTAGGGATAAGGGGTGTCATTTTCTTAGAAATGCTTCCTGCTGTTTAGGGGCGATGGTATCTCTGTTGGGTATTGTGAGAAAGCTCAGATAGTTAAATCTCAGTTAGACTAATTGTAGATTCTGCAGCAACTCTCAGAGTAATGTGTAAGATTGTCTGAAATTCTGGCAAGAAGTGTAGTATGATGATGATTACCATGGCATCATTCTGGATCGGGTAGAGTTGTTGTTGTTGGGGCCCCATCTTCCTTCTGGAGACTTCAGAGATTGCTATTGGAAAAAAAAACTTATTTTTATCAGAATGGAAGGTTTGGATTTAAAGAAGTCATGGCGTATGGCATAGGGATATTGTATGCTCATCATAAATGGCTTGTACATTCCTGTCAGTGAAACATCCTTCACCAAGTATTTGATCTTGGGAGATCTCAAAACCTCTGAGTTTACCTTGTTGTTCTAAATTTCTCCCTCCTCTCTCAACCAGCTTTTCCACTGTAACTGCTGGCTTATTCTAGAACAGCTGAAATTAACTGATGCCAGTCATCTGGAATGATTCTTTGTGAGGTAGACCATGAATTTAACATCTGTTTTACATATGTAACTACTGCTTCCTTTATATTTTTAAAGTCCTTTGTTGAAATTGGTTGTAATGTATATGTCGTATATGGCTCGGGATATGTGTCATCTGCTGGCTTCTCATGGATGATAACAGGATAAGCCATTGTATGAGAGCCATTTGGAGATGTTACAACCTGTATGGTCTTGCCCTTCTGCTTATTAGGTCCCTTGTCATGTTTATTGAGAGTTTCCTCCAGGGCTTGTAAACGAGCACCTAGGGTCTGTTCCAGGGAGTAAACTTCCTCTCTTGTAAGGGATTCAAGATTTTTCATGGATAATGGAAGTTTTTATGTTCTTCTGAAACACATGATTCCATGGCCTTATCTTATCAAGTAATGATAATTTTTCTTCCTTATATAGTGTCTGAGTAGCTACAACTTCACTCTGGAGAGTTAGTGTTCTATCCATTAAATACTCATATTTACTATCAATAAAAGCAATTTTGGGTACAAGCTTGTTTTGTAAATTCTGGTTAGCAGATTCCAGAGAAAGAATCTTTTTATGTAAGTCCTGGTCAGCAGATTCCATAGAAAGAATCTTTTTCTGTAAGCCTTCATTGCTAACGTTTTAAGCCTGTATCAGTCCCAATAATGATTCATCTTTGTCTTATTATTAAACCAGTGTTTGAACACTGTGTGAATTATTACAATGAATGTCAAAATGGTACAGGCCAGATATGTCTTAGGGAGGTCGTATATTTCCAGGAAAATGTCATTCATCATACAGGCAAAAAGGTTTTTAAATTCTTGTGAGGTAATGTTGTCAGCCATATTACAAGAATTACTCAAAATTTGTTAGTCAGTTTTAAGGGTAAAATTATCAAGTACTTTTACTTGAAATAAGCTTACCTTTCCATGGCTTTTTGGGGTGCAGTAGCACTTTTCAGCCAGCAGGAGGCGTTGGTATAGCTCCAAAGCAAGGCCTGCTGGCGACCTTGGCTGGAGGCAGCTGAAGGCAGGAGCCAAGATGGCGGGAAGCCGGCACTCAGGGAGGAGTGGGAAAGCCTCACTCACAGCGGTTTTCGCTCCTCTAGGGGCTAAGCTAGGGAACTGAGACTGGACTAGCTGTTCCCTTTTTCGGGAATGGAACCATGTAGGTGTCCCCTGGTTAAATGGAACTTTGCAGGTGGGTTTAGGTACCCGCCAGGGAGGAGGCTGAGGGTGGGAGCCATCTAAGCCTTTGGAATTTGCCCCAAGTGAGCGCCAGATATTGGTGAAATTATTAAGGCCACTCCACGTAGTTAAAAGGGAGGTTTATTTTGTGGGGTAACTTACAAATGAAGGGGTAGGTTGTAGGATCTGGCAAAGTATGGCGCAGTCTGGCGGGTTCTCTGGAGAACTCTGCTCAGTCTACATCCAGCATCCAGCGTCCCAGAACCAAGAGAAAGAGACCTCCTCTCTATCTTGGGTCTTCTGCTTCCTCCTCTGCCCTGCCTTGTGGGCGTGACCATTACCAAAGCCTCAATGGGGTTGGAACTTCCAGGCCAATGCTGGGTGGCTATCCACTACACATGATGTTTCTTATGAAATTCTGAGGTCTCCAGCACATTTCCTATCAATAATTTATCTCATCATTACCTTGTGCTAGAGGGCCTGGCAGACCAGTATGGGATCAGATGTGAGTTATATATAAAAGGATGACTCCTTTCCCTGATTGTATCTTGTAATTGAATAAATAGTGAAGTTAATTCTGAAGCATCAGGGATAAATTCTGCAGTCTCAATGTGTAATACCACTCTTTCAGCATACTGAGAGTCAGTAACTATGTTGAGAGGTTCTGGAAAATCCATTAACAGAATAGCAAACAATTCTGATTTTTGAACTGAATTATAAGGACTTTGAACCACTTTACTTAAATTTTCTGATTTGTAACCTGCCTTTCCTTGTTTGTTGGCATCTGTATAAAATGTCCGAACTCCAGATATGGGTTTTTCATGTACAATTCGAGGCAAGATCCAATCAGCTCTCTTTATAAGATCAGTTCTATTGCTTTTAGGATATTTGCTGTTAATTTCTCCAGAAAATTACTGCAAGCTCTTTGCCAACGTTCACTTTCTGTCCATAATTTTTCAATGTCCTCTTTAGTTAAAGGTACAACAATTTCTGCTGGGTCTATTCTTGCTAATTGATGATTCTCAATTTTCCTTTCAAAATTAAGTCAGAGATTTTTTTTCCACATAAGTTTTTAATTTTTTATTGATATTATTTTCCACATGGAATTGTCATTGTGGGGCCCCATCTTCTTCCTGGAGATTTCAGTTGATGTTAGGCCTGGCCGTGATTTCCTGTAGAAAACTGTAAAGAGACTCGAAAACAAAGACATGTATAGGCAGCTAATCGAAGCCTTTTCTCTAGAATTAATTAGTACTCTATATGACCATTATTATCTTAACAAAGTTTAAAATATATATATCTTGTAAATTTTGATATAAAATTCATACTTTAAGAAAAGTTTAAAGAATCAGAATAGAATCAAAGAATTGAGATTAGTAATAGAATAGTCCCTTAATTAATTTTTTTTCCCCTGTCCCATGTCAGAAGATGGCTCTTTCTTCTGGTATGATACAGGGAGTTTTCATTTTCCTTTTAACAACACACTTGAGTTTAAAGGAGGAGAGAGCCATTCTCCAACTCCAAAGTCAGCTTTAAACCTTAATTGAACTGGGACTACAAGAAGACCAATAGTATGAATTTTTTAGAGAAGAGCAGAAACAAACATTTAGGAAGATCTGTGAAATTTTGTAGATGATACACTAATAGGCCATTTTACTCGTTTTCCTGGGACAGATGATTTGTCCTTTTTCTTCAGTTGTCTCATTTGTCCAGTGTTTTTTCAGATTCCTTAGCCTTCATTCTCCTAAAAGACAAAAACAAAAACCCTTCCCTAAGACTAATTTTGGGGAGGTTCCCTTTTGGCAAGTTACATCTGATTAAATGAAAAGGCATGTATTAATGGTATAAGTGAGTTTAAACTGGATGGTCATGTTGGTTGATGAACTATCACCTCCTCTAATTAAGAGGTCTCTCTTGTTCAAATCGAACCTTTATCAATTTTGATGGTATCCACAGCTTATCTTCTCCTGCAGAAACAAAAGCAAAACCTCGTCCCCAATGTAACACCTACCCTGGTTTCCATTCCGAGGTCAGCACATCCTTGAAGTATATAGGCTGATTTAATTCTGTAGTTTTTCTATTAACCAATGTCTCTCTGCAGCTGTTGTTCCTTTCTCATTAGCATTGAGAAAATTCAAAGTTAATAGAGCATTGTGCAGTCTATTTCTGGGGGTTTTTGTTACCCCTTTCTGTTTATTTATCAAGTCCTTTAGAGTTCTGTTGGATCTTTCTATAACTGCTTGGCCTGTAGGATTATGTGGTATACCTGTAATATGCTTTATATTATAATAAGCAAAAAACTGTTTCATTTTAATAGAGACATATGCGGGAGCATTGTCAGTTTTATTTTGTGCAGGTATACCCATGATGGCCATAACTTCTAGCAAATGAGTGATTACAGAATCAGCTTTTTCAGAACTCAAAGCAGTTGCCCATTGAAATCCTGAATAAGTATTGATAGTATGGTGTACATATTTCAATTTTCCAAATTCCGAAAGTAAAACACATCCATCTGCCAGATTTCATTCCTCTGAGTACCATTTGGGTTACATACTGCTGGTAATGGTGTCTGATTGTAGAAGAAGCAAGTAGGACATTTCTTTACAATTTCCTTGGCTTGTTGCCAGGTTATGGAAAAATCCTTTTTTAAACCTTTACTATTGACATGATTATTGGTGAAATTATTAAGGCCACTCCATGTAGTTAAAAGGGAGGTTTATTTTGTGGGGTAACTTACAAATGAAGGGATAGATTGCAGGGTCTGGCAAAGGTATAGCGCAGTCCGGCGGTGTTATCTGGAGAACTCTGCTCAGTCTACCTCCTGCGTCCAGCGTCCCCGAACCAAGAGAGAGAGACCTCCTCTCTATCTTGGGTCTTCTGCTTCCTCCTCTCTGCCCTGCCTTGTAGGTGTGACCATTACCGAGGCCTCAATGGGGGTTGGAACTTCCAGGCCAATGCTGGGATGGCTATCCACTACATCTCCCCCTTTTGTCTAAATAAGAAAGTTCTAACCTAATACAAGACTATATACAAAGAGATGGTTATCAAATATTGTCCAGGAGTAATGAGGGATAATGACCTAGATAAGTTGGAATTACAATAAGTGCAAACAATAGCAAGCAAAAAACACAGTGAAATCCAGGGAAGTCTAGAGCATGGGTAGGTGGCATGTTACAAAGATCATTCCAAAAGGTGTTCTATCCTAAAGACCCTGAGTCTAATACTTAATATATTCTATCTAAGATATTATATTTGTTTATATACTAAGTTGTAACTATAATTGCTAATCTTCAACCTCATCAAAGACCCGAGAAGGAATATAATAATACCTGAGAAATGGGAGAAGGACGCAAGCAAATTTCGGGAGTCTTGCAAGAGTAGACAGAGACAGCTGGTAGTCACTTAATGTTTCTCAGCATCATTGGTGCATTCAAATTGGCTACAGGCCTAGAGTATCTGTCAGACCATTTTCAGAAACAGGAATTCTGAAAGACCATCTTACCTTGTCTTGGCAAAGTATAGTGGTCGCTTTCCTTGTGTCCCACATGTTCAGAAAGGATAGCATTTGCACTGTCAGCAGTTGAGGCAAGGGCAGTTCTTTGCCCAGTAGGCCATTTTGTGCCAAGAAGACAAACTTCCAAATGGAAATGTCTTAGAACATTCTCTCGGGATCAAATTGGTGCTGCCAGGAGCAATTGTGTCTCACGTCAACAGAATTCTAAGTTATTTAAATGCCATATTCTTTAGGTCCATGAAGTGTTTGAAGATTACCTGTCCATCTGACCTATGTATTTATAAATCTGGATAACCTAACATAATTATAGAGATGACAAGCATAGGTGACAATAACTCTATAAATCTTATCTACCTAAACAACCTAAGGACTAAGGCTTCCTATAAATAAGGCAAACAGTCTGTAAGCAAATGTACAGTAAAAGGACAATGACTTTAAATTGTGACAATACACAAAATATCTTTAACAGAGGTAGGAATGTATAGTGCAATATGCAATATGATAATAATCCTAAATATATATCAGTATACAGAATATCTTAAACAGAAGTATAACATACATACAGTATGACAGATATATTTACATTTGTATCAATATACAAATATTTCAAATAAGAGTAAAAATATGTGTACAATATAACAAACACAGTTCTGTATTTGTATCAATATACAAATTATCTTAGATAGGAATATAAAAAATTTATATTTGTATCAACATATAAGAATTCATAACAGTGCAAATTATCTAAGGCTACTATTTTATTAAATTTGTTTACTAATGTATATGATAGTCTACCATAATATCTTATATCTATCAATTCCATTTCTTCTTTTCCCTTTTTTTTTTGAGACATATTTTCTTTCCTTAAGGAGAGCAGTGAGTTTAACAGTTTCTTCCACCCCAAACCCTAGAACCATTATCCATAACCCTGAGAAATATGAAACCTTAGGGATAAGGGGTGTCATTTTCTTAGAATTGCTTCCTGCTGTTTAGGGGCGATGGTATCTCTGTTGGGTATTGTGAGAAAGCTCAGATAGTTAAATCTCAGTTAGACTAATTGTAGATTCTGCAGCAACTCTCAGAGTAATGTGTAAGATTGTCTGAAATTCTGGCAAGAAGTGTAGTATGATGATGATTACCATGGCATCATTCTGGATCGGGTAGAGTTGTTGTTGTTGGGGCCCCATCTTCCTTCTGGAGACTTCAGAGATTGCTATTGGAAAAAAAACTTATTTTTTATCAGAATGGAAGGTTTGGATTTAAAGAAGTCATGGCGTATGGCATAGGGATATTGTATGCTCATCATAAATGGCTTGTACATTCCTGTCAGTGAAACATCCTTCACCAAGTATTTGATCTTGGGAGATCTCAAAACCTCTGAGTTTACCTTGTTGTTCTAAATTTCTTCCCTCCTCTCTCAACCAGCTTTTCCACTGTAACTGCTGGCTATATTCTAGAACAGCTGAAATTAACTGATGCCAGTCATCTGGAATGATTCTTTGTGAGGTAGACCATGAATTTAACATCTGTTTTACATATGTAACTACTGCTTCCTTTATATTTTTAAAGTCCTTTGTTGAAATTGGTTGTAATGTATATGTCGTATATGGCTCGGGATATGTGTCATCTGCTGGCTTCTCATGGATGATAACAGGATAAGCCATTGTATGAGAGCCATTTGGAGATGTTACAACCTGTATGGTCTTGCCCTTCTGCTTATTAGGTCCCTTGTCATGTTTATTGAGAGTTTCCTCCAGGGCTTGTAAACGAGCACCTAGGGTCTGTTCCAGGGAGTAAACTTCCTCTCTTGTAAGGGATTCAAGA
The DNA here is from genome assembly GCF_903995425.1 of Onychomys torridus. Classification (NCBI taxonomy): domain Eukaryota; kingdom Metazoa; phylum Chordata; class Mammalia; order Rodentia; family Cricetidae; genus Onychomys; species Onychomys torridus. The sequence continues at coordinate 75,717,123 of NC_050449.1, read as the reverse complement.
TTTTTCATGGAATAATGGAAGTTTTTATGTTCTTCTGAAACACATGATTCCATGGACCTTATCTTATCAAGTAATGATAATTTTTCTTCCTTATATAGTGTCTGAGTAGCTACAACTTCACTCTGGAGAGTTAGTGTTCTATCCATTAAATACTCATATTTACTATCAATAAAAGCAATTTTGGGTACAAGCTTGTTTTGTAAATTCTGGTTAGCAGATTCCAGAGAAAGAATCTTTTTATGTAAGTCCTGGTCAGCAGATTCCATAGAAAGAATCTTTTTCTGTAAGCCTTCATTGCTAACGTTTAAAGCCTGTATCAGTCCCAATAATGATTCATCTTTGTTCTTATTATTAAACCAGTGTTTGAACACTGTGTGAATTATTACAATGAATGTCAAAATGGTACAGGCCAGATATGTCTTAGGGAGGTCGTATATTTCCAGGAAAATGTCATTCATCATACAGGCAAAAAGGTTTTTAAATTCTTGTGAGGTAATGTTGTCAGCCATATTACAAGAATTACTCAAAATTTGTTAGTCAGTTTTAAGGTGTAAAATTATCAAGTACTTTTACTTGAAATAAGCTTACCTTTCCATGGCTTTTTGGGGTGCAGTAGCACTTTTCAGCCAGCAGGAGGCGTTGGTATAGCTCCAAAGCAAGGCCTGCTGGCGACCTTGGCTGGAGGCAGCTGAAGGCAGGAGCCAAGATGGCGGGAAGCCGGCACTCAGGGAGGAGTGGGAAAGCCTCACTCACAGCGGTTTTCGCTCCTCTAGGGGCTAAGCTAGGGAACTGAGACTGGACTAGCTGTTCCCTTTTTCGGGAATGGAACCATGTAGGTGTCCCCTGGTTAAATGGAACTTTGCAGGTGGGTTTAGGTACCCGCCAGGGAGGAGGCTGAGGGTGGGAGCCATCTAAGCCTTTGGAATTTGCCCCAAGTGAGCGCCAGATATTGGTGAAATTATTAAGGCCACTCCACGTAGTTAAAAGGGAGGTTTATTTTGTGGGGTAACTTACAAATGAAGGGGTAGGTTGTAGGATCTGGCAAAGGTATGGCGCAGTCTGGCGGTGTTCTCTGGAGAACTCTGCTCAGTCTACATCCAGCATCCAGCGTCCCAGAACCAAGAGAAAGAGACCTCCTCTCTATCTTGGGTCTTCTGCTTCCTCCTCTGCCCTGCCTTGTGGGCGTGACCATTACCAAAGCCTCAATGGGGGTTGGAACTTCCAGGCCAATGCTGGGTGGCTATCCACTACACATGATGTTTCTTATGAAATTCTGAGGTCTCCAGCACATTTCCTATCAATAATTTATCTCATCATTACCTTGTGCTAGAGGGCCTGGCAGACCAGTATGGGATCAGATGTGAGTTATATATAAAGGATGACTCCTTTCCCTGATTGTATCTTGTAATTGAATAAATAGTGAAGTTAATTCTGAAGCATCAGGGATAAATTCTGCAGTCTCAATGTGTAATACCACTCTTTCAGCATACTGAGAGTCAGTAACTATGTTGAGAGGTTCTGGAAAATCCATTAACAGAATAGCAAACAATTCTGATTTTTGAACTGAATTATAAGGACTTTGAACCACTTTACTTAAATTTTCTGATTTGTAACCTGCCTTTCCTTGTTTGTTGGCATCTGTATAAAATGTCCGAACTCCAGATATGGGTTTTTCATGTACAATTCGAGGCAAGATCCAATCAGCTCTCTTTATAAGATCAGTTCTATTGCTTTTAGGATATTTGCTGTTAATTTCTCCCAGAAAATTACTGCAAGCTCTTTGCCAACGTTCACTTTCTGTCCATAATTTTTCAATGTCCTCTTTAGTTAAAGGTACAACAATTTCTGCTGGGTCTATTCTTGCTAATTGATGATTCTCAATTTTCCTTTCAAAATTAAGTCAGAGATTTTTTTTCCACATAAGTTTTTAATTTTTTATTTGGTTTATTTGGTAAAAATATCCATTCCAATATAATATCTTCTCTCTGCATTAATATTCCTGTAGAAGAATGCCTAGAAGGTAAAATAACCAAAATGCAATACAGCTTTGGATCAATACGATCCACATATCATTCATGTACTTTTTTTTCTACCAAGGCCAATTCTTTCTCAGCTTCAGAAGATAATTCTCTTGGACTATTTAAGTCCTTGTCATCTTCTAAGGTTTTGAACAAATTATTCAGTTCATCATTTTTTACCCCAACAATAGTTCATAGATGAGAAATGTCCCCAAATAATCTTTGAAAGTCATCTCTCCTAATTTGCACTTTTTGAGGTCTAATTTTTTGTAGCTCTATTTTATATCCTAAATAATTAATAGAATCTCCTCTTTGTATCTTTTCAGGAGCAATTTGTAATCCCCAGCAAGGCAATATTTTCTTTACTTCTTCAAACATTTTTTCTAAAGTATCTGCATTTGAGTCAGCTAGTAAAATATCATCCATATAATGATAAATTATAGATTTAGGAAATTTTTTACATATCACTTCCAAGGGCTGTTGTACAAATATTGGCACAGGGTTGGGCTATTCAACATTCCCTGTGGGAGAACTCTCTATTGAAATCTAACCGGTTGAGAATTATTGTAAGTAGGCACCGTGAAAGCAAATGTTTCTCTGTCTTTTTCTTGTAGGGGTATTGAAAAGAAACAGTCTTTTAAATTGATAACTATGAGAGGCCATCCTTTAGGTAACAGAGTAGGCAAAGGAATTCCAGATTGTAGAGAGCCCATTGGCTGAATTACTTTGTTAATTGCTCTAAGGTCTGTTACCATTCTCCATTTACCAGATTTCTTTTTAATAACAAATACAGGAGAATTCCATGGGCTAGTAGATTCTTCAATATGGTGAGCATTTAACTGTTCTTCTACCAGCTCTTCTAAAGCCTGGAGTTTCTCTGTTGTTAAAGGCCATTGATGAACCCATATAGGCTTGTCTGTTAACCATTCTAAAGGTAGAGCTGTTGGTGTCTTCGGAAGATCATCAGCTTTTGTGCCCTGTTCTTGTATAATATGGATGGTTGGTGACCACTCATTAGAATAATACCTTCTCATATTTCTCTCAGAAACACGTGCTAGTTTATGATTTATTTCTGAGATTGGAGGGATGTTAATCTGAGTATTCCATTGTTGTAAAAGGTCTCGACCCCACAGGTTCATAGCTATGTTAGCCACATATGGTTTTAATCTGCCTCTCTGTCCTTCTGGGCCTAAACATTCGAGCCATCTTGCACTCTGTTTCACTTGAGATAATGTTCCAATTCCTAACAGTTGAACATTTACCTCCTGAAGAGGCCAAGATGGATGCCAAAATTCTGGTGCAATTATGGTCACATCAGCACCTGTGTCTACCAGACCAGACAACAAAACACCATTTATTTTTATTGTTAATTTTGGTTTTTGTTCATTTATAGAAGTTTGCCAAAAATTTTTCTTTATGGTTTCTCCTGAATTTTCTGTTCTCTCTGTCTCAGTTGTTCCATTACTCTGAGTAGCCTGGTTTATTCCAATAGGCATTTGGTTATTTAACTGCTCTGAGTAGGGGTCTCCTCTACAATTGCAGGAAAGGTCTGAACTGGATTCACTGTAGAGGCCTGCCTGAGGCCCCTCTGGGGGTTTCCCAAAGACTGAGGCAAAGTATTACCTTGTCTGTCCCTTGTTGATCTACATTCATTGGTCCAGTGTCTTCCCTTACCACACCTTCTACATACTACAGAAGGAAGGGGCATTCTGTTGCCATTGTTCCTTGAAGAAACATTGTTTCTAGAAGTGCCCTGTTTACAGTCCCTTTTCAAATGTCCTTGTTTTCCACATCCAAAACATCTGACATTACTCAAACCTCTTGAAATTGCTTCTCCTACCCACATATTATCATGATCATGAGCCTCAACATTAACCGTGTCTCTAATCCAATCTTCCAAGGGTGCAGATCTCGCCTTTAACGGCCTGATTATTCTCTTGCATGCTTCATTTGCATTCTCAAAAGCCAAAGATTCAATTATTATCTGGCTAGCTTCTGAATTTGGGACCATTCTCTTTACTGCTGAAGTCAGTCTTTGTAAGAAATCTGTGAAAGATTCTTTTGGGCCCTGTATAACCTTTATAAATGACTCAGTTTTCTTCCCTGGTTCCTCAACTCTGTCCCATGCATTCAAGGCTGCCATTCGACATAGAACTGTAGTTTGGATATCATATAAACATTGTGTTTGTACTGCAGCATATTGGCCTTCTCCAACAAGCTGATCCTGGAAGATCTGTATACCTCTATCCCTACATTGTTTTGCTATGTTTTTAGTTTCCTCTTTGAACCACATTTGCCACTGGAGCTGCTGTCCAGGTTCCAGAACCACCAGCTCCTACCAGTCGTGTGGTATAATCCTATTATAAGTTGACCAGGAGTTTAACATTTGCTTTACATATGGAGAATGCATGCCATAAGATACTATTGCTTCCTTAAACCTTTGTAACTCTAACATTTCAACTGGAGTCCAAATATTTTGTGTAGTCACTTTACCAGGTTGCTGTTGTATGGTTACCGGATAAATTAAGGGTGATTGTGTGAAAACAGGCTTTCTTTCTGTAACCTTATAATCCAATCCTGAAACAACTTCACTGTTAATTTCTTCTGTCTGAATCTGAATTTCTCTATAATTCATTTTAACAGGTTTAATAGGTTTTTCTGAAATTTTTATCTTGGCACTTAAATTGACTGTCTTTTAAAATTGTAAAATAAGGATAAGAATAATAATAATGTACATAATTCGATCAACATTAATCTTCTCATATAGTTGTTCCATTATCATACTGCCTAAAATTTCAAACAAAACCCAATTTTCTTCCAATGTACACATAAAACCCTTTTTTTTTAATGTGGAAAAAAATCTCTTTTAAATAGTTTCCTTTAAAATATCTGATATAAATGACTTACCAATTCTGCGTAGAACAGTAGAAATCCGAGGGAATTTCCAAACAGCTACCTAGCGTCCGAGGTGGAAATCGAGAGCGAGAGCGAGAGAGAGCGAGAGAGTGCGAGCGAGAGCAAGAAAGCGTAGCCAAGTTCTGGCTAAAATCTTGAATCCAGCCGCTTCAATGTTCCCGTCTGAGCCAAGTCGAGCCTGGGCTCTGGCTTCCTTAAGCTCTGACCGACCACGTGCGCTGGCGTTTCAGCCAAAAGCAGCCTATCTGCAGTTGCGTGTAGCTACTGCAATTAGCGGTAGCTCCCGCAGGCCTGAGATGTTCATAGCACCGGCTTTTTAAGCAAGTAACTCCAGCTGCGGTGGTAACCACTTGTAGCTAAGGTAGGTTGGGCCTGAGTCCTAAGCTGAACTAGGTCGGGGCTAGGCCGGAGCTCTGGAGCTAGGGAGCCGGGCCTGCCTAGGCAGGAAGCCGGACCCACTGCCAAGGCAAGCGGTTTTTAGTGAATTCTTGCTACGTTGGGTGCCAATTGTAGATGTAACTGGCTTGTTAAATAAGAAACACAGAACCAACTGCAGAGTTAAAAACCACGAGGTCAGAGCAAGATCAGAAAACCTTACCCTTCACTGCTTCTGCTGTTCTTCTTCTCTGCAAGAGAGCTACCTCTGTGTGTGCTATCTTTTTTATAGATTTTCTGTTCTGTTTTCTCATTGGTTGTAAACCCAGCCACATGACCTCCTCGTCACTGCCTGTTTGTACAGACCTCCAGGTCTTCTAGGGTTGGTATTGAGGTTAAAGGCATATGTCTGCCATGCTGGCTGTGTCCTTGAACACACAGATCTACCTAGCTCTGCCTCCCAAGTGCTGGGATTAAAGGCATGCACCACTACCGCCCAGCTTCTGCTCTGGCTTGCTCTGACCTCAAGGCAACTTTATTAACATACAAATAAAATCACATTTCAATACAAATAAAATATCACTATAAAAAGTGTTTTTGTCAGCTCAGCTAATATACCCTTCTCAACTCCTAAGTTATTGTGAAGGATTAGTGATACAGTCTGTAACTGCTGTATATTTAAAATATTGCCGAGAAATTCACATGTATCTAAGTATAAAGTGTACACTGGGTTTTGTAGACGTAGTTGAAAAAATTTTCTTATAATGCCTTTTTCCTTGTATTGAAAAATAGTATTTTCTTACATAATATATCCTGATTATTCTTTCCCCTCCATCTCCTCCTCCCAGTTCCTCGCAACCTTCCCTTCCATCCAGATCCAACCCCTTTCTTTTCATTCAGAAATAAATAGGCTTCTAAGGGATAATAATATAATATGATGAAAAAACCCTCACATGTTAGAATAGGAAGCAGAAAAACAAACAGAAGGAAAAGAGCCCAAGAAAAGGCACAAAAACCAATATAGATACAGAAACCCACTCATCTGCACACTCGGGAATCCCATAAAAACAGTAAGTTGGAAGCCATATTATACACATAGAGGACCTGTAGGCTAACATAAAAGAAGAAAAAACATAAATTAAAAATAACATTTTTTTTTAAAGGAAAAGACCCTGAAACTACATTATGAGACAAGGAATCTTTAAAGATGCCATTGAGTTAATTTTCTGTTGGCCATCTACTGCTGGCCATGCAGCCAAACCTTAAGAATTGCCTGTTTCCCCAGTGAGACTCCCTTGGAGGAAATTAAATTTCCATTGACACGTGGTTATCAATTGGAGATAGCTTCTGGGTTAGGGATAGGTACTGTGTCCATTTCTCCTTTCAGCTCTAGGAGCCCATCTGGTACAGACACATGCAGGCCCTGTGCATGCTGCCTCAGTTCCTATGTGCATCATTGCTTTTGACTTAGAAGGCCTTGTTTTGTTGGTGTCCTTCAATCCCTTCCATTTTTACATTCTTTCTGCCCCTCTTCCATAGGGTTTCCTAACCCCCGAGGGGAGGAATTTGATGGAGACATTCTCTCCAGGACTAAGGACACCAAGGCCTCTCACTCTCTACATAATGCTTAATGTGGGTCTGTGTGTCTGTTCCCATCTGCTGCAGGTGGAAGCTTGTCTGAAGATGACTGATGAAGGCACTCATCAATGGGTGTAGCAGAATGCCATTAGGAGTCACTTTATTGCTACTTTTTAAACTTTAGAGCAGTAGCATTCAAGTAGTATTCAGTTTTCCCCTAGGTCCCTGTTCTATCTAGTTTCTAGTTCTTGGTCACCCAAGGAGTGTCACTAATGGGTTCCATCTCATTAAGTGGGCCTTAAGTCAAATCAGATATTGTTTGGTGACCCCCCACAAGCTTTGTCCCATATTGTCCTAGCATATCTTATAGGTAGGATATCTGCTGTGGATATCGCTCTGTATGCTGTGAATGTGTTGCTCTGATTGGCCAGTAGCCAGGCAGGAAGTATAGGTGGGAAAGCAAACAGGGAGAGTTGTGGGAAGGCTGGTAGGCTGAGTCAGGAGACACCAACCTGCTGTCCATGGAGCAGCATGTAATGGCACACAGGTAAAGCCACAGAAAATGTGACAACATATAGGTTAACAGAAATGGGTTAGTTTAAATGTAAGAGATGATAGTCAGTGGTAGGCCTGAGCTAATGGCCGAGCAGTTTTAATTAATATAAACTTCTGAGTGATTATTTTATAAGTGGCTGCAGGGTCTGTGGGGCTGGGCAAGACTGAAGAAAACCTCAGCTACAGACATTTGTAGATCAAATTGTTGTGACTGGCTTGGTGTTAATGTTTCTCTTTTGGTAGAGTACAGAGTACCTTCCTGTACCAAACATGCTAGAATGTAGGGGTAAAGGCTCTATGTAGGCACTGGCTTGGTGGCACTTATATCTATTATTCAAATTGCAATGTCCTACAAAAAAGTTCTAGCTTTTTCTTTCCTTCTAGGTAACAGTAACTTTGGAGCCAAAACAATAATTCTGACTCTTAAATTGGAAATATATAACTATTGACTCTTTTTCTTATAATAAGGGTTTATTGTGTTGTGTATAACACTTGCAATTTCAGTGTACATATATGGCCTAATGGGATCCAATTACACTTGTTTTAGATGCAAATATCCCCTACTGAGTTACACTGGATTTTTTAGTCAACCTTGTCAAAAGCAGAAAACACATGTATTTGCAATGTTGACTATTCCATGCTTTGTAGATAGTTCATTTGATTTTTGATTTGTTTCAGTCTTTTTTTTTTTTTTTTTGTCTGAGACAGGGTTTCTCTGTGTTGCTTTGTCCCTTTCCTGGAACCTACTTTGAAGTCCAGGCTGACCTCGAACTCACAGAGATCCGCCTGCCTCTGCCTCCCGAGTGCTATGATTAAAGGCGTGCACCACTGCCTGGCCTCAGTCATCTTTTCTAAGATCTAAATTTTAATAGCCCATAATCTTCAATAATTTGGCTCTAAGACCATGTATAATCTCTAAAAACATGAACCTACATAATAAAATAAATATTTGTTCCAAATTAGTTTAGTTAGGTCACTAAGATACAAATCTGTAAGCAAAACCAACATAGCACAGTAAACTCTTACAAGTAATATTAACAATAAATTAATTAATAATATCAAAATATTATTAGTAATAACTTACTTAATTGGAAATATATCCAGAAGAACTTTTTCAATAATATTTTTATTAACTCTTTAAGAATTTCATACATGCATACTATGTAGTTTAATCATATTCATTGTCTATTCATCTTCTTTATTCTTCCCAGATCCCCCTCAGACACATAAAGATTCTCTCTCACCTTTGTGTCTTCTTTTGTAGCCAGATGTTTCTTGGGTCCCCACTGTCCCATGACCCAATTATTAAATAATCACTCAGAAGCTTATATTAATTATAACTGCTTGGCCATTAGCTCAGCTTATTACTAGCTCTTATACTTAAATTAACCCATAATTAACATAATTCTTATCTATGTTTAGCCTTGTGGCTTGGTACCTTTTCTCAGTTCTGCCTTCACATCTTGGTTCCTGTGTGTCTGGCTGGTGACTCCTGACTCAACCTTCCTCTTCTCAGAATTCTCCTCATCTGCTCACCCCAACTATACTTCCTGCTTGGCTACTGGCCAGTCAGTGTTTTATTTATCAACCAATCAGAGCAACACATATTCACAACATACAGAACGACATCCCACAGCATTCTTTTTATTTTATTTTTATAATCCAGGCATTCCAGTTTATGTTCTCCATATACCATGGGTATAGTGATATCAAATGGAGTGAGTTTGACTTACCAGTGGCCAAACCCTTAAAGAAAACTAACTCTCCTTTACTAGAAATAATCATTCATCAATAAATTCTTAATTAGTGCTGAGGGCTTATGAGCCCCTCATCCTTAGTGTTGAAATGCTGACAGTCTACATATTTTCTAAATCTCTTCAGAACAGCCTTTCTTTTTAAAAAATTAACTTGTTTAGAAAAGATGGTGGCATCTCAGTGCCCAATGAATCTTTAAGAAATTACTTATGATATTGAGTTCTTTCATATTTATTTTTTCTGTTTTCTTTGATTACTTACCTAAAAAGTACTGCTAATTTTCTTGGTTTCATGAGATGTTTCTATAATAAATTTATCAATTGTTAAAAGAACCAAATACTACAAGTTTTCAGATTTTTTGCATTCAGATGTTTTTGATACTTTGAAATATTAAGGTTTTATGTAATATTTCTCTGTCAATCTATATTTTTAGGATAATTATTATATAACATTTTAGAAAAAATATTACTCTTTAGAGAATAATCCATACAAATGGAGTGTGAATTTTTATTTGTTACTAATTATTTTAACAGATGCTTGGTACTAAACTCCCATCACTCAAAACTAATCACCTTACTTTATGTAAAGCAAGGAACTTTTCATGCATATCAACTGCTTGATAGATTTTATTATCAATTGCATATTGAGTCTTTATTTTACAAAGTTAATGAAAAGCTATGTGTATTGAAGTTTATTAACTTAGCTGAGATAGTAAAAATAGTTTTCATTAAGTAAGGTCTTTTATTTCCTGCCATGAAATAGTAGTTAGATTGAAGGAATAGTACCTATTGACTTGCTATGGATGGAACATTTATTTCTGCTGAAGGTCATTTGCTGATGCCTTAAATGTATTTAGTAATAGGGTCTGTAGGAAGCCATTCAATGATCCTTTATAGAATGGGTATCTTAATAAGGGAAGGATTCTCCATCCTTCTCTCCATACTATGAGAAAAGGCCACAAGAGGACTATACTTAGGTGTCCTTCTGCTAGCCAGAAAGAAACTCCTTATCTTAAATTGTAATTTCTGGCATCCAAGATGGTAGTCTGATACATCTCTGTTATGTAATCTACCCAGCCTGTAGTGTTTTGTTATGGAAGCCTAAGCAGACATATGTGTCACTTATTTCCAATAGTTCTAACGTTAAAGTAGTGATTTGCTTTAGGTCTTTACATAGATTTGATATGAAGTTGAAAATAAGGCAGTCTTTCAAATTTGAAATAGCCTAGGAATTTTATCATTGATCCTACTGCAAATTTTAGTGTCTTACTTAAATTTAGATGATGCACATCAACAGATTGTTATAGTCATTGTAAACACTTATTTAGAACACATATAGAAGATAAATATTTAAAATATTTAAAATCCTGCATAGTATGTGAGAAATTTAATTAGAATTAATATCCAATCCATAAGAGAAAATTGTTGCTCAGTTACATGTTTTTGCTGAGAGGCAGGCTTCTTTACATACAGATCACTGTATCTTTTAAAAATGAATGTTGACAGCAATAACTGTAGTGAGTCTTAGAAATTTCTTTAAAACCATTTTGTAATTATTAACTTTCCACAATGGTTTCTGTGACAATTGAATTGTATGCAGAATACACTGCAGTATAGGAATTACAATCAAGGTGAGAGTGACATTTTCTATCTTTTAAGAAATAAATTCTCTTCTGTTTTTATGATGCTTTTATTAATTAAACTTGTTCAATGACAATTTCATGTAGGTACATAATGAATTCTTATCACTCTCATACCTTACTCTTTTTTTGTCCTCCTCCCAACCCAAACATCTTCCACTCTTCCCTTCAAATCTCTGTCTCAAGATTATGTCTTTTTGTTCTGTCTTGTGACATGCTAGATTTAACTAGGATTATTTATGTGATTATGAGTTTGGAATTATCACATGTTTTCATGATAGGTTCACCAGCGGTTATGCAACTAACAACATTGACTATATCCTCCCAGAATCTATCAGGACACTGACTACTTTTCCAGAATCTACCAGGATACAGACTGGCCCTCATCTAGAATCTATTGGTAACCAGCAGTTCCAATAGGGAAGGGTAGGGCCCCATGATCTCCTCCCTCATCTGTGACAGACGATTGACAAACTCTTTGTGGACTCAGTGCAGATAACACAAACTGCTGTGATTGCAGTGACTGTATCATATGCAGAAGATGAAAATTTGAAGCCCCTCTGACTTCTAGCTTTTAATTCTTTTTATATCCTTTTCTATAATGTTCTCTGAGCTTTAGAGGGGGCATATAAATGTCCTTTCTAGGGATAGGCATCCAATCATCATTTATTTTCATCAAATTGAAAAACCATGAGACTTAATATTAACCTATGCTCACTTTTCAGAGAAGATTCTCTGATTCAGTCTCAGTGTAGCATTTGGCGATGGGTATAAACACAGATGCTTAAAAGGCAATTTGACTGTATGTCAATTTAGCTAAACAACAGAAATAAGCACCCCTCCAGGGATTTCTACAACCATATGTATTTGGTTGAGTTTACAGTGCCAGCTATGGTAGATCCTGTGAAATGGACCTCAAATATAACCAGAGAGCACTTGGTTACCCTCATAATAGCAATGTCCCCATTGCACAAGCAGGAGCACATTTTGTAGTGGATTGGTATTATAGTTCATAGGATTCACAGATGGGTGAGACTGTGTATGCCTTTTTTCTCCCAATGACTTTCATAGCATCTTCTGGTACTATGAAAGCCTGGCCTACAGGGAGGAAGCTTCCAACTCAGTTAAAGATCGACTGCTCTCTGTATCTTGCAACCAATACAAGTAGTGTCTTTAGTAATAGTGTTTTATTGTCCAGTTCTTATGGAAAACCAAATGGAATGGCAAGAGTTTGTATTGTTTAGGGGATCTTAAGTGTGCCATATACCAAAAACTCATGTTAAGGTATCTCACACTTGAAAACTAGGATTTTTGTATAGCAACCCACAGCATCTTGCAACATCATTATCCAGAAAGTTGCATCTTACTTTTTGTTTTCTTTTTTTTCTTTATTATTATGTGTTTTAAATTTTATACATCAGCCATGGGTTCCCCTGTCCTCCCCACTCCCGCTCCCACCCCCACCTTCCCCCAAGGCCTTCCCCTCCATTCCCATGTCCTCCAGGATCAAGGCACCCCTGGGGATTCATTTAAACCTGGTGGATTCAGTACAGGCAGATCCAGTCCCCTCCTTCCAGGCTGAGCATGTGTCCCTGTGTAAGCCCAAGGTTTCAAACATCCAGCTCATGCACTAAGGACAGATCCTGGTCCCACAGACTGGGTGCCTCCCAAACAGATCAAGCTATTCAATGGTCTCACTTATCCAGAAGGCCTGATCCAGCTGGGGGCTCGACAGCCTGTGCTTCCATTTGTTTGGGTATTTGTCCCTGTGCTTTTTTGCAATCTTGGATGCAACAATTCACGCTCTTGCAGACCCTCCTCTTTCTCGACAGTTGGACACCTGGAGCTCCACCTGGGGCCTGGCTGAGGATCTCTGCATCCACTTCCATCAGTTATTGGATGAGAGTTCCAAGACGACTGTTAGGGTGTTTGGTCATCTGATCACCAGACTAGGTCAGATCAGGCTTTCTCTCGACCATTGCCAGCAGACTACAGAGGATATATTGGTTTTCTTAATAGTTTTCAATCTATAGCCATGTGTCTACTTTCTTCACACTCAACACTAAACACAAGAGCTTCTTTGTATCTATACTGAACTTTTCACATTGCCTAATAGATTGGCAGTCAATACTACTTAAATTAATGGAAACATTGAGAGTTAGCAATATGAAAAGTAAATAAAATACTAATGACAATTTCAAATAAAGTTTAAAAGTAGCTAGATCCAGTAAGAGATTCTGGGACTGAAAAGTAGGACAAGAACACAGCTAAGGCTGCAGTGAAGAACACTTTCCTTAGGTTATTACTAGAGTTCATCTTGCTTTTTACTCCACCTAGACTTTCTAATACTAGAATATAATATGACTATCCTCTTTGGAAAAAAACACTGTTTCAAAGGAACCTTGGCATTCATATTTGTTTACCTGGGAGAGGGTTTTCATTAACACTAGCATCCAGAAACACATTCCTTATCCACAGAAATCAGGGAGGAAGACTCAAAGGAATGGAGAGCAACATAAAAAATACTGTGAGTGCTGTAAGCAGTCACTATGAGTTAACATCCATCCTTAGTTTGCTAATGCTCCCCACTCAAAGCCATTTACTAAGTTGTCAGTAAACCTAGGTGGAGACATCTTGTCCAGAAATATTACTTTTAACTTCTTTAACTTGCTTTCCTTTAGAATAATTTTTATGTAGCAGATAAAACCTCAGTACATTGAAATAAATCTTCTGGATGAACAGCATACCAGTGTTTGGTTTGGAAACAGAACCACTGATGTGGTAAGAACATGTATTGAAAACCCAGCCTGCAACTCTTTTAAATCCTAGAGCCGCATCAAGGTACAAAAGTCTTAACTCTTCTGTAGTTTTCATTCCAGTAGAGCCAAGTTGTCTTGCAGACCCATTAGACCACTAAGCAGAAGAACAGGTGGCATTAGGTACAGAAGAAACAGTTGGAAAGGGTCAATACATAGAATCTACCACATGGTATCAAAAGAAGTTAAAAATATTCTTGGAGCCTTTGTTGTCCACACCTATAGTCCCAGTACTGAGGATGAGGCAGGAGGATCACTGTATATCTGAAGCTACTTTGATCTACATAATAAGTTCAACATCAGCTTGGAGTGAGATCTTGTCTAAAAAAAATCAAATAAAAATCTTGAGATCTTCTGTGAATGTCAAATGTTCTTAGTATCTTAGAATCTACATCAGGGATAATCACATCCTATTTCTAAGCATCTCCCTATTCTCTATTTTGCAGATAAATAATTTAGTTCTGTAATGGTTTGCACTATAAACATATTAATAGACATATTTATTTATTTTACAATATGTTATTAGTAAAATGCAAGCATAATTGCTTTCTTAGTTGTCATTTAAAGTCCCAGACCTTGTATTTATCTTTCTTTATTCTATAAAAATAATTTAATGATTAAATCATACATTATATGATATACCATAATTGTAATTTTCAAATGCCCTTTTCATTAAAATTTTATTTTGCACACAGGACCTATAAGTCCCTGTTGCTATAGAAAATTGACAGTCTGGTAGCAGTATCTGCTAGTAATTTTCAATTAAACCACTTCATTCATAGTATATTACAGTAAGTAGATCTGCACAAAGAGCTTCTGATTCATTCACAATGCAGCATCTTGATTATGACAGCAGAGGAGTTCACCTCAGTCCTTGCCATGTCCCATGTCACCAGAGTAAAGCAATATTCATGGGTATTTCTAAAACCAAACAATAAAGCCTGTTTTTTATAAGTATGAGGGATTTCATTTATTTCATGTACAGAGAACATTAAAATAATGATCCATGCTCAATATTCATAGGTAACAGTGGGTCTAATATGGATCTATTCATGGTGTGCCCCATTATATTTTTCTCTTGGGAACCTCTTGCTCAGGGCAAAGAGAATGGGGAGGATCGAAAAGTACTGCAGAATAATGGAAAGCAGTTACTCAGCGGCTCTCCCTTTCCACATTAGGGGTTCGCAAACTTGAATCATGTTTTAACGTATTTACTACCATTTCCTTTCCATTGCTTCCTTATCATCAGAAGTAATAGTGGAAGAGGAACGAACAGGGCATGGACATATAATTTTATCTCCCAAAATACTTACAGTGTAATGCACCCTCAACCCATGTTCTTACTCACTTGGCAGAATCACTGCTATGTGGATTTCATTAACTAATCTTAAAGATAAAGGTTCTCAATTCACAGAAATTAAGAAAGTTGCAGAAGGTACCATGCCATTTCCCAATCATCCATGCGGGGAAGAACATGTCCCCATCTGCTTCTTTATGTGAAGAATCCGTATGTTTTGGATGAAACTAAATACCATTCTGTTAATGAAAATATCCAAACACACACAAAAAGTACTACACTATCTCACTCACATGAAAATTTAAAAGTTGTGCTCACTTTGGTAGCACATACACTGAATTGGAATCATACAGAGAAGATTAGAACAGTCCCTGTGCAAGGATGACATGCAAATTTGTGAAATAATATTGTGTCCCCCAATGTATTGTGCACCTTAACAAACTTATCTGGGGTCAGAGAATAGAACAGCAGCTAGACAGACATAGAGGCCAGAAAATGGTGGCACACACACCTTTAATCCTAGCATTCTGGAGGTAGAGATCCACCCTGATCTCTGTGAGTTCAAAGCCACACTGGAAACATCCAGGCATGGTGACTCATGCCTTTAATCCCAGGAAGTGATGGCATGAAGCAGAAAGGTATATAAGGTGTGAAAACCAGGAACTAGACCCTGTTAAGATTTTATGCTTTTGAGCATCAGTTCAGATGATGACACAGAGACTTCCAGTTTGAGGAAACAAGATCAGCTGAGGAATTGGCAAGGTGAGGTTAGCTGTGGCTGGTTCTGTTTCTCTGATCATTCAGCATTCACCCCAATACCTGGCACCGGATTTGTTTTTATTAATAAGACCTTTTAAGATTCATGTTACAGTGAAATGTTCCATATTTTTGCAGTGGAAACTTCCTGGAATCTATGAGAGTAATCCTAGTGAGGACTCCTAGTAATGGGGGATATGGAGTCTCAGTTGGCCATCTTGTAGCTAGGCAGGGCTTCCAATGGAGAGACCGGGCAGCATTCAGTTGAATTTTTAGGGGACTCCTAAGAACTCAGGCTGAAGCTAGGACAGAGGGTCTCTCTCTAAAAACTGACAGCAAGGATCGGGGTGAGGGTGGGGTCCATTGCCAAAGGACAACATTCACTCAACTCACTGAGTGTGAAGAGGTCGAGCAGTGTCTGCATGGAGCCTTCACCCCTATGTCCTAGTCTCTTTGGCACTGGAAGGTACTCTGCAGGCTACCAAAGGAGAAACACAAACACCAAGCCAGCCAAGGAACCTTTGACCAACAATCTGTCCTGCTGGCAAGGTGTGCTGGGGCAATGGTGGCACAGAACTTGTGGGAGTGGTCAACCAATGTCTGGTTTAACTTGCAGCCTATGCCGGAAGAGGGAACCTATGTTGGACACTGATTGGATGGGCAGGAACTGGAGCCTGGACAGTCCAGGGAACTAGGGCAGAACCAAACATGACTAATTAAAAAAAATCAATGAAATTATTTCTAATGATATTCTGCTATACTCATAGATGGGTACCTTGTCCAGCCGTTATCAGAGAGGCTTCCTCTGGTAGAAGATGGGAGCAGATGCAGAAACCTACAGCCAGACATTATGTGGAGAAAGAGTTAAAATAGGAAGTCTCCATCAGGTCCCTCACCTGGGAACTCTGTGAATCTCATGGAAGAGAGGGCAGGAAGATTGTAAGAGTCAGAGGGATGGAGGATACCAGGAGAACAAGGCCCACTGATTCAACTAAGCAGGGCTCAAAGGGGCTCCTAGAGACAGAAGCAGCAAGAATGAGAACTGCATGGGTCTGCACCAGGTCCTCAGCATATATGTTGTGGCTGCTCGCTTGTTTTTGTGAGACTCCTAACAATGGGAGAAGGTGTGCCTTTGTCTGCTCTTGGGACTCCTTTCTTCCTGTTGGGTTGCCCAGCTTCGACATGAGGGCTTTTGCCTTGTCTTGTCTTTTTTTTTTTTTTTCTTTGATTTTTGAGACAGGATTTCCTGGAACTCACTTGGTAGCCCAGGCTGGCCTCGAACTCACAGAGATCCGCCAGGCTCTGTCTCCGGAGTGCTGGGTTTAAAGGTGTGCGCCACCACCACCACCCGGCTGCCTTGTCTTACTGTATTTTGTTTTGTCCTGTTTGGGTTTTGTCTCTTGGAGGCCTGCTCTTTTCTTCTGGGAGATCCAGAGGAGAAAGGAAGTGGGAAGTGTGGGAAGAGTGGAGGCAGGGGAAACTGATTGAGATATACTGAATGAGAAAAGAATCTATTTTCAATAAATAAAAAGTTGATATCATAGAAAGTCAGGTTCTCAGGCACCAGGAAGTGTTTCAGGGCATGTACAATGGGTCACAGTTTATGCTCCTAGTTATAGTCAGACAAAAGGAAGGAATTCTTGTGTGCTATTGTATTGAGAGATTACAGATAACAAATCACTACAGATTTCAAAAAGTTGCAAGAAAAGGCTTTGAAAGTTTTCATCACAAGAAATGATAAATGTATAAATGCTTGAAGAGCTATGCTTAACCTGATTTAAACAGTGCATACTATATTTAAGCAAATTTAAACATTACACAATGTATACATATATACAAGCACCACCTGGTATGTGTTTAACATCTCCGCTTTTACATTTTTATGTATCAATTAACATTATCTTAATTTTGTGTGTGTGTGGCGGGGAGAGGAAACATTATGCTCTGTTGGTGGGAATGTATACTAATGAAGCCACTTTGAAAATCTCCCTAGAGATTTCTCAAAAATCTAAAGCCAATACTACCTTATGACCCAGTCTTACCACTCCTGGGCATACACCCTAATGACTTCATAGCTAAGACACTAGTACACCAGTGCTAACTGATGCTATATTTGCAATAACTGAGAAATGAAATAAATCTAGATGGTCTATCATCTTATCACTAGATGAGGAAAATATGGTACATTTTCACAATAGAATTGTATTTTGCAGGTAGAAGAAGGACCTGGAAAATGTTACACTAAGTGAGGTCACCCAGACCCAGAAATACAGTTCTAAATGTTCTCTTAAATATGCAGGTCAGAGCTTCAAATCTTTAGTTTTGTGGTTTAACTTGGAGTGTACCAGGAATCCAGGAAACTAGAAAAGGGCCACTGTTGGGTACATTGAGAAAGGGTGCTAGAAGATTACAGGTAAATGAAATTAGGGGGAATATTGGGTACAGAAAGGCTTAAGTATGGATGAGTATGGTTGAATGGCAGAAACAAGGAACCAAGGGAGGGGATATGGACAATAAAGAATGGATGAAAATGCCTCCTTGGAAACCCACTGTGTAGTGGGTAGCTGTTCCAGCTTTGCCCTGGAAGTACTACCCCCATTGAGGCTTTTGATAACTGTCACACCTACAAGGCAGAGCCGAGAGAGGAGCCCTTAAGACCAAAGATCCGGATGTGCCAGTTCTCTTGGTTCCTGGATCCTGGATGCTGGAGGTAGATCGAGCAGAGTTCTCCAGAGAACATTGCTGGACTACACTATACCTTTCCCAGACCCTGTAACCTATCCCTTTACTTGTAAATTACCCTACAAAATAAACCTCCCTTTTAACTACGTGGAGTTTCCTTAATACTTCCACCAATATCACTGTCTTGCAATCTAATTAAAAATATAATTGGAGGGGAATAATAGAACATATGATATGAAAAAAAAGGTGGAGAAATGTTGAGGGCTAAGGTTTAAATAGAGATGAAGGACACAGGGAATGGAAGAGAGGAGGGAATAGGGGACTGGTTAATCAAACTAAGTGTTTTAGTTGATTTAATAGTTCTGTGATAAAACACCATGACCAAGGCAACTCAGAGAGGGAAGGGTCTACTTTGGGTTTATAGTTCCAATGTGATAGGAACCCATCATTATCAGCCAGTAGGCAGACATGGTGCTGGAGCAGCAGATGAGAGCTCACATCCAGATCCACAAACATAAAGCAGGAAACACTAGAAATGACCCGAGTCTCTTGAAATTTCAATGCTGTCCCCAGTGACACACCTCCTCCAACAAGACCACACCCCCTTATCCTTTCTACCTAGTGGGGACCAAGTGTTATATGAGTAATGGGTACCATTCTCATTCAGACTACCAAACTAATAAAATAGAAAACAGCCTATGGGAACTCATTAGTTTGTATGCTCATTACAAAATAATAAAAATGGAGTTTGGACAGAGGTGCCCTGCATAAGTGGACAGTGCTGCTCCCCAAAGCTATAGAATGTTAAATGAAAATCTTAGTGCTAGGCATTAGATACCTTCTCTCTATGAGTGTTTTGTTAGGGAGGCCCTAGCAACCCTCAAACAACAGACTATTACCATTGCACCTGGTTTGCCACCACAATTATATGATAAGTCCTCAGTGCTGCAGATACCACACACTTGGGTTGCAGGTCATGGAGAAATCAATCTCAAACCCGATGGGAATATTCCTTCTGATGGATTGCTTTCACTGCGACAGAAGACACTGTGTACATTTCTAGGGTAGAAAACACACCAATAAACTTATTCAGTGTTGGACCTTCATGCTACAATACTGAACTGATGGTCATGATATGTCCACTGGTTCCATGTGGCATGACTGTTGTGGTAGGATCCAATAACTTTGTGCTTGTATTTGAGAGCTACTCCACAAGGGGACATTCATCCTGGAACTATACACCTGGTCCAAAGCCTATGACTGAAGAAGTCACAGGCCCCAGAGGAGAATCTTCTATTGTTCTCCTAAATGTCAAGCTGCTTTCTAAATAGTTTACAAATATTTAGTCTATTTCCTTCTACCATGGCTTCCCAAACTGCTGCTGTTGTATCTCTCTTCTCTTCAGTTGTTGGTTTGTAAGGGGCCTTGTCTTTTCTTTCTAATGGATTTTAAAATCTGACATTTATCATTAGTATTTTGATGTTTATTTTTTGCTATTCATTTAGCTTTGGGTTTATTTTCATTTTTCCTTTTTGGAAATCTATCTATCTATCTATCTATAACTATCTATCTACCTATCATCTATCTATCTATCTATCTATCTATTTCTCAGGGCTGGTATTCTGGTATTTATGATTTAAATTAACATAGAAAGAATTCATTAGCTAAAATAAATAGTGCCCATCTTTGTATTGTAGAAGCTTTATAGGTTTGCCTTTCACATTTAGGAAATTATTACACCTATAATTAATTTTTGCTTGGTTGCAAAGTACTTTGTGTCTATTATGAACATTACAAACGACTTGTGATTTGAATAAGAATGACTCCATAGACCCATATATTTGAATATTTGGCCCCCAGTTTGTGGAACTGGTTGTGAAGGATTTGGGGGTATAGTCTTATTGGAGGGGGTGTGTTACTGGGGGTGGGTTTTGAGGTCTCAAAAGACTGGGGCCATTCCTAGTCCTCCACCCCTTCTCACCTGCATGGTTGTGGATCAAGATGTGAGTGCTCAGCTGTTCTTTTGCTCTGCCATCATGGACTCTGACCCTTTGAAATCATAAGCCAAATGAGATGATTTATTTTATAGGTTACCTTGGTCACTGTGTTTCATCTCAGCAATAGAAAAATAACTAAGACAGCACTCCATTCTAAAATTTATGTACCAGCAATTGCATGGTCTGGTAAAAACCTGATGTAAAGTGGAAGGAGCAGAAAGAAAGAGATCTACAGTGCAGCACAGAGTTCTTACCTAAACACAAAAGAGCTTTCAACACTGTAGATGGAATCCAAAGTCTCCTTGGCATTGCAAAGAACCAGAACCAGAAGTCCTTCTGCTGCTGCTGCTGCCAAGTCTTAGTTTTCCCTCAGTTTCCTGTTGATGAGTGATTTTGTTACAAAGATAGGAATGGTGTTACCTTCTTAACCTCAGAGCTCCAGTCAACAGGGGAGACTGGCCCTGGGGAAAGACTGGCAGAGAATTCAGAGCCACAGAGCCACACCCTTCCACTACTCCCTTTTGTTGAGGAGATCAGCCCATTCTCTGCTTCTTTCTGCCACTTTGTCCTGTGTTCATAGGGGATGGACTATTCTGGCTTTTCTCTGGGTTTACTTTTATACACTTTTCTGTTTATGCTTAATTACCACAACTTTACAATACTCTTTCCATTGGCCATTTAAGCACTCCTATTTTGTGTTTTAGCTTTGAGAGAGGCTTTTACCTTTTAACAGAAATTTTCAGCCCAGCAGCCCACTTACTGTATACTTCTTGTCAAGAACACTCTCCAGCATTGAGTTTGCTTTGACTGTGCACAGTACTGTGCGTGCATTATGTCTTTCCTTTTCTGATTTTGTTTTGCGATTTGAGTCATATACACACAGACTGGCCTCAAATTCAAGGCCCTCTTGCCTTGTCTTCCTAGGAGTGCTGAGATGAGAAGTGTGTGCCACCATTCCAGATTTAAAACTTTCGTATTCTGAACATAATGTATCTTTATATTTAGCCATTTAACATCCATTTAATCTCACTAGTTTTGTAATTTTCCTAGTGCTCTTTGTATACTTTGTTAAGGTTATTTGTTTGTATTTAAAGTAAATCTTAATATTTTTCTATTTGTTCCTGCTATATAGAAATAGAATTAATATTTTATCTTTATATTTTATGTCTAAATTATTCTAATAGTTTCCTGAAACACTTAATTCCTCTAAAAAGATATAAAGAGCTCTTCAGTTACATTAAATTGTTTATTTAATTTTTCAGTTCTTTGATGCTATTGTTCAAAAGTTTTTGTTTGTCTTTTGTTTTTGTTTGTTGTCACCACTGGGGTCAAATCACTTTTTATTTACTAGAAATGAAGTTTCTCATATTTTATTTAATATTTTTCTCAGTATAAGCTCTTGATAGATAGATTTTATTTAGCAATTCTATTTTCCATTCCTTTCTGTGGGGCTTAAGAACATCACCAGCAAATATCTACCCAAGGCCTGGCTCTCAATCAGTATATGAAACATGGTTTTATACAGTATTGATATCCTCTTATTTTTTTGAACTTTATTCTTATTTAGTATGTCTTTGTCTCCACCTGCTTCTTTCTCCTCTCTCAATGCCCACAACACAAATCTGTATTGATCTTAAGTCACACTTCATATCTCTGAGTTGTTAGTAAATGAGGAGGCATTTGTAGAGAGATGCAGAGCAATCTCAGAGCATAGTAAAAGTCACAGCTGTGTCACTAGCCTTTAGTGTAGCCAGTCCCACCACATTTTATATTGCTTCCTCATTTACAAACTGAAAACTCTAATCAGACTTAATTTCTCCTGTTTTTCTTATTTAACACTGATATATTCTCACCTTGATATATTTTTGACATTTTATGTCTTGTTTATTTCCTGAAAAAAAAAAAAAACCCAGCAGTCCCTCAAATGTTATTTTGTTCTGCATCTGAGGTCTTTACATTGTCCCCAGAAACTGGAAGAGAAATCATTACTAGGAATGCATTGGAAAATTTCATTTTGATTAAATTTTATAATGGGATATAGTGTTTCTTAAAAGTACTGAAAAAAAAAAAAAACAATGACATGCAGTGTCTTATTTTTATCATCCAGCTATCCTCAGCTAGCATTAAAAACACCTGTCAAAGCTACCCATTAGTTATTATTCATTGTCATATGATAAATGTAGAAAATAATTCTTTCTTTTTTTTTTTTTTTTTTGAAGCTGAGGATCCGAACCCAGGGCCTTGTGCTTGCTAGGCAAGCACTCTACCACTGAGCTACATCCCCAACCATAGAAAGTAATTCTTAAGTTAGTGATGATTTCTCCTGACATGTCTTTTCTTCATTTTCTTCAGTTTGCTATTAATCCCTTCTCACATCAGTCTTGACAGTGACATTGTGAGATGATGGGCTAGCTGCAATCAGCGATCATCTGCTGAAGCTTTTGAGCTAAAAGTGTGTGTGTGTGTGTGTGTGTGTGTGTGTGTGTGTGTGTGTGTGTGTGTCACACAGAGAGAGACAGAGACACAGAGAGTCATATACAGACAGAGACAGACAGACAGGTGACGGAAGCAAGTAGGTGATCTTCAGATCCTCCCCTCCCTCCTCTCTTCCAATCCCAATCTAATCTCATCTTCTGAATGTCTTCTGGACATGGCATGACTGTTGTGCTTATGAAGTAACAGCCACTGTGGTTGCTTGTACAAGACCTACATAAGATAAGTCAGTAGAATTTCCAGCATAGACGGGAAGGGGCCCTGAGGCCCCACCGCTAGAATAGTTGTTGGCTGTTGGGGAGGAAGAATTAGTTTTCTCCAAGATTTTTGCCAACAGTAGTTTCCCTATGCAGTGGATGACTCTATATCCCTGAGCATATGGACAATATTAATTGAACTCAATAGATTGAAAAAAAAAACCCCAAAGAATATGAGGCAATGAAGTTTGAAGGAGGACATGTTGAGAAAGTTAGAGAGGGCAGTGGAGGAGCAGATATGATGAAGATACTTTTACATGTGTATAAGATTGTCAAAGCATAAAATATGAATAAAAAGCTTTGAAGACATTGCATGAAGGCAAAGGTGGAAGACACAAAAGGCTGCATGTATGATTTCATGTATAGGAAATGTCCGGAGCAGACAGACTCATGAGAAGAAGAGACGTGATCCCTGGAGGCTGGGTGGGGGTGGGGGTGGGGAAGAATGCAGAGTGACTACTACTGAATATAGTCTCTTTTAGTGATGAATAAAATATTCTAGAACTAGACACTGACAATGGCTGAAAACACACCAAGAAACACTGAGCTGCATATTTCAAAGAGTTGAGTTTTATGAAATATGGATTGTCTTTCAATAAAGCTACTATTAACAAAAAGTAAAAAGTTCTTCACTGGCCATACTCAACAATAATACATCTGCAAACTGAACTGTCCAATTCCCGTTATGAAATTCTTCCCAGGTGACTTTCTTAAAACAATGATTTCATCCTTGCCCTACATGGGAACACTGATATTGAAATTTTGTCAATATTTCAGTATTATAACCCAGCAAGAAGCTGGGAACAAACAACATTGTTACTGGAAGATGGAAAATGTCCTGTCTATGAGACCATTTATCCAAATAACTCACTTAAAAAATTTTTTTCTACTCCCTTCATTCCTGGAACCCTGACCACATCTTTAAACTGGGATGCAAAACAATCTTACCTGTTACTAGGGCAGCTAAATAGATATTTTCTGGGACACAAAATTGTAGAATAGGTAAGTAGAGAGAAATTATTTGTTTCATCCTCCCCATTCCATTATTATTTCAAAATGTATTAAACATAATTATGTAAAAATAGTGAGTATACTATCCTATTGAGCTAATTAAAGGGTTAAAAAAAGAAAGGGTTAATAAGTGATAAAAACCTTTAGGAAAGGCTTGGGTTGTATCTAGGAAACAAGGCCAGAAAACAGCTGAGTTATCAATGTCCCATACTCAGCTTCTGAAATCTGATACTTTCTACACTTTTGACCTTGAATGATTTAAATTCAAAAGGATCTGTTTTCAAAATGATTTAAAGGTGCAGCAAGTATATGAGTAGCCCAAAATATTCCACAGTTTTCTATTGTAATTTAGTTCAACTTCAGTTGACAAGGATGGCTACCAGTTACTCTAAATTTTTATTTTCGTGCATTTTAACCCCTTAACAGAGAATATTTATTTGCAAGTTCAATTAATTCTCCTAAAAAAATAATGTGTATTGAATGTTTAGTGCAAATAACATATGGAAGCAGACAAAATTATGAATTCTATGGGTGACATATTTTAGAATTTACATATGGTGTTTTTCATCCTGTATTGAACCATATCACTATTAAAAATTTGGTAGAGAAGGGGCTGTAGAGATGGTCCAGTGGTTAAGAATACCAGCCATTCTTCCAGAGGACATTTTGTGGCACCCACATGGCAGCTCACAACCATCTGTGACTCCTGTTTCAGAGGATCTGATGTCCTTTTCTAGCCTCTACAGGTAACATGTGGTGCACAGGTAAACATGCAGGCAAAACATCCATACACATAAAATAAAAATAATTTTTGTATTTGATAGAATGTAGATATCCTATTTAGAGCTATACCCTGAGCCACAGTATTTTGACCAATTATGCATCCCTTCACTGACTACAGAACACTGCAAAAAGAAGCTTATTTGATAAAAGTTGAGAACAGCCTAGATCTATGGGCATAACAATAAATATTTAGAATAAAATTTCATAACATGACCACTTACCAAACTAACAGCATCAGGTTCTAACCTAAAGCCTGTGACCACCTAAGTTATGGAATTGTGACCAAGATTTGGTGCTGAGCATGAAATTCCCTTCTGTAAAGTAGGTTTCAAATCCAATCAGAATATGGTTATTTATATCTATGTTAATGCCACCACTGCCAACGATCAGGAATCAAGATGGTAAAGGAGGCAGAAAGAATGCAAAAGATGGAGAATGATGACAAATGCCATGAAATGATGTCTTTTGAACATAGTGGGAGAGTGGCAATCAAAATCTCATAGTAGCTGTGGTTACCTGAACAAGAATAACACAAAATCAAACCAGCCAAAATCTCACCATGATTGGATGGAGTAGATAATCTCTAGGCTCCACTCCATGATGAGGAGCAATTGGCAGTAGGTGATTACTCAGGGAGGGAGAACTGGTCGTTGGTAAGTTTCTCATGCTCTAGGGGATGGTTCCACACCCAGGCACTTATAGGCAGCTCTAGCTGAACTTGGTGGATTATCAAAAATGCAGGTGATGTGAGTGGAGAAATAGAAAAAATTGGGAAGGGAGTTTTAACTGGAGATGAGAAAAAAAGATCAATACAGAAGGAGAGGGAGGGAGGAGGGGTAACCAATGCCAGAGTTGATAACATCTCAGGAATCATTTTTTCATATTTGCTTAAAATTATATATAATTCATGTAAATGTTTATATATCTATCTTATATCTATCATCTCTATATCAATTATATATGTTATATATAATAAGTTATACAAGTGGCTAACTTTATTATCTATCTATCTATCTATCTATCTATCTATCTATCTATCTATCTATCTATCTAATGAAGTTATGCCACTTGTGCTGACAATGCTCTGCACAAAAGACATAGACTACTTAAGAAAACTCTACCATCTGGTGTGAGTAACCTCCATTGTATTTTCTGGGTAAAGTAGTCCAGATGACTCAAAAATCAATCAATCAATAAAAGAATAGATAAAAGAATAAAAGAATAAAAGAATAAAATAAATAAATAAATAAATAAATAAATAAATAAATAAATAAATAAATAAATAAATATTATTGTTGTTGCTCTTAGTAACCTCTCATTGAAGGTAGGTCTCTTTGTACTTTGGACACAGGACTCAGATGAGTTGAACTGGCTCTAACCGGAAAGCCTCCTTTCTGTGGTATAGCATTCACAGAACCAGAGGCTGCTATGTAAGCTACTGTTAGAAGCCTTGCTCCAGACAGGTTCAATGACCTGGGACAGATGTGCAAAGTTAGTGCAGAGGAGGGGCTGTGACTATCTGTTGTTGTTCAAACAAGTGGCTCTGGATATTCTGGGCTATTTGTATTCATACAGTTCAATGGTTTGCATGAACAATTTTATAATCAGTTTTTACTTCCTAAGTTTCTAAAAATGGTTGCAATAATTATCACTTTGTTCCTTGCCTCTTTCAAACCCTTCCATCTCCCAAATGGTAGCTATTACCTTTATTTTTTTTGGTTTTTCGAGACAGGGTTTCTCTGTGTAGCTTTGAGCCTTTCCTGAAACTCACTTGGTAGCCCAGGATGGCCTTGAACTCACAGAGATCTGCCTGGCTCTGCCTCCTGAGTGCTGGGATTAAAGGCATGTGCCACGACCACCCGACAGCCATTACCTTTTTGAAATCTATATTGCTAAGGTTAGAAGCATAAGCAGTCTTGCAAACTACAAAGGAACTTTTCTAACTAGGTACACCTACAGGTAGAACAGTGTACCCAGTCGACAGCACATGTGGTTACAGTGTCACGCAGGGGGAGAGACAAGTTTTGTCTCTAGTGGTTAATATTTGCATCTGGTAGGGTCTGGGTTCTCACAATCAACTCACCAGCTGGATCAATCCATTCTACATTCTGTATTACTCTATCTCCTCTGGGGATATATCAGTTTTCCCCTTTTATCCCATAGGCAACATAACTTAGAAACTTACCCTTAATAGTTGGCACTGTTTATCCCTTGTTCCTTGTCTATTTCTGTTAACTTCTTGGGGTATTGACACAGTTATTAGAAATGAGGGAACTGTGGGTTTCTATGACTCAGTTTCATTCCCTGTTCTGGGACTGTTCCCATTAACTTCTGATATCATCTATTTAATAACACTTCTCAAAGACTCTCGTGGTTAAAATCATTCTCTCCAGAACAGTTATGAAAACACATAATATTAAACTTCATGATCTACTGTGACTCACTAAGGCCAGCAGTACAGCTGGCATAGTGAAAAGCAAGGAGAAAATGTCGCAATACACTCCCAGGATCATGCACAGAATGATGCAGCAAACTGTCCACAGGTCTCTGCCAAGACGTTCAGGGTCTCCAGGGTCTTGCCACAAGGACAGCCATTTGTGTTATTCTCAGACCTTGTTCCCCCTACTCCCAAGCTACCAAGGGAGGGAAGCAATCAATATTCCTATCTGGCTGTGACACTTATGAACCACAGCAATGGCTAGTATAGTAAGATAGTCCTAAAGTTGCAATATCTGGGCTATAACCAACAGACAACTGAATGGATTTAACATCTGCTAAACAGGAAGGAAATCATGCCGATACTAGAAACCTAGCCAATTACCTGAGGCTAGTGAGGTCATGGATCCTAAAGGAGAATGTACTACCAGTACTTTACTCCTCCAACAAGATTCCTAATTGCATTATAAAACTTATCCTTATTTTTACAGGTAAGTGCAGCTCTCATCCCTTATCAAAGACACTTTGGTTTGCAGCAACAGTCAGCTTGTCATGGGGTGCCCAGTCCCTACAGATACATGTACAACATGCTTCTGCACTTAAAGTCCAGCAAACACTTCAGTACAGGGTGTGGGAATATTATATTGGCCCGAGGACCATGGAGTCTGCTATATGTGTCTCTTTGAAATGACAGAGAAGCTACCTCCATGATACCTCAACAACATGGCTGCCTAAACAAGACCTGTACAATGGTAATATCAATAGACTCACTAAAGTTAAAGATGGAAATCTCATTGGGCCCCCACCTAGACAAAGAATTGCAGACAACTAATTACTGCTGAGAGAGAAAGAATTAGTCTCTCCCAATGAGGAGCCTCCTTACTCGGTACCCAATATATGTGAGATGATATGCATGTAACACCAAACTGACTCATTAGGCTGTGTATTTATATATGCTTGTAAGTTTGTGTGCATTTCTGGTGTGAGTGTGTGTGTGTGTGTGTGTGTGTGTGTGTGTGTGTGTAACAATAATAGTAAGTGAAAAGAGGCTCTCTATTTGAGAGAGCATGGGGGAGCATGAGAAAGGCTGGAGTGAGGGAAAATAAAAGTGATCAGAGAGAGGAAAGTGAAAGGAGCAAGTGATATAAATAGATTTTAATTAAAAGTAAGAGCCTTTGCTCTTTGCTATGAGATCATGTTCCTAGTGTCAGAAGCTACACCCGTGAAGTCTCACTAGCATGACTGCCCAAACATGAGCTTAAAAGTAGGACACCAATAGACATGGTGGATGGATAGGCCATGAAGCCTTAGTCTTACATGAAGAACTATAGGCAATCCAGCAATGCTGAGAGCAGGAGAAACAGTCTTTCCCAGGGAAGAGCACACGAATGGTTATCTGATACTGAATGGCCAGCCCTTAAAACATACATACATTATACAGACTGAGGAGGTTATATTTAGGAATATATATGCATATACATATATTCATATAACAATCAAGAAAGGGAACATGATTTTGAAAGAGATGAAGGAAGTGTATATGGGTGGGTTAAGAGGGAGGAGAGGGATGTGAAAAACATCATGATTATATTGTAATATCAAAAGTAAAAGAAAAAATTAAGGTGTGGGAAAGGAGCTGACCAGGGAAGTGTGTTAAATCTAAGAAATGTTATCAGGGGCTCATGTCACACATAGGTCTTCAGTCCATAAATTCAACTATACACTATATATATTGTATAACACATTTTGATAACAGAATGATTATATCTGGCCTCAAGCTGTGATATTTTGTACAATAACATACAGATGTAAATATGATTTTATAAGTTATGAGATGTATTATTGCAACATAGATGACCCATGTATTAAACATGTTCACTTTCTGAGTTTTATGCCACCAAAAACTGTACCTTCTGATGGGTAGACAAATCACAATACCACCTGCAAAACAGATGCTGGATTAATATAGAAAAAAAGATGTGGGCTGGAGATATGGCTCAGAGGTTAAGAGCATGGCTGCTCTTCTAGAGGTCCTGAGTTCAATTCCCAGTAACCACATGGTGGCTCACAACCATCTGTAATGCGATCTGGTGCCCTCTTCTGGCCTGCAGTCATACATGCTGTATACATAATAAATAAATAAATCTTAAAAAAAAAAAGATGCATGTGTCTGCAATAAATTCTGTAGCCACCATCACGAAAGGTTCTTGTGTTCATGGTAGAATCCCCCAACCACGGCTGCCATCACTACAGCATAGTTTTTGACTTCCCACTTGATATTTGGCTAAATAAGAAAACTATAGCTAATACTTCTTGAAGAAAGCATTTCAAATTCAACTCAAAGTGTTTTTTTTTTTTTTTAATTTCCCCCTCTAAAATGTCAGAGAACTGGATTTTCAAGATAATCACAGTTTCACTCTATTGTTGAAGATACACCTGCCACATTTGTACCTCCTGTTTCCAGGAATGCAATTTCAGTGTCTTGTCTGAAAGAGAGAATTTTTTCTTCCATGTCACAGTCAGACACTTTTTACTTCCTGCATTAAGAGTAGTTCAGTGCACCCCCATTTATGCATCTTATTTCCTTTCCCACTTCATAACCGTGTGAGAAGCTATCATCATTTAAGTTAACCCAAACATCAGACAGTCCAAGAGCCTACACTAAGCACTAGATGTTCAACATTGAACTCCTTCTACCCTGTATTTCAGCTGCTCTGTTGATAGTCCATGGCTGACACTTAAGAACAGGATCAGTGTTAATGATTCTTTCTCCTTTATCATTTTAAATACTTTTTAAAGGGACACATTCAGGTTCACAGAAAAAAAAATTGAGGGAACAAAACTAATGTGCACCCCTAACCCTTGTATTCATGAACACACCATTTCCTCCATTACAGACACCATACAAACTGGACAGGTTGTATGTATGCATTTAAGAATATATATGTGTGTGTGTGTGTGTGTGTGTGTGTGTGTATGTGTACATATGCATATGTGTAACAGCAATTAAAGAAAAAAGTCATAGATTTTTTAGATTTTTAAATTAAGCAAAGGGAAGAGTTTGGAGGAAAGAGAAGGAAGGGGAAAGTGGTTTAGTTATATTACAATCTCAAAATGTAAAAGAAATAATGAAAAAATATAAGCCATCACAATGGCGTATTCTTTACAAGTAACAAGTCTACATTAATACAACACTATTACACAAACTCTATAGTTTGCATTAGAGTTCACTCTCAGATTGTATATCTTTGGGTTTTCTCAAATGTTTGATGATGTGTCTCCACCATTATAATATTGTACAAAATATCTCCCCTGATAAAATCTCCCTGTGCTTTGGCTGTGTATTTTCTCTTCTCTCCCACCCAATATCTAAAAACACTGATTTTTAAACAATGATATCATGAAATTGGCAAGAAAATGGATGGAACTAAAAAATATCCTGAGTGAGGTAACCCAGACTCAGAGGACAAACATGGTGGTATGTACCCACTCATAAGTGGATACTAGATGTAAAGCAAAAAATAACTAGACAACAACCCATAACTCCAGAGAAGCTAGCTAACAAAGAAGACCAAAAAAGGGATGCATGGATCACCCTGGGAAGGGGAAATAGATGAGATCTCCGTGAGTAAACTGGGCATGAGGGGTGGGTAAGGGAGGGTAGGAGATGAAGGATGAGAACATAAGGGAATGGGATGGTCAATCTGGAACAGGGATGGAATGGGAAACCAATAAAAGAGATACCATGATAGAGGGAGATATCATGGGGATAGAGAAACCCGGTGCTAGGGAAGTTGCTAGGAATCCCCAAGGATGACCCCAGCTTGGACTACTATAAATAATGGAGAGGGTGCCTGAACTGAACTGGCTTACCCCAGTGATCAGATCTGTGAATACCCTAACTATCACCACACAGCTATTCAGACACAGAGATCCACAGCCAAATACCAGGCAGAGCTCCAGGAGTCCAGTCAACGAGAAAGAAGAGGGATTCTATGAGCAAGTGCATCAGTATCATGATGGAGAAATCTGCAGAGATGACCAAACCAAACTAGTGGGAACTCATGAAAGTTGGATCAGTGGCTGTGGAGTCTACATGGGACTGGACTAGGCTCTCTGGATGGAGACAATTGTGTACCTTGATCTGCTTGGGGGGATGGAGGGCTGGCAATAGGATCAGAATCCATCCCTGATACATGAGGGAACTTTTTGGAGCCCACTACCCATGATGGAACACCTGTGAAGCCTTGAGGCAGGGGGCTTGGACTTGCCTACTGGACATGCCTCCCCATGGGAGGCCTTGTCTTCTTGTGGGGGTGTGTAGGGGATGGGTTGGGAGGGGTACGCTGGGGGGTGGAAGGAGGGAAGAGGAGGAATCTTTGGTGTGTAAAATGAATGAAAAAGTTTTTAATAAAAATAAAATAAAGAGGAAAAACATAGAAAAATTATTATTATTTTTAATGTTCTAGTTTTACAAAATATCACCTATTTAGAATGAGAGGGCACAGACTTTTACAAGTGTGTTTTTCATTGAGTAATGCATACTTAAGGTCTTTCCATGTTATCTCCAACTTGATAGGTCATTTTTAATTAATATTATACAGCTACCATAACACACCCAGTGATCTACTGATGCACTCTTTGTTTACTTCAAGTTTGAACCGTTATGAATAAAGCTGCAGGATTTTGTATGAACTAAACTTCTCAGCTGTTTGGAATAAATGTTAAGGAGCATTCTTGCTATTTTATGGTACC
Organism: Onychomys torridus; assembly: GCF_903995425.1. Lineage (NCBI taxonomy): Eukaryota > Metazoa > Chordata > Mammalia > Rodentia > Cricetidae > Onychomys > Onychomys torridus. The sequence continues at coordinate 75,685,004 of NC_050449.1, read as the reverse complement.
ATGTTTACTCTCATATTAAGCCATCAAACTTAATTCCGAAGGGGCTGTACCATGCTGTGCCCATCTAAGAGGAAGTGCATTTCATGTGGTTCATCATCCTTGCCAGCATTTGAGTTTCCCAGGTTTTACATTTAGACCATCACAATAAATAAGTAGTATGCTGTCTTAATTTACATTTTCTTGGTGAAGTGTATTGTGAGACATCCTGTCATGCAACAATTTTTAATCAATGGTACTATGAGTTGTCTGTTAAGTTGGTTTTTTAATACTAGTTTTTGAATGAGTTCTTTCTTTTTTTTATTAAAAAGAAAGCTGGAGGGAGAATGAGGGGGCCATGATTCTGATAGACTAAATAAAATGGTGGGTGCTGAATCATGAGTTAATAATGAAATATTTCACAGGTTAACATGATAATACAAAAGTTAGGGGTCATAAAATGAAACAAAACAAGGATGTGTGAAGTCAAGAAATGACTGTAGCAAACCAAAGCACAGTGGAGGGAATAGCTTTGTGTAGAAAGAGAGAGCTGAAGTATTTAGGATGAAGAGAAGGATGGGGTCACATTGCATCAGGGGCTTTGCTGAGGGATTCATTTTAAACCCCTTGTAGATAACTCTATTATCTTAAAAACAATAAAATAGGTCATTTAATGAAACCAGGGATGTGAGAGAGTGTGAATAACACACACACTCACATGTACACACACACACACATACACACATGCACACACACACATACATACATACACACATGCACACACACATACACACACATGTATACACACACACACACACACACACACACACACACATACACACATACACGCACACACACACGCACACACACTCCACTATGAAAATCAATATTTGAAGAGGAAAAGAATCATGAATCAGAAAGTCCTCCTTCCCTTTCTGCTGTCTTTGAGTAAAATGGATTTAAATAAGCATCCATTAGAAATTGAGACTGAAATAGATTATGTTTCAAGATCATAAATCTATATTTAAGACCCAGGATACCCACACTTCTTAGTCTTTCAATCTAAACTCAGCATTTACCTTAAATGCCATCATACAAGTGTATCTCTCTTGTCTTTCTCATGAAAAAATTTTGTAAAACTGACTTATCACTAAAAGTCATTAAACTGAATGCATGCAAAAATATCACTTGAGACTTTTAAGAAAAAAAATCCCATTTTCAAAATTATAAAAGGAAATCTGGAGAGATGGCTCAGTGGTTAGGACAACTTGTTGCTCTTGCAGAGGACCCAGTTCAGTTCCCAGCATCCACATGGTCATAACTATCTATAACTCAAGTTTTAAGAAACCCAAAACCCTCTTCTGGACACCAGGTGCATATGGTGTACATATACACCTGTGGGCAGACCACTCATACACAGAAAGTAAAAAACAGATTCCTTAAAAATTATAAGATAATTCATAATTATAATGTTTCAAGAAATATAGTGGTTCTAGAAACAAAAACTGAAGATCTGCCTAACCCTACATGATATTTCTCAGAAAGCCTACATTATTTTGATATGAAGCCATTTATGCCATCTTCTCTGTTATACATGTCTGTTAGTGGCTTGATTTTATTCTTATATTAATACAGTTATACTAGTCATTGGCTCAACAGCGTTCTTATCAGTCAAACCTCTATCTTCTCTCATCAGTGTACATGCCTATATTGTTTCTAACAATAATCAATAGTTTATACCATTGTGTTTCATTTGCCATTTTTAGTTTAATCAAAAATCAAGCTACTAATTAAACCAATGCTACACAAAACATTTTTGAACTGGTATCATTACACATCTGTAATACTTACTGGACCAAGAGTACAAATTGAGTACAATTTACCATGTATTCAAATACTTAAGTAAATCAACTTAACAAGCCATTAATTAAATAGTTTCTATTTTCCCAGGTGACAAATATATTTTGATTGAAATTTCAAAGTTCAGATATTTCAGTCCTTGGAATATTATATACTTGCCATTGACCTCAGCCCACTCTTGGTTAAGTGCCATAACAATGTGGCCTTGTGTGCTCATATGTGACCACTCCAGTTTGGGCATTTATCCCCATCTGTTGCTTGTCAGGATTGTCCTACAAACAAACTTCAGTTAGCCACTCCTAGGCCTAATGGTACTGATAGAGGTCAAAACCTGGAGCCAACTTATGTCATTTGTCTGTGTCTTAGTCACTGTTCAGCTGCTGTGAAGAGACACCGAGACCAAGGTAACTCTTATAAGCAAGAGCGTTTAACTGGGGGATTGCTTCCAGTTTCCGAGGGGTAGTTCATTATCATCATGGTGGGAGCATAGTGGCACTAAGGCAGGCATGATGCTGGAGAAGTGGCTGAGAGATAGATACATCCTGCTCTGGCAGGGAATTCTTAGTGCTAGGTAATAGAATGTAGCCCTGGGAGAGAAGGGCGGCAAGGGCGGAGGCGAGGATATCAGAGACTACAGAAGTACATACCATCTAGAGCCAAAATCTCTTTACTCCACAGAGAAGTATAGGCAGGACTGGGCCTACTGAAAGGGAAGGCCTTCAAGGAGAAGGCCCCTCCAACACAAGGCAAGGGCCATACTGAATGCGTAGTCAGGTATCTATTTCTGTAAGACGGATCCTTTGAAGTGTGTAATTGGACAAAAAGCATCATTTACATTTTGGAAAGTTGTCCAATATACAAAGATTGTGAAATTGCTATTTATACCCAGTTGATCCTTTACACTTTCATAAAATATTCTGTAAATTTACATTTTAAAGCTATCTTTCAGAGTTCATTCAGGATTAGTCTGAAATACCTAGAACTGCATAATTTATTAAGAGAGAGACTCAAGCCTCTTTCACAAGGACATCTGCCCCTGTCATAAGAGTGGAGCCTTCACAGCCTGATTACTACCAGCAAAACATCCCTTTGGGTATTACTCTCCAATATAGAATCCAGAGGGACATTCACATTCCAACCTACAGTATTATTATCTATCTTACTTTACAGAATGATTATTTTCATCATTTAGTCAAACATTTTTATTCTACTACTTCACATTCCATTAAGTTGTTTCTATTTTTAGTGATCTTGTTTTGAAACATTATAATACACATTAACTCTTGGATAGGTTTATATAATGATCACTGGCTTGTTTCCAATCTTCATTTTTAAAAACCTTTAAAACATGCATTTAAGTCTAAATATAAACCTTAGATATTGACACTGGTAGGCATACATTTTTTTCACACTTTCAAAAATTTGCATATAATTTGAAATTTAGTTTTCAGATATTTTTAATCCAGAAATTTAATTTTAAAGTCATTAGTCATTTCTAGTGTTTGATTGCTCATTTTCAGATAGATTAAATTTATGATCAGACGATGACTCAATAGCTTCTAATTTATTAGTATGTTAGCTCAATTTATTAACTTAGAATAGCAGTGCTTATTAACAGCCTTCAATAATTCAGTGCTCTTCGATCTGTTGGCCACCAGTGATGAACCTGGAGCCGGGTGTTTTAATCTTTTCACTGTCTCCATATTGTTAGATGTCAGAGTTCTACCTTTTTGGAATGCTGAGCAGCATCGCTGCCTCTTATCTACTGGATGCCAGAAGCACTGCATCTAAATTTGTTCCCATTTGTAATGACCAAAAATGTTTTCAGAAACTGTCATTTGTCCCACGGGTAGTACAAAGTCATCCACATCTGAGTACTACTGCCCTGAAGAGAAACAGAAATGGCTATTTGACTTTCTTCCATTGGCATTGGGTTGATTTTATTTCCTAGCTCTTATGAATAAGGTAGCTATGAACACAGCTGAGCTGGTATATGTAGGGTAGTACAGCAAGACCTTTGGGTGGATGCCAAGGACTGGGTCATATGGTAAATATACTTTGGCATTTTGAGGATTCTCCACATTGATTTCCAGACTGGCTGCAGTACTGTGAAATTCCACAACAATAAACTAAATTTCCCTTTCCTTACATTCTCACCAATGCTGCTGCTTCTTCTTCTTCTTCTTCTTCTTCTTCTTCTTCTTCTTCTTCTTCTTCTTCTTCTTCTTCTTCTTCTTCTCTCCTCCTCCTCCTCATTATTATTATTATTATTATTATTATGATTATTATTATCTTATTCATTCTGACTAGGGTAAGATAAAATCTAGGAGTAGGTCCACTTTGAGTCTTCTATATGTGGACATCTAATTTTCCCAGTTTTATTTATTGAATATGCTTTTCTTCCTACCATGTGTATTTTTAATACTTTTGTCAAATATGAAATGGCTGAGGTTATGTCTACTTATTATTTGTATCTTCAGTTTTATTTACTTGATTTATATGTCTGTGCTGGTACCATCTTGTTTTATTTATATGGCTCTGCATTATTTTTTGAATTCTAGTATTGATAATCCATCTTGCATTGTTCTTTTTGCTAAGGATTGCCTGGCTATTTGGGGCCTTCTTTGTTTCTATATGAATTTTTAGGGTTTAAAAAATATTTCTGGCTATCTAGAACATTTTGTGATTCCATGTTAATTTTTAGGATTTTTTTATATCTATGATAAATGCCATTGAGATTTTTTTAATTGGGATTGAACTCAATCTGTAAATTGTTTTTGGTAGAATGGTTATTTACATGTCATTAATTCTACCAATTGATGAGCATGGGGTGTCTTTCCATCTTCTAGTGTCTTCCTCAATCTCTTTTATTCAGAGCTTTAAAGTTTTCATTGTATATGTCTTTCACCTCTTGGTTTATTCCTGGGTATTTTTTTTCTTTTTGGTTTCGTGTTTTGAGACTATTGTGAATGGGAGTGTTTCCATGGTCTCTTTCTTAGCATGGTTGTTATTGGTGCATAGGAAAGCTACTGATTCTTGTAATTTGAATTGGATCTTGTCAGTTTGCTGAAAATGTTCCTAATTTTTATAAATTTTCTCATGAAAGTTTTGGGACCTTTTATATATAATAGCACATCATCTGAAAATAGAGATATATCTTATTTTCCTACTCATATTTCTTTTATTTTCTTCTTTGTAAAACAGTTTCAGCTATAGCTTCAAGCACTTGAAAAGGAGTTAGTGGACAGCACCATCTCAATCCTCGTTTTAGTAAGATTTCTTCGAGTTTTCCTTCATTTGTGATGATGTTAGTTGTAGGATCCTGTAATATAGCTTTTATTTTATTTAGATATGGTTCCTCTAGTCAATTACTCTCCAAGACTTTTATAATGAAAAGAGTGTTGATATTTTTGGGGAAGTATTTGATTGAATTTTTTTTACAATAAAATACATAAATTTATTATTCTGAGATTTTCCTAATTGTAAAATATTAACCAAAATTAAAAAAAATATTTCTTGGTCCATCCATTTGCCTGCAAACCTCATGATGTCATTGTTTTTCTCTGCTGAGTAGTACTCCATTGTGTATATGTACCATATTTTCTTTATCCATTCTTCAGTTGCAGGGCATCTAGGTTGTTTCCAGGTTCTGGCTATTACAAACAATGCTGATATGAACATAGCTGAGCAAATGCCCCTGTGGTATGATTGAGCATTCCTTGGGTATAAGCCCAAGAGTGCTATAGCTGGGTCTTGGGGGAGATGGATTCCCATTTTTCAAAGGAAGCTCCATTTATTGATTTCCAAAGTGGCTGTACAAGCTTGCATTCCCACCAGCAGTGGAGGAGAGTTCCCCTTGCACCACATCCTCTCCAGCATAAGCTGTCTTCTGTGCTTTTGATCTTAGCCATTCTGACAGGTGTAAGGTGGTATCTCAGAGTTGTTTTGATTTGCATTTCATGGATAATTAGGGATGTTGAGCAATTCCTTAAATGTCTTTCAGCCATTTGAACTTCCTCTGTTGAGAATTCTCTGTTTAGTTCTATAGCCCATTTCTTAATTGGACTGTTGGGCATTTTGATGTCTAATTTCTTGAGTTCTTCATATATTCTGGATATCAGCCCTCTGTCAGATGTGGGGTTGGTGAAGATCTTTCCCATTCTGTAGGCTGTCGCTTTGTCTTGTTGACCTTGTCCTTTGCTCTGCAAAAGCTTCTCAGTTTCAACAGGTCCCATTGACTGATGGTTTCTCTCAGTGTCTGTGCTACTGGTGTTATATTTAGGAAGTGATTTCTGGTGCCAATGCATTCAAGACTACTTCCTACTTTCTCTTCTATCAGGTTCAAAGTAACTGGATTTATGTTGAGGTCTTTGATCCACTTAGACTTAACTTTTGTGCATGGTGACAGATATGGATCTAATTTGCTGTCTTCTACATGTTGACATCCAGTTATGCCAGCACCATTTGTTGAAGATGCTTTCTTTTTTCCATTGTACATTTTTGGCTTCTTTGTCAAAAATTATATGTTCATAGGTGTGCTTGTTAATGTCAGGGTCTTCAATTCGATTCAATTGGTCCACATGTCAGTTTTTATGCCAGTACCAAGTTGTTTTTATTATGGTAGCTCTATAGTAAAACTTGAGTTTGGGCATTGTGATGCCTCCAGAGGTTGTTTTATTGTACAAAAAATCATCCTGAGTGAGGTAACCCAGACTCAGAAAGACAAACATGGTATGTACTTACTCATAAGAGGATACTAGATGTAAAACAAAGATAACTAGACTGCTACTAACTCCAGGGAGGCTACCTAGAAAATGGAACCTTAGGAAAGACACAGGGATTGCCCAATGACATAGAAATGGATGAGATCTACATGAACAACCTGGGTGACAGTGGGAGTAATGAAGGGCAAGGTTCAAGGGAAAGAGAGCTTAGGGGAGCAGGAGATCCCTGCTGGATCAAGAACAGAAAGGGAGAACAAGGAATAACAGACCATGATAAATGAAGACCACATGAGAACAGGAAGAAACAAAGTGCTAGAGAGGTCCCCAAAAATCCACAATGATACCTCCACTGTAGACTACTGGCAATAGTCGAGAGAAAGCCTGATCTGACCTAGTCTGGTGATCAGATGGCCAAACACCCTAACTGTCATGCTGGAACTTTCCTCCAATAACTGATGGAACTGGATGAAGAGATCCATGGCCAGGCCCCAGGTGGAGCTCCAGGTGTCCAATTGTTGAGAAAGAGGAGGGACTGTAAGAGTGTGAATTGTTGAGACCAAGTTTGGAAAAGCAGAGGGACAAATAGCCAAACTAATGGAAACACATGAATTATGAACCAAAAGCTGTGGAGCCCCCAACTGGATCAGGCCCTCTGGATAAGTGAGACAATTGAGTAGCTTGAACTGTTTGGGAGGCACCCACGCTGTGGGACCCAGACCTGTCCTTAGTGCATGAGCTGGCTGTTTGGAACCTTGGGCTTATTGGAACCTTGGGCTTACATAGGGACACTTTGCTCAGCCTGGAAGGAGGTGACTGGACCTGCCTGTACTGAATCCACCAGGTTTAAATGAATCCCCAGGGGAGTCTTGGCCCTGGAGGAGATGGGAATGGAGGGGATGGGATAGGAGGAAGATTGGGTTGGGGCGGGAGGGGGGAGGACTGGGGAACCAATGGCTGATGTGTAAAATTAAAACACAAATATAATAATATAAAAGAACATAAAAAAACATTTCTTTTCTCTTTTGGCAATATAAAATATAACAAGATAAAACTAAAACTAATCCCATCCAGGCTGGACAAGGCATCTCAATAGCAGGAAAAGAGTCCCAAGATTAGGCACGAGAATTAGAGGGCCACTAGTTCAGACACTAAGGAGTCCCATAAAAATACCAAGCTGGAATCTATAATGTAGATGTAGAGGACTTGGTGTTGAGGTGTGTAGGCCCTGTTCTTGCTTCTTCAGTGTCTGTGATCTCATATGAACCTTGCTCAGCTGATTCAGAGGGCTCTGTTCTGGTGGCCTCCATCCCCTCCAGCTCTTATATGCTTTCTACTCTTTTCAAGGAGTTCCCTGGGCTCAGAAGGGAGGATTTGATGGAGACAACCCATTTAGAAGTATGTGTTCCAAGAACTCTCTCTCCACATCATGTCTGGCTGTGGGTCTCTACATTTCTTCTTGTCTGCTACAGGAGGAAACTGCTCTGATGATGACTAGATAAGACACTGATCTTTGAGTATAGCAGAGTTTTATTAGTAGTCATTTGTTGATACTTTTTTTTTTTTTTTAAAGACCAGTAGTGTTTGGTTTTACCCTAGATTTCAGGGCTATCTGGTCTCTGATTCTGGGTTACCCAAGAAGTGTTGGGTATGGGTTCTGTCTTGTGGAGTGGTCCTTAAGTCAAATTAGACATTAGTTGGCTATTCCCACAAGTCCTGTACCACCAATGCCCCAATGCCCTAGTCTATCTTTCAGGCAAGACAGATTGTTGTTGTTGGTAAAAGGTTTTGTGGTTGGCTTGGATTTTACATTTTTCTTTTGGCTTCCCATGTCAAAGACACTAAAATGTAGGCGTGAAGGTACCAGCTCAAGTTCTCCATGTTTAATGTGTTGTGTGGGTATTGTCTTCAGTAATGGGGCCTTGCTGTCAGTTTGCAGAGAGCAGCCTTTTGTCTTAGCAACAACTTGGGTTTTTGAGGGTTTCCATGGGAACCCCTAGGCCAACAACTCAACTGAATGTAACCCAGTCTTGGAACTGGAAGTCTCATTTGGTTATAAGAGATGGCCAGCTGGGGCTCTGTCTCTTCCATTATTAGGTGACATCATTTGGATTGCATTCATTTTTTGGGGTTTCCATTGCACTAGATTTCCACTCTATCCCTCAAATGTCCCTCCATTCCAGCTGTCTCTCTCTGCACTCTCTCCTTGAACTTTATCTCCTCTCCTCCTCTGCACCCAATTCTCCACTTCGTGTATCTACCCACCCCCAGTCCACCTATAAAACTGTTCTGTTTTCCCACAGAGATCCATGTGTTTCCCCACTAGTTCCTTCATCCCACATCTAACTTCTCTGGGTCTACAGATTGAGGTTTGTTATCATTGATTTAATGACTAATATTCATATATAAGTGAATATATACCACATTTCTCTTTCTGGGTCTGGGTTACTTCACCTTGAATGATTTATTCTAGTTCTAGCCATTTGCCTGAAATTTTCATGAATAATTTTTCCCTTTTCTGAATTTATTGAGATGATTATGTGACTTTTGCTTTAAGTAAATTCATGTCATTTGTTACATTATTGACTTACGTATGTTAAACCATCAACTCCATATCTGAGATAAAGTCAACTTGATTGCAATGGAAGATGATTGTTTTGGAATATGGCTGTGCTTGATTTGAAATTATTTTATTGAGAATTTTTGCAGAATTTTATCATCATGGTTATTGGCCTATAGTTTTAATTTTGTATTTGTGTGAGTGCTTATCCAAGTTTAGTATTAGAGTAATAGAGTTTTTTAGAAGTAATTTTTAGAAGAATAGAGTCTTTTAGAGTAATTAGAGTCTTTTAGAAGGAGCTTGGAAGTGTTACTTGTCTTCTACATTTCGAATACTTTGAGAAGGACTTATTTTAGTTCTTTTCTCATAAAATTTTATTATAAATTCATTTGATCTGGTCGTTTTTAGTTGTAAGTCTTTTTGTTACAAGTAAATCTCCTTGCTTGTTATGGGTCTGTTTATGTTGCAGAATTCTTCTTGGTTGAATTTTGGTGGTTTGGATGAATCTGGAAATTTATTCTTTCCTTTTGTGTTTTTGGTGTTGCTTCCCTGTCTCATCTTTGATTCTGTTAATTTGGGTCTCCTTTTTTCATTTATTTTTCTTTTCTTCCTCCTCCTTATTCCTCTCTCCCCTCATCCTCCTTCTTTTTTCCTTTTGGTTAACTATGGGAATGAGCTGTTAATCTTGTTTATCTTTTCCAAAAACTAGTTCCCAAATTCATTAGTTCTGTGTATTTTTTAAATTTCATTTTATTATTTATCTTAATTTTTTATTTTATTTCTACACATCCATTGGATTTAGGTTTGGTTGCTCTTGCTTTTCTGAATTATTGGCTACATAATTAAGCCATTTATTTTGTTTTTTTATGACTTTTTAATATATGTGCTTTTAAGTTACTCGTTTTCCACTTAAGAGTTCTTTTGTATTGGCCAGAGTTTTATGTTGTGTTTTGTTTTCATTTTGTGCAATGAATTTTTTAAATTAATTTCTTGATTTGTTCTTTGTCCCATTCATCAATTAAAAAATTCATTGTTTAATCGCCATAAGTCCTTATAGTTATTAAAGATTCACTTCTTGTTGCTTCTAAGATTAATATTGAGGTTAGATATGATGTAGAAGGTATTTCATATTATTTTTGAATTTGTTGAGATTCATTTTGTGCCCTAGTATGAGTTCTGTTTTCGAAAAACTTCCATAGGCCAGTGAGTAGAGTGAAAATTCTTTGATGTTTGGGTGGAATATTTTATAGATATCTGTTATGTTCATCTAATGTGTGATGTCATTTATTTACAATGTTTCTAGATTTATTTTTGTCCAAATGAGCTGTCTATTAGAGAAGAGGTATTAGAATCACTTATTATTGAGTTAAGGTTAATTGTATCTTAAAGTCCAATAGTATCCTATTTATGAAAAGGAGTGCATAAGAATTTGGTGCAAATATGTTTAAGATTATAATATTTTCTTAGAAAATGATTCTCTTGGTCAGGATGAAGTCTCCTTCTTTATCTCTTTTAATTAATTTTAGTATGAAGGATTTTTTTGTCCAATATTAAGATAATGATACCTGTATCTTCCTTGGTCTCATTTCCCTAGAATAATTCTTTTCTCTCCTTTCATTATGATGTGATGTGGTTTCTACCCTTGAAGTTAAATTTCTTGTAGCTAAGAAAAAGATCAAATTTGTTTCAAAATCTATTTAGTCAACCTGTGTCCTTTGACTGGGGAAATGAATGCTATTAATATTTTAGGTTATTATTAAAATGTGCATGCTAGTTGCTGACATTTTTTCTGTTGTTTGTGTAATTAGTCCTATTTTTTGTTTGAATATTATATCTTCATTTGCTTTTTTCTGTATGTCTTTGGCTATGCTCATTTGTCCCTTCAGTTTGGAGTATTGTTCCCAGTATTCCTTGCATGGCTGGCTTGGTGGATATGTATTCTTTAATCCTCATTACTTCATGCAAAGTTTTTCCTTTCTGCTTCAACTGTGGCTGACAGTTTTGCTGAGTAAACTAGTCTAGGTTGGCATTCAAAGTGTTTTAGAACTGGAGTACATTGTTCAAGATTCTTCTGGGTTAAAGTTTCAACTGAGAAGTTAGCTATTATCCTGATGTGTTTTCATGGTTTCCCCCTCATGTACTTTGCTTTTGTGGTTTCATTCCTCTGCTTTTCTGTCTTCTACTTGATTAATGCATTCTACTGGTAAGGCTTTCCCCTGAGGTTTCTAAATACATTACTGTGGTTTTCCATTCCATCTTCATTTCAGCTTGGGTTTTCTTGAGCATTTCTAACTCTTTACTGACTTTAGTTTTCAGATTCTGAATTTTCTGTCACTTCATTCAGCTGCATACGTGTGTTTTCTTGGACTTCACTTGGCATTTTATTCTTGTCCTTTTTAGTTCATTGCGGTTTTTATTCTTTATTCACATCTTCTTTAAACTCCTTGACTTTTTCTGATGATGTTTATGATTGTTCTTTTAAATTCTGTGTCATAGGGTTCATCTAGATAATTCTCATTGGAGAATATTTCTATGAGACTGGTGGGTTTTAGTGGGGGAGGGAATACTTTCTTGGTGTTTCATTTTATTTTGTTTTAGCAATGTGACCTGGACATGTGGACTTGTTTTGTTCATTGTATGCCTGAGTTGAAATTTTAGGCTGCCTCTGTTGAATGCAAGTTTTATTGTGTTTCTGTTATTGGTTGAACTTAATTGATTTTAGATGAGTTATGAGAAGTTGGTAAGTTAATCTTTTAGATTCTCAGTCTTGATTATTATTTGGAGGAACAGGGGATATTCCAATTCTGTAGCAACTAGAAAAGTATGGAAATGGGACAATAGGCTTATCCAGAGGGACTAGTATAGTACCATGGGGTTCCTCAGCAATTGGTCCACAGTTCATGGGTTTCCACTAGTTTGGACAGTTAGGGTCATCTGATTACCAGAGTAGGTCAGCTCAGGCACCCTCTTGCCTATTGCCAGTAGTCTATGGTGGAGTCATCCTTGTGGATTCCTGGGAACTTCCCTAGCACTCTGCTTCTCCCTATTCCCATGGTGTCTTCATTTATCATGGTATCTCTGTCCTTGCTTTCCCACTCTGTTCCCATTCCAGCTCAAACCTCCTTCTCTCCTAAGCTCTCATCCCCCTGTCCCTTGCCCTCCATTACCCCCCTCATCCCCAGTTTGCTCATGTAGATCTCATCTATTACTCCATCGCTGGAAGATCCATGCATCCTTCCTAGGGTCCTCCTTATTAGGTAGCCTCCTTGGAGCTGTGGGTTCCAGCCTAGTTATCCTTTGTTTTACATCTAGTATCCACTTATGAGTGAGTACACACCATGTTTGTCCTTCTGAGTCTGCAGTACCTCACTCAGGATGATATTTTCTAGCTAAAAAAATCCGTACAATAAAGCAAACTCTGGAGGCATCACAATCCCTGACCTCAAGCTCTACTATAGAGCTACAGTTAAAAAAAAAAAAGCTTGGTACTGGCATAAAAACCAACATGTGAACCAATGGAATCAAATTGAAGACTCTGACATTAATCCACACACATATTAACACTTAATTTTTGACAAAGAAGCCAAAAATGTACAATGGAAAAAAGAAAGCATCTTCAACAAATGGTGCTGGCATAACTGGATGTCAACACGTAGAAGACAGCAAATAGATCCATATCTGTCACCATGCACAAAAGTTAAGTCCAAGTGGATCAAAGACCTCAACATAAATCCAGTTACTCTGAACCTGATAGAAGAGAAAGTAGGAAGTAGTCTTGAATGCATTGGCACTGGAGATCACTTCCTAAATATAGCACCAGTAGCACAGACACTGAGAGAAACAATTATTAATAAATGGGACTTCTTGAAACTGAGAAGCTTTTGTAGAGCAAAGGACACGGTCAACAAGACAAAGCAACAGCCTACAGAATGGGAAAAGATCTTTGCCAACATCTGTGGGGGCATTTTACTGTTTGCTGGCTGAAGTGGAGGGCCTACCCCATTGTGAGTGGTGTATTCTGGGCCAGGGCTATATAAGAATGATAGTTGAGCAAGCCAAAGGAAGCAAGGCAGTAAGTAGCATTCCTCTGAGGTCCCTGCTTTAATTCCTTCATCCAGGTTTCTGCCTTGAGTTCCTTCTTTGGCTTCTCTCAACGGTGGGCAATAACCTGTTAGCTAAAAATAAACCCCTTCCACCCAAGTTACATTTTTGCCAATGTTTTACCACAGCAACAGAAATTAGACCATAACAGAAGGACACTTGAAATATATCAAGATTAATAAATCAGTAATTTCTTAATTATCTGATTTATTGAAAAGTTTATCTTATAGAAAACATTTATAATCTTGTATGCCACTTCATATGCAGTATAAATTTGATAAACATTTTTCAATAACATGTAGATAATTACTGCCATGCATCTGAATATCTTGGATTTCTGTGCACAGTTGTTTACCATAAGAAAAAAAAAACTTAGGGTCCTCCTTGTTACCTAGTTTCCCTAGGGCTGTGGATTGTATCCTGGTTATTCTTTGCTTTGCATCTAATGTCCACTTATGAAGGAGTACATACCATGTTTGTCTTTCTGGGTCTGGGTTACCTCATTCAGGATGATTTTTTTTTCTAGTTCCATTCATTTGCCTGCAAATTTCATGATGTCATTGTTTTTTATTGCTATGTAATACTCCATTGTGTAAATGTTCCACATTTTCTTTATCTTTTGGTTGACGGGCTTCTAGGTTTTTTTTTTTGTTGTTGTTCTGGCTATTATGAATAATGCTGCTATGAGCATAGTTGAGTAAGTGTCCTTGTGGTATGATTGAGCATCCTTTGAGTATATGCCCAAGATTAGTATCACTGGGTCTTGAGGTAGATTGATTTCTAATTTTCCAAGATCCATTTCACACATGGATCTCCCTGAGAAGGGGAAATAGATGAGATCTCATGGGTAAAATGGGAGTAGAATGATGTAGAGAGGAGGGGCTGGGGGTGGGTGGGAACATGAGGTATCTGGATGGTCGAGTTGGGGGAGGGATGGAGTAGGAGAACAATGAAAGAGATATTTTGATAGAGGGTAACATTGTGGGGTTAGGGAGAAACCTGGTACCAGGGAAACTCCCAGGAATCCACAAGGATGACCCCAGATAAGACTCCCAGCAATAGTGGAGAGGGTGCCTGAACTAGCCTTCTCCTGTAATCAGATTGGTGACTAACCTAATTGTCAACATAAAACCTTCATTCAGTAACTGATGGAAGCAGATGCAGAGATCCACAGCCAAGCACTGGGTCAAGCTCCTGGAATCCAGTTGAAGAGAGGGAGGGGGGATTATATAAGCAAAGAAGGTCAAGATCATGATGGGGAAACCACAGAGACAGCTCTTGGGAGCTCAGGGACTCTAGACTGACAGCTAGGGAGCCTGCATGGAACCGACCTAGGCCCTCTGCATGTGGGTGACAGTTGTGTGGCTTGGTCTGTTTATGGGGCCCCTATCAGTAGGACCAGGATCTGTGCTTGGCACATGAGCTGGCATCTTGGAACCTATTTCCTATGGTGGGATGCTTCCCTTAGCCTTGATGTGGTAGGGGAGTGGTTTGGTCTTGCCTCAACTTAATATGCCATGCTTTGTTGACTCCCATGGGAAGTTTTACCCTTTGTGAGGAATGGATGGGAGGTAGAAAGGAGGTGGGGGGCATAAGAAGAGGAGGGAGGGGAAACTGTGGTTGGTATGTAAAATTAAAAAATATTTAATAATAATAAAAAAGAAAAAAACTTGACTAAATTCCTTAATCAAAAATATATTTGAAATACAAACATTTAGCACTCAGAAATTATTTATTTAAAACAAATTGTACATATAGAACAAATCAGAACAGCATTTCTGTGCCTTATCCTCACATTTCCTGTGATCTTTCATTGTAGTTCTGACACTGTGGTGAGGTTGCTATATTTAAATACTTCAAAAATTGCAAATAATTGAGATAGGATAATTTGTCTTTATTTTTGTTCATAGACACAATATAGAACCAAAAGAAAATTGCTGTCTTGCATTAAGTAAGAAGAAACAAAGAGACTCCATCAGGAGACTGGTCTCTGCCTAATGATCTGCAGCAGAAGATAGAGGTTTTCTGTCTTCTGTTCTCAATGGCTCATCAGGTAGTCTTTGAAAGATGAATCTGAACTTCAGTAAACAAACAGTAGAGCTTCCTGTCATTCCTGAACACATTCTTTAGAGAGAAATAAGATGTGCATGCAGCTCTGTCTTTTCTCAACAAAAACAGATGTTAGACACACTTTTTTGTTTCTGTTCTTTAGTTGCCATTTTCAAAACAAGAAACTTCAGTAAGGATGTGGAGTGACCAGATCTTAAAAATAACTCTGGCCTCCTGTCTATAAACAACATTAAACGACTGCTTCCTTGATAAGGTGTTTGGTTAAAAGGGTAAACTAGTAACACCAGTAACTTTGGTAATTGCTAAATTGAGGCAAAGTATATTAAGTCATGAAGGAATGTGAGGGAAATCTCAGACATGGCTTCCTTTACCATCTTAACCACATATTTTTAAGACTTATAATCATGACTTGTTTTTTCTAATATGTCACAGTGTGTGGTGGTGGTTTAAGAGTCAAAGCCTGGGAATCAGAGACCTGGGCTTAGTCCTAGTTCTACTGTTTAGTATGAGTAACCTTCATAACCCTTTAACCACTCAAATGGTTGAAATATCCAAGAACTGGATCTTTCAGGGAGAATAGCAACAAGGGGCAGCGTGGGATTCCCCTTGGCTCTCCTTCCTCCCACAGAGATGTTAATTCACTGGTCAATTCTCTGGTGAAACTTTGTCAAACTAGTATGGGGGTTCCTGTCTCCTGGCAAACCAGTCTTATTGAAACCTGCAGGGATACTTGTGGAATTAGCCTGCTGCCATCTCTCTTTAGCTCTGTGCAGTCTGCTTGGGAGCAAACTCCAAGTTCCAAAATAGAGAGCTTGACAGGGATGCAGTTCTGTCTTGCTTTGATCAAAGCACTAATAAGCCATATTGGGGACTACTGAAAACAAGGGGAGTTTGTGTTAGCCTATAAACCACTAAGTCTTTTGTCCTGACTCAATGTGAAGTGAATGAGAGAAAACCCCAAATTCTCAACTTCTCTTGGGGAAGGAAAGAGTCATAATGTGTTGGATCTATCTTGCCTGAGTTGGAGAGCTGATGGTACCTGACATATTATAGATGCCTGGGGGACAAAAGATCTGGGCAGCATGCTATTCTAGATAACATAGTAGATGAAGATAGTTTTTAAAATGTTATAAAAAAAATATAACAAACAAAATGGGCCAGTAGATGTCTTGGTAAAGAAAGATACTTGCTGCCAATCCTGATGACTTCAGTTCAATCTCTAGAACCCACATAGTAAAATGGGGACTAACTCCTCCAATTTTTCCTCTGCATACACATCATGGTGTGTACACACACAGACACACAGACACACACAGACACACACAGACACACACACACACACACACACACACACACACACACACACACAATCAATGACAGAAAGGGAAAGAAAAACCACACCAGCAAGGTGGCAGAGAATGAAATACTAGCCTCCATGATTCTAAAAGAAATAGATAACCAGTGGTCTGTAGAAGGCTCAAGCGTCCAAATGGAAACACAATGGCACAAAAGTGGAGGTGGCGAATACTGTATAGAAAGTATGTCTAGACTCATAAGAAACAGCCCCCAAGGACT
The DNA here is from genome assembly GCF_903995425.1 of Onychomys torridus. NCBI lineage: Eukaryota > Metazoa > Chordata > Mammalia > Rodentia > Cricetidae > Onychomys > Onychomys torridus. Next base: position 75,668,141 of record NC_050449.1, on the reverse strand, counting down.
AGCAACACGTAGCAGACCACATTGGCCTGTTTTTATGGAGGATCTCAGCAGCCTTTGTACATACTGACTTCCTGCAGCTTTCATAGAGGCATTTCCCTTAATGTTCTCTAAACAATACCCAGCAGTTTGTTCTGAACGATGTGGTAGGAGTCTCAGCCATCACTAAATACAGCCCACAGAGAGAGCCTGACATCATTTGAACCTCGTGCTTATACCGAAGCCAAGAGCCGTAGCTTCTCTTATTCCCATGCTGAAGACCACAGCTCCCTGCCTGCAGTGGATTTGCCGTACTTCAAATTCATGACTACTGCAGTGTCAGGAATAAGGTGATGCTGTGCATGGCAGAGCCACTGCTGTTCCACAGATGCTTCTGTGAGTGTCTGCAACATGGATGTTCTGTGAGTATCTGCAACATAAATGTTCTGTGAGGGTCTGCAACACAAATGTTCTGTGAGTGTCTGCAACACCAATGTTCTGTGAGGGTCTGCAACATGAATTTTCTGTGAGGGTCTGCAACACGAATGTTCTGTGAGTGTCTGCAACATAAATGTTCTGTGAGGGTCTGCAACATGAATGTGCTGTGAGTGTCTGCAACATAAATGTTCTGTGAGGGTCTGCAACACAAATGTTCTATGAGTGTCTGCAACACAAATGTTCTGTAAAGGTCTGCAACATGAATGTTCTGTGAGCGTCTGCAACATACTTACTGGAGAACTAACTGTAGCAGGAACACCCAGACCCTGAAGCAATGGTTGCTTGGTATATGTCTGAGTTTAGGTCTTGGTTACTAGGAGTAGTCCATGAATACCCACTCCTGGAACACAGAAGTCACGGCCAACTAGAAGCACATCAGATCCTACAGTCACTGGAACTGTGTGTGTGTCTGTGACCATCACCTTGGATCCCAATTGCTTCATGACTATTCCAGCTCACACATCATTGCTAATTCATCAGTGGAAGTACTCCATACTGTGGCCAGTGGTCACCCCGTGGTTACCACACATTAAACACCAACACTAATACCACAGCACAGCCTAAGAACTCCATATACTGTGAGTGTGATGGTGAGCCAAGCCTAATACCAAACAAGACTTCTTGGTTCATACCTTTGGGAAAAAATGATATTTTTAATTGCTTATTTAAATGAAATACATTTGCACCAAGGCAAGCAGAAATTTTAGAATGTAAACTACAGTCCCTTGGGAGTTTAATACATCAGTGTTGTTGGATATCTAATAAATGTTGGACATATTCATGGTCAATGTTCTCCATCTAGTATTAAGTATAAAGACAGTTAAAATTTAAAATTTTCATAATATATATATATATATATATATATATATATATATATATATATTAGTGTAAGAGCCCCCTTTTTTCTTATTTTCAGAATGCTAGAATTTTCACTCTAAAATTCTCCTGTACTTAGGTTTTATACACTGTTTTAGTGTTATTTTAGTGCAGTCAGTTGAAAAGCTGCTTTTCAGATCTCACCATTCTGTTACATATTGCTTGCTTTTAGACTATTCATTATGCATTCTTCTTTGCTGCTTTTATTTTTTAAGACTGTAAATTTCTTTTTTCAGATATGTTAATAGCCGTTATTTCTTAAAAGTCTATTTTTAAACAAGCTGCATGTGATAAAATATTTACGAATTTTCTAAGTTAAACATTTCTTGCCTTTAAAACCATGTCTCTATTGAGGTATACTTTATATCTAACAAAATGCATCGTTTTCTCATATGTTCATCTAACCATCAACAGAAGGAAGTATGGAAATTTCCACGTGTCAGTGTTTGCTTGGAACCTTCCCTGTCTGGTTGCTGCCACTTTGCTGACCCCAGGCAGACACTGGTCTTTTTTTTCTGCCACTATAGTCTAGAGAAGTTATTTTTAGGACATTCTGTGTGTTTAATTATGTCTTTCTTGCATCTAGCTGATTTTTCTCAGGAAATGCTTTTGAATTTTAATGATGCTCTATCTATAATTTTTAGAACTAATTGATTCTGAAAACCCTTTTATATATGTCTTTTAAAAAATACTTATTTCAATTGTACAGGCTTATGAGTATATTTGATGCATATATACAATGATTAGTGATCATATCAGAGTAATTAACATCTCTGTAGTCTTAAACTTTAAAAAACAGCACGCGAAACGAAGTTTACACATTATAATGTTCTGAGTTGTATTTTTCTACTACTCAATGTGATCATGATGCCTTTATCCACTTACCTTTGGCGAACATTTGGATTTATTTTCCCAGTTATCTGTTATCATTAATATACCAGGCACATGTCTTTGTATGGAAATGGGTTTACTTTTAAAAAATCACCTTCAGTATAGGCAGGTCCAGTCCCCTCCTTCCAGGCTGAGCAAAGTGTCCCTGTATAAACCCAAGGTTCCAAACAGCCAGCTCATGCACTAAGGATAGGCCTGGGTCCTACTGCCTGGGTACCTCCCAAACAGTTCAAGATGTTCAATTGTCTCACTTATCCAGAGGGCCTGATCCAGTTGGGGGCTCCACAGCCTTTGGTTCATAATTCATGTGCTTCCATTCGTTTGGCTATTTGTCCCTGTGCTTTTCCAATTTTGGTCTCAACAATTCACACTCTTACAGTCCCTCCTCTTTCTCAACAATTGGACACCTGGAGCTCCACCTGGGGCCTGGCTGAGGATCTCTGCATCTACTTCCATCAGTTATTGGATGAGAGTTCCAGCACGACTGTTAGGGTGTTTGGCCATCTGATCACCAGACTAGGTCAGATAGGGATTTCTCTCGACCATTGCCAGCAGTCTACAGAGGTTGTATCATTGTGGATTTCTGGGGACCTCTCCAGCACTCTGCCTCTTCCTATTCTTATGTGGTGGTCATCATTTATCATGGTCTGTTATTCCTTATTCTCCCTTTCTGTTCTGATCCAGCTGGGATCTCCTGCTCCCCTAAGCTTTCTTTCCCTCGAACCTTGCCTTTCATTACTCCCACTGATGTCCAGGTTGTTCATGTAGATCTCATCTATTTCTCTGTCATTACCAGGTTGAATTGAATCCCCAGGGGAGTCTTGGCCCTGGAGGAGATGGGAATGGAGGGTAGGGGCTGGGAGGAAGGTGGGGGCGGGAGTGGGGGCGGGAGGGGTGAGGACAGGGGAACCCATGCCTGATGTGTAAAATTAAAACACAAATATAATAAATAAAAAAAGGAAAAAATATTTCAACAAAATACTTTCAAGCTGAATACAGGTATAATCAAGAAGATCATACACCAAAAATCAAGTTGGCTTTTTTTCCCAGAGATATGAAGATAATTCAAAATATATGAGTAAATAAATATAATAAAGCATATAAGTGGATTTAAAGAGAAAAAAAATCACCTTCAGTTAAATACCTAAGCATGGAATTTTCTAGGTTACATAGTAAGTTTATGGTCAACTTCATATATGAAATGCCCAACATTTTCTTATGTGGTTATCTTGGTTTCCTGTTACTGTGATAAACTGTGTTGACAAGAATATTTTAAGGGAGAAATAGTTTATTATAGCTCACAGTTCAGAGTGCATCATGGTGGGGAGGTCAAGGCAGTGGGTCTTAAAGGAGCTGGTTACACAGCATTCAGAATCAGAAAACAGTGGTGATGAATGCTCAGTTTCCTCTCTGCATTTATGTTGGCCAGAATCCGGGCCCAGAGGAATGGTGCTGCCCACTGTGGGCAAGTAGTCCCAACTTAGTTACTACAATCAAGATATTGCCCTCCAGGAATGCCTAGATGTTGATCTTCCATTTGATTCTAGAATCTGTCAAGTTGACAATTAATATTAACCAGCACAGTGGTTATAACATTTTTGTGTCCCTGAAGCAATATACTATAGGAAACCTATTGAAGAAATAAGCATAGGAAGGACTTTCTGGATACTCTCTGTCAGCTCAGAAAATTAAAGCTAGAAATTGACCAACAGGAATCCATGAAATCAAAAAACTTCTACACAGTAAAGGAAACATTTACTGAATGGAGCATCAGACTAACAAATGAAAGAAAAATCTCTTTGAGCTGTACCTCTCATTGAGGATTTACATGTATAATACACAAAGAACTTAGAAACAGGCTAATGAATGGCCAGTTCTCAAAAGAAGTACAAATAGTCAATAAAATTAAAAAAAAAAAAAAAAACCCTGAGTATGTTTTAGTTAGGGTTACTAATTACTTAGTTAAAGCAACATGGGAGGAGGTTTATTTTACTCACAGTTTCATATAACAGTTCATCAAAAGTAGGAGGGCAAGAACTTATGCAGGGCAGGAACCTGGAGGCAAGAGGTGGTGCAGTGGCCATGGAGAAGTGCTGCTTACTGGCTTGCACCTTATGGTTTGCTCAGCCTGCTTTCTTATAGAACTTAGGACTGCCAGGGAGGGCCCCACAAACAATGAGCTGGGCCTTCCCATATCCATCACTAATTAAGAAAATGCTCTACAGGCTTGCCTACAGCTCAATTTTAGGAGGTCTTTTATCAATTGAGGTTCCCTCTTCTCTGATGATTCTAGCTTAAGTCAAGTTGACATAAAACTAGCCAGCAAATAGAATTAGCTATCAGTAAAATCCAAATTAAAACTACACTGAGATTAGTTGTATTCTATTCAGAATGGCTGTCTTCAAGAATGCAAACAACAGTAAAGAATAACAAATGTTCTGGAGGATTTAGACAAAAGGCAATCCCTTATATACTGCTGCTGAGAAGGCAAACTGGTCTAGGCACTTTGGAAATCAGTATAGCCATTCCAAAAAAAGTTATATATATATATTTTAAAATTATACATACATATATATAATTTATACCTACATATTGCACTACCATGTTGGACAGCTATATGATCCTGACTATATATCTTATATTTGCGAAGGATTCTAACTCAGTGTACTGCAGAGATGATGCACAACCATGCTTATTGCTTCAATGATCACAATAGACAGTTTATGGAATCAGCTTATATGTATATCACCAGGTGAAGAGATACATGAAATATGGTACATATACACAATGGAATTTCATTTAGCAATAAGGAAAAAATGAAATGATTTCATTTTCTGAAAATAGTAACTACAAATAGTTATATTAAGTGAAGTAAGTCAGATACAGTAAGATAAATATTACCCTTCCTCTTACTTATGGGTTCCAAAATCTTCATATATACAGAAAATTATATATATATATATATATATATATATATATATGTATTTGTGTGTATGTGTGTATACATATGTAACATGAAAGCAGAAAGGAAATAGGGGAGGAAATAAGACTAACAGGAAGGGAAGTAGAAGGGGAAACTAAATGGGCAGAAATGAATGAAAGTGAGTATGGCACATGATTTATTTGGAAGACATCTCTATGAGACACAACACATGTACAATGAACATATGCAAATAAAAAGGAAAAGAAATATCCTAGTACCAAAATGCTGTCAGCCAGAACTGACTCCTTGTCCCCAGTTTTCCACTCCACAATTTTACTACAATGTCAATAAGGCTTGCACATAAAATGTTGGCATCACTCTATCTTAGAGCATTAATCTATTTTTTACTTTAGTGGGAAGCTGGAAAAATTGTTCTATATGCATAGCAATCATGAGCTTTCCCATGAAACTGAATTTGGATAACATTGTCTATGGTTTTCAAATACTACGTGAAATTTTGGGTATAGATCAAGTCAGAAAGGAGTTGAAAGCAGTTTGACCATCTTGGTGTGGTTAGTATAACATTTCTATGTGAAACCATTTGGGAATCTTAGAATTCACCCAATTCCTCACCAACTCACAAAGCTGAAAATCCGAACTTTTGCAAAACTTCACTAGAATTGAAAAACTCCAGACATTGAAAACAAAGGGCTAAGCTTAAGGAAAATTGGCAACTTTAGTGGTTAGGGAATGGATGAAAGAGTAACTTTAGGTGGTGGCATGATGATACTTCTCTCTCATCCTAACTCACTTATTTACTATGTATGACTGTGTGTCAGTAACCAAGTAATATGAAGTTAGTTATTTATCTCCATTAAAATTGTGATGCAAATGATGTTCACAAAACTCACATACTGCCCAGAGTAACCCAGGCAACCTTAGAGGCATTCTTCCCAGCACTCATTTATAAAGGAAAATCTATTTTGGTGCCTTTTTATAGTAAAAGAATTTACCATTATTTGTATTCATGGAGTTTAAACCATTTGAGCAATAAAATTGTAAATTATGCTGTATGTAACCTCTAGGTTGAGTTGCTCAATATGTCAATGAGCAGATACTTTCACATTTTTGGTTACTACTGTCAGGGCCAAAGGAATCTCCAATTCCCCATACTCCAAATGACAGCCCAACTATCCAGAAATGGGCTCAATCTGAACCTTAGGAGGATTTTTGACAGTTAGATAAAAGCCAGCATCCCCCAGGAACTTGTGAAGCTGGTTCCTCTCTACCAAAAAGAGAAAAAAAATCCTTTACTTCTGGTAGAAGGGACATATGGCTGCCTGTGGGGTATCAGCATATCAAGACTCATGCTGGCTTCCCTTAGTATCACAAGTACCTGTTATACATCTCAAATTCTGTGCTAGCACTCAAGTTCTTCTTACCTCCTCCCCTACCATAAACTCCCTCTAGCTCATGGGCTTCCTTCCCCCCAGCTACTCATTCTCCTTATAACCCTGCTATTCTAATATGTTCTCTCTGTGTGTTATGCTCCTGCTTTTCTCGATAGTCTTTCTCTATTCTCTATCCCATGGTATTCTTCCCTCTTTTGAATACAGTCCTGGCCATGTCCAATCTGCTGGCCATGTTCTGTGTATCTATTTTTTCCTCTGCTCTGAACTCTTCCAGATGCCTTTGGCTGTTCTCTCTCTCTCTCTTATATCTACATTAAAAACCTTCCCCTCAACCATACCATGGAGTTGTCATGTGTAGTCAGTTTTTACAATTATTAAAAGGAATAATGCTAAAAATAATAGTTATTAAGGGGAACTCACATTTAAATGATGCCCTTTCCCCCTACAAAGTATCTGAAGATGTGTGAGCATCTTCGAAAACATGCAAATGCCTTCTTAAATTCATTGACTTGTTAATTGAAAAAGAGCTGTAATTTCATCATTAAAATGTATTGAAAATTACATTTATAGATGATTATTGAAGACTAGGTAGGTTAACTTGGCTACCATAGACATTATGTTAATTTATATATGTACACACACACATATATATGCATACATACCACAGATACATACACACATGTATATGCATGCATACCTACATACGTGTGTGTGAGTGTGTGTGTGTTTGTTTGTATATGTGTGTATGTGCATATGTGTTGTTGATTGTTTTTTACTCTATTCTTGGAGGGCCCATCACCCAGCTCTCAAGTAAATCACATGGAGGTTTATTCTTTCTTGTAAATGCCAGGCCTTAGCTTTCCTTATTTCTAGTCAACTTTTCTTAACTTAAATGATCCTATCCACCTTCTGCCTCTGGGCTTTTATCTTTTTCCTACACACCTTTCTTTACTTCTTAGTCCAGGTCTGACTGTGTGGCTGTCCTCTTCTTTTCTTGATCCTCGATTCTCTCTCCTTCTTTTTGCTCCCCCTCCTTTCCCCAGATTTCTCCTTCCATTTTTTCTCTCTGCCTGCCAGCTTTGCCTAGCCTTTCTCTCTGCCCAGCTTCTCAGCTCTTGAGTAGATCAATCAGGTATTGTAGACAGGCACAGTATCACAGCTTTACAGAGTTAAACAAATGCAACACAAAGGAATGCAGCCAAGTGGTGGTGGTGCAGGCCTTTAATTCCAACACTCAGGAGGCCAAGGAAGGCAGATCTCTATAAGTTTGAGGCCTGTCTGGTCCACAATGCAAATTCCAGGACAGCCAGGATTATTACACAAAGAAACCCTGTCTCAGAAAAAAAAATGCAACTCATCTTTGCATAATTAAAATAAATGTTCCACAGCACAAGCAAATGTAACACATCTTAAAATAATATTCCACAACAGGTATTTTGTGTAATATTTTTTACAAATAGAACTGTCAATTTTCCTGGTAATATTGGGTATTCTCTTTTAGGGTTTAAAAAAGAAGTTTGGAAAAACAAAACCCTTTAGAACTACAGTGAAATTCTATTTCTCTGGGGTCAGAATATAATTACCTGTGAAAGCAGAAAAGAAACTCTGTTATTGTCCCATCTCCAAACAATTTTCAGGAACATCCCAGGAGAGAGAAAGAGAGAGAGAGAAAGAGAGAGAGAGAGAGAGAGAGAGAGAGAGAGAGAGAGAGAGAGAGAGGAAGCTCTATCTAAAGATAGAGAATGAGGCATGTAGAAAAAAATATCATCTTTTGTTTTCTTGTTGTCTACAAAGAAGCCAATCAGAAATTAGGGAAAAAGTTAAAACTAAAAAACAAAACCCAAACCTAAATTCACATACATCCAAAGTGCAAGATGAAGTTCTAATTATGCATTGTGTAAATCTGGCTAAAATATTTTACCAAAGTCAGAAGGATAAATACAACATTAATGCTATTGTTGAGCAGACCATTAAATTAATTCAATGGAAACCAGAAGAAAGAAGACATTCATTGGATTCTCAACTGTTATATGTCAGTTATAGATTTTACAGTCATATTCACATTAAAGGAACAAAAGAATAAGTAAATAATAGCCTTGCAAGACTCTTAATATTGTTAGTGAATTAGTTTTGAAATACATTGAAGTAAGAGCCATTGGGATGAATACTGAATTTTGACAAAGATAGGTTGGATAATGGTGGCAAAACAAAACAAAACCAACCCACAAAGTATTTTAGCAAGAATATACCTTCATATTCACATTTTAACTCAAATTATAACTAAAAAATATAATATAGCTAAACTCATTTTAAAAATAGGATTCTGAAGGTGTCTATTAGTCTGATTTTTGTTCATTTGGTTTTAAGTTAATAATGGAAAGGCTCCTCATAAGGAACCAGGGGCAGTCACTCAGTGAAGTGCCAAGATCCTTATGATGTGAAATTGAATGAACTAATCTGATTTATGTTCTTTTCACCTTTTCCTAATTAATGAAATTAAGTTACTTATGACAATTTCTTGATTTTTCTTTTGATGATGATCAAGTTTCCATAGTGCAGCAAACATTTTAAAATTTTATACATCAATATTATTCTTGACATTAATAAATCAAAAGATATCTCAAAATGATCTAATAATGCATTTCAGCCTAGGAAAGCAAGAACAAGTCAAATTCAAAAATCATTAGAGGAAAGAAATAATAAAGATTTTTAAGAGAAATAAATAAAATAGATAGTAAAAGATGAATATAATAATCAACAATCTGATAGACACCAAAGTAAACTATGCAAAAGACAGAGAAGATCTAGTCAGAGATTATAAAAGCAACATTTTAACAATCTTAAAATCTAGGATATTATTGGAGAATTTTTTTATAATACATATGACAATAAACTGGAAAATATAGAAAAATTGGAAGTACTTTTCTGAACCAAGACAATATACAAGCCCAATAATTATCAGTGATAATGATATTGAAGCTATAATAGTCTCTCAACCAGAAAAACCTAGGATTGGATGGATCCACTGTAATTCTCCAAACCTGTAATGAAGGACTAACAGTAATGCTCCTCAAATTATTGCATATAATGAAAGTGGATGGAGTACTTCCTGACTCATTCTACAAAGTTAATGTTTGTTTTTCAAACCTTGATAAGAACAAAATAAACAAAACAGAGATAACTACATGTGAATTTCTTTGATGAACACTGGTGCAGGATTCTTCAAATAAACAATTACAAACTAAATTGATAACCTATTAAAACTTTATACATCATTGTCTGGCTGCTTTCATTTCAAGCATGCAATGACAGTCAATGAACACAAATCAATAAACAATACAGTATACGATAGATTTAAAGATTAAATTAACTTGAACATCTAAACAGATCCAGAAAAGGCTTTAGATAAAATTGAACATGTCACCATCATAAAAATCAAGAACTTATAAGGTATAAAGGATGATGCTTCAATATACTAAAGCATGTATATGACAGAGTGATGCCAGCATCATATTGAAAGGAGAGACACTGAAAACATATTCAGGAAGAAGATGTGGAATTGATTCTCTTTCTTAACTAGTATAGCACAGGATACTCAGACAAGAGAAAGATGAAAATGTAGATGGAAGAACCTGAATTATTCTCTATGTAAATGGTACAACTGTATTTCCAGACAACTGTAGGGACTCTCCAAAAGTCAAAGTCTTCAAAGTATCAGGATACAAAATCAGCAGCTTTTCTATAAAACAATAATTAGTTGTCGAGGAACAAATCAAAAAGGCAATTCCATCCATGAGAGCATTAAAATAAATAAGTCAGTATATAAAATACCTAGAAATAAACCTAGCCAAGGAGGTGAAAGAGATTTATAACAGAAATTATAAAACACTGAGTAAGAGAATAGCTGGAAACACTAAATGATTCCAAACTCATTCATGCACATAGCTTCAGGGACAAATACATTAAAAAAATCACTATTCTTCACCCCCTCATTATAGATTGAATATAATCCTCATCATAATCCCGATGGCATTATTCATAGAACTAGAAAAATCAATTCTAAAATGTATGCAGAAGCAAAAAAGGTCTCAACTAGCCAAAACAGACCTGAGCATGTAGAACAATGGTAGAGATATCACAGCCTTGAGCTCTAATTACTACACAGCCGTAGTATTTAAAACAGCATGGTGCTGGCAGAAAAACAGATATACACATCACTGTAGTAGAATGGAGGGCTCAAGAATTAACCTATTCAACTATAGCCACTTCATTTCTGCTAATGTCTCTCAAAAATATTCTGAAGAAAAGATACCCTCTTCAACAAAGTGCTGGGAAAATTTTTATTATCTACATATAGAAATTGATGTTTGAGCTATATTCTAGTACAGCACACCAACAAAACCAAAGACTATAATGTACGTCCATAATGTTATTTTCAAACTTCTAGAAGAAATCCAAGGGAAAATACTTCAAGATATTGGCTTAGATTAGATAAGATTTCTTGAGGTGTAGGACTCAAACGGTCCAAGAAACAAAAGCAAGAATTGATTGGTAGGGTTATAGGAAATTAGGAACATTCTGCTCAGCAAAGGAAACAATCAACAGAGAGGAAGAGATGACCTATATAATGAGGCAAAACCTTTGCCAGGTATTCATCTGACACTTATAGAACCATAAAAAAGAATAATGACAACTACCATCAAATGAACAAATAATCCAATTAATAATATGCAAATGTTCTAGGAAGACACTTTGCAAAAGAAGATCAAATGCCATATATTCTGTGAACTTAACATGGTTAACCATCAATGTAAATTGAAAGTACATTGAGAGTTTATCTTACACCCATCAAAAAGAGTTTTTTTTTCAATAAGGCAAAACATAAGGGAAATAGATAAGTATCTTCAGACCTTAACTCTTGCTACTTTCCTTTATGAATATATTAGAAGTCCTCAAAGATGAAATAAATAAATCCATTAAAGAAATCTATGAAAGCACAAACAATGGAATGAAATGAAGAAAATACATCAAGAAAATCAAAAGAAGGGGGAAAAGCCCATACCACCACAACAAAATATCAGGAATTAATAAGCACTGCTCATTGATAACTCTCAACCTGTCTCAATTCCCTGATAAAGAGACACAGTCTAACAGAATGGAGTCAGAACAAGGGTCACCCTTCTGAGACATCAAAGAAAGGTATCTTGACATCAAGGATAGATGCCACCTCATGGTGAAAGGATGAAAAAGATATTCCAAGCAAACAGACCTAAAAAGCAGGCTGGTGTAGCCATTTTAAGATGTGACAAAATAGACTTCAAATCCAGGCTTCTCTCAAATGTTTAGTTTTCTTCTCATCTTTAGTTTAGCAAAATTTCTCATGAGACACCTGATGGCCTAAGTGACTCAAAAATCTTCACAATTCACTGCAGCCACTGTGAAGGTTTTGTGCATATGAAGCTAACATAATGTGATGGTTTAAGAAATCATTACAAGAATGTTTCATAGTTGATAAAGGCTTAGGAAACAAAATTCTGTTATCAAAATTCAAAAAAATACAATGCAAAAAATGCTATTATCATAGCCTTTCAGAGTACTGACTCGCAGGCTTTGATCTACCAATGAAACTGGCTTTATATGTTAGTGAGTTATGATTAATAAAATGAGGAAAATGGAATCCAGTGTGAAGCTGACAGGAACAGATTATGTGGGAGATGTAATTAAGTTATTCAAATCAGGGGTCTGATGACAACTTAATCGTCAATAATTATGTAGTAAATTTGTGTGTGTGTGTGTGTGTGTGTGTGTGTGTGTGTGTGTGTGTGTGTGTGTTTGTGTGTGTATGTAGGTCTATAATAATGGGGAAACCTTTATATTTGATGATTAACTTTAAACTAAAATAAACTCTAGTAAAATTGAACTACCTATATTTGAAAAATTTGAAAGTGAGTACTTTGTGCTAGAATAATAATGATGGATTTAAAAATCTTCCTGTGCCATTTTTATGTTTGGAGCTTCATCATGGTGGCCAGTTTGATTTTGATTTGCATGCATAAGGATATTTTCACAACAACTCTCTAGCTAAGGATTCATTTGTTCATTTTCTCCCCATTCCACGCTCCCCTGCTTCCTCATGTGTTCCTTCTCTTCCTCTCTGTCCTGCACGTTATATAATTTAATTTGGAGGGAGTTTGAGACAATTATGTGTCCCAGCCTGGCTTCAAACTTATATCCCTCCTGCCTTGGCCTCTTTCATGTTGGGATCACAGGCAGGACCACCACTGCAGGCTCGTACTTTACAAAATTTCAAACAGTAGATGTAACCAAGCCTAATGGTGAGACCACTGTTTTCAGTGATGCACGTGTTTGTAGCATGAATCTTAGAAGGTCTTATTAATAAAAACAAACCTAGAGCCAGGTTTTGGGTTAAAGCTGGAAGATCAGAGAAACAGAACAAGCCACAGCCGCCTCACCTTGCCAGTTCCTCAGCTGATCCTGTTTCCTCAGACTGGAAGCCTCTCAGCTGAACTGTGCTGCTCAAAAGCCTAAAAGCTTAACCAGCTTTTCCTCATGCCCTAAATACCTTTCTGCCTCCTGCCATTACTTCCTGGGATTAAAGGGGTGAGTCACCATGCTTGGCTGTTTCCAGTGTGGACTTGAACTCACAGAGATCCACGTGGATCTCTGCCTCTGGAATGCTAGGATAAAAGGCGTGTGCTACCACTGCCTAACTAACCTCTATGTTTAATATTGTGGCTGTTCTGTTCTCTGACCTCAGATAAGTTTATTAGAGTGCACAATATTTTGGGGAACACAATACCACCACATATATTGACCAAGATCTTTGCTCAAATTCCCTTTAGATGTCCTCATTCAAGAATCCACCTGTTTATTTCCTTTGAGTCGTTGTTAATTTTCTGAGGTGGGAATTAAACTCGGGGCTTTGCACATCCTAGATGAGTCTTCATTCCAAACTCATTTACTTTAACTCTGTTCCTAGTTGGCCAAGTGTTTCTGGGCAAATTTCCATGCTGAGCCATAACCTTCACAAAGACCTTATGCTTTCTCTTGTCCCTGGATTCCGTCCCCACCTAAGAACCTTTTCCACTTACTGTCAGGTTATTTGCAATAGACCACACTGTTCTGCAAACTTGCCCTCCTATCCTTGATGCACTCCATCATCTCAATGATGCCAAAGAACATGGGCGCTCCTAGCCACGTTTCTTCTTAGATGTGATATCTTGACTTCCCTTCCATAGTCAGGGGAGGGAGAAGTACAGATTATTTGCCTGTGGTAGTTCAAATGAGAATGGACCCCATAAAGTCATTTATTGAATGCTTGGTCCCAAATTGGTAGAGCTATCTGGAAAGGATTAGGGGGTGTTGCCTTTTTGGTGGGGGTGTGTCGCTGGGGCTGAGCTTTGAGTTTTTCAAAAGCCCACACCATTCCCAGTTAACTCTCTCTGCTTCTTGGTTTTGTTTCAAGATGTAAGCTCTCAGCTATGCTCCAGTGCCATGCTAGCCTGTCTGCTCTTACAAACCCAGTAACGTTGGACATGGACTCCTGAAATCTTAAACACCATGTTAAAGACTTTCTTTTAAGCTGTCTTGCTTGTGGTTTCTTATCATGACAATAGAAAAGTAACTAACACACTATCTTCTTCTAGTCTTATCTTTCTATCTTTGTCCTGTGTGGCAGAATAATGGGCTTAAAGAGATGTTTAATTCTTTGTGTGTGTGTTGAATGTACACCCTCATTTGTATGCATGTCTATATGTATTTCCATATGCTAGTTTATACAAGTATGGAGGTAGAGATTGATGTGGTGTGCCTTCTTTTATCATTCTCTATGTTATTTGTTGACACAAGCTCTTTCATGGAATGTGGCTGTCAATCAATCTCTATGGTCTATCTGTGGTCTCTCCACCACGGTAGAGTTATAGATGTACATTGGCTTTTATATAGATGCTAGAGATCTCAGGTCTTCATGTTTGCACAGCAATCAATTTACTGACTGCCATTTACCCAGATCTGAACTTTCAATATTTAATATCTTAAAACTTGTGAATGCTTTTGCTTACATGGAAGACTTGAGATGGGAATATTATCCTTGATTATTTTTGGCAGTCCAAAGGTAATCACAGGGATCAACAGACATGAGGAATTAGGGGATCATAAAAAAGGGATGTGACAAGAAAAAAGATTTGGAGAAAAGTAGTGTGGTAGAGAAGGAGAGGAAAATTTGAAGATGTATATTGATGAGTTTGAAGATGGACTAGAAGGCCGCAAACTAAGAAAGGCTGGTGGTGCCAACAAGTTTTGAAAGTCACAAAACAGGAAACATTAAAATGGCTGAGCAGGTAAAGTGACTTGCTTCAAAACCTGACAACCTGCATCCTGTCCCTGGAACTCAGGAAAGAATCAATTCCCACAAGTTGTTCTTTGTTCTCCACCCACTGCATGCATTCACAGGCACACAAATGGAAATGTACAAAAGGAATGACATCACATTGATTCATAGTCTCCAGAAAAGAATGCGGCTTTGTTGGCAGCTACATTTCAGCTCCATGCAATCTGTCTGAAGCTTTGACTTCTGGATGTATCATTTTCTGTCGTATAGTACCAAGTTTGGCAGTTAGTTATAGCAGTCATAGCAAACTCATAATATACCGATATTTCTATCCCTGTCGTGTTCACAGGGATTTCATCCCATTATCTTCTGTATTTTCTTAATTACTAATTTTGGTTGTAATTTTAGCCCCTTTTCAAGGCTGTTAAAAATAAGTGTGATTTCACTGCTCAAACTACTGTCCTTCCATCTCTCTCTCTTTTCAGCATGATTCTTAATTCAA
Source organism: Onychomys torridus (assembly GCF_903995425.1). Lineage (NCBI taxonomy): Eukaryota > Metazoa > Chordata > Mammalia > Rodentia > Cricetidae > Onychomys > Onychomys torridus. Next base: position 75,652,713 of record NC_050449.1, on the reverse strand, counting down.
AGGCCTGCTCCTCATGCCTTGATAATCTGGGCTGTGAGGCCTTACCTGCTGTGAATGTCTTTTGTGACACTGATATAAGTTTTAATCATTTTGCCAGATTTAATGGATCTTTCCTCCCTAAGCATTTACAGTTTTAAACACTCATCAGTGGTCTTCTTGTGGCTTTTGTTGTCTATTGTTTTTGTTATTCACAGGTTTTTATATGTTTTCTTCCAGTGGTTACCCATGATGCAGTCAGAGGTGACTAAGATCCTATATTTGTCTCTTCCCTTTTTTATTTTCCAGATAGACGTTGAATTAAACTTTCTACTGTCAAGATTTCAATGATCAGTTACAAGAGGATAACTTCTAATCTAGTATTTCTTTGTTGTTGAATTAGAGACATATTCACGTGCTAGGTATGCCTGTGGGCTCTCTATATACCACGAACATCATTTGAGCCTAGAAAAGTCCTCTCAGTGACCTATAGAACAAACAAGGAATTATCATTGATATATCTGTTCTACTGAGTCCTCACTTGGCTTAGCACATTTTACAGATATTAGTCAGATTTTCTCTATTTTTCTAAAATTCTTCAATGCAATATTTTGATCTGTGTTACAGAATGATACCCTTCCTAAGACTTTGGATATACTAGTTTATTTATTTAAAAATTCCTCACTTACAAATCAGTTCTCCCTCTTAACTGACATGGCATTCCTAATGCTAAATTTGATTATATCTTACCTATGTTAAATGTTGTTTTTATACCAATATTTTGGGAAAGGTATGTATCTCTTAAGAGTACATGCAAGTGTGTTGTTCCTCTAATTTTCCAGCTTCCTCTCTTTCCTTTATAGTTAGTACCCAGTGCTCCAAATACATTAAGATTTGCTTTCTGTCTTCTTTTCTGGCTAAATCTACCAGTAAGTTAAGCTTAAACTGTCTTTTTCTTTGACTCCTCCTTCAATTAGTGAAGTTCCAAATATGTGCTACTAGATAACCCCAATGCTTTCCATTTTATAGCACTGACTGCATTGGTTTATAACAATCTATTTTAAAATTATGTATGACTAGTTTTCAAATTCTTTATGAACAGATACTGACCTTTTTAAGGTACATCTCAATTTCCTAGCATAGTGCATACCATTTGGCTCACAGGAAATACTAAATAGACACAGTGTAGAGAAATTATCACCATAATTTGATTTGAGCAGAAGATCATACAGTGAGTTTCTAAGGAAAAAATACTTTGAAGGTAATTTAGGAAATGAGGAATTTGTGTAGGATGTGATGGTGAAAGGAAATAGATCAGTTGTGGTCAAGGAGAAAAGCATAATGCCATTCTACCTTCCTTAGTTGGCCAGGGCACAAGTGACAAGGACCCCTCTGAGTTCACAAGTGACTACAATCACTAAGAAAGATGGACATGTGAACACTTTGGTACAAGGAGACTTGGAAGAGTGAGGAGAGATGGTCAATGTGAATATTGGTATCATACAAAGAGCAGATATTGTCTTACTCAGGGAGTTAGATAAAGCTTCCCAGAGCAAGAAACTAGACAAAAATTTAAAAGTTATTCTTTTGCAAAAACACAAATGATATCAGAAATTATAAATTGTAAAGTGAATAATGAATTAAATAGAACATTGAAATGTCCCTCATGTAGCCAGGTGGACGTATAAAATATTCAAGCGCATTTATGTACTTAAGAATTTGAAACTATTTGAGAGTTTTGCTTAGTATGAATTGATGTGTTTTCTTGATTTTATTAAGCAGCCATATTGAATTTTCACTTGGCCACAGGAGAAATAGGAATATTTCATTACAAACTCTGGTCTGAAATATGAAAGCATGGGGTAGGTGGGTGAGGAGCTGGAACTCCCTGTAGGTCTGGCATCATTTGTAGGGACTCCAGGCTTTGTTCTTGATACCATATTCTCCAGGAGTGTGATCAAAGTCATTCAGCTGTCCCAGGCCACATAGCCTGAAGCTGCCAGTAGTCCTGGAGAACTGATTTGACAAGTCTATGGACACTTCAAACCGTCAGTCAATTACTGTGAACCAAACAAACATTCCTGACAATAATCATTAGGATTCATGCACCTAATTAGTTTGAAAATTTACTGTAATTATTTAGTTGCAAGAGGGAAAATTAAATGCTAATGATGTTGTTTGAACATTATTTGCTGCAGTTTGGATGCATGATGAGATTACCTCTATCTACATACATTTGGTATTGGTCTTGTCAGAAAGACACAAGTGTTCAACTAAAAAAGTGTGTACCACACATAAACAAAACCAGATAGTCATACATTTGATTATATCTTGTCAGCCAAAGCCACAGACATGTTTTTATTATTTGTTAAGATTGCTTGAATTATTCTTAGTTTTAAAAAATATTTTATCATTATATATAGTAATGTTTCTTTGGAAACTAGGCAATACTTTTTTACTGAAACAAAAATTTGTCTGATGGTTTATGGAGAACTGAAAAATTTTTGTGCATTTTATTTCCTACTTGATTAATAATGCTGGTTTTGTTTTTACTGTAGTAAAATGTATTTTTTCCTGAATGTGTTTTTATCTGGCAAAATCCAATGTTTAATGGTATACAGAATGATGTTTTAATACGTGCATATGTTGTTGGTAGATAAATCATATGAGTTAATGTATTTATTGATATGTTTTATGATGAGGTAATTTTTAGTAGGTAACTATATTCTTAATCATTTTTATGAACACAGTACTTGTTTTGTTGATGATAGTCACCACAGTGTCCAGTACATCTACCAAACTTGTTCACTGTATCAAGTACATATCTTCATGTATATACATATTTCCCCTACCCTAGTCTCTAGTAACTACAAGTGTGATTTCACCTTCTTGGAGATGATCTTTTTTAGGATCCCATATATAAGTGAGATTTTATCACTTGCATTTTGATGCCTGGCTTATATTACTTAGTGTAATGGCGTACAAACTCACTGATGTTTTTTCAAATGACATATTCTAACAATATTACTCTTTGTATATGTACTATACTTTATCTATCTATACATCCAATGATAAAATTTAGCTTGATTCCACTTGATTATTTAGCAATAACGGCACCATGAACAAGGACATAGCTTCAACAGGCTGACTTATTGTTCCTTTAAATACATCCCTGCAGTGTGATTATGACACTGTTGGAAGAGATAGAACTTAGTAGTTTTGGCCATTATGAAAACAGGACAGAGTAAAATATTAAACACATAGTATTTAAATTTATCTATAGGAGGTATACAACTTTTAGTATATTTATTTCATTTTGTGTGTATAGCCTGATTATATGTCTGTGTACCACATGTGTGCATGAGCCCCTTTCACAAGAGGGTGTCAGATTCTCTGGAACTGGAGTTACAGTCAGTGGTGAGCTTTAATATGAGTGCTGTGAACAGAACCTAGGTCCTCTGCAAAGAGCAACAAGCGCTCTTAGCCACTGAGCTGTCTCATCAGTCCCTCTATAGGAGGTTTTACAAAATTTTATTTCAAGTCCTGTGATGGTTAGTTTTTAGGGACCATTGTCTTCAAGATTCTAATTCTCTCCATGCTTACTCTTGATTTCTCGGAATCCTTTCTTACATGACATGTCATCTTTAAATCCAAACTTTCCATTTTGATAAAAAAATAAGTTTTTCCAATAGCAATCTCTGAAGTCTCCAGAAGGAAGCTGGGGCTCCAACAACAACTCTATCCAATCCAGAATGATGTCATGGTAATCATCATCATACTACACTTCTTGGCAGAATTTCAAACAATCTTACCCATTACTCTGAGACTTGCTGTGAAATCTACAGTTAGTATAACTGAGATTTAACTATCTGAGCTTTCTCACAGTATGGAACAGAGATACCATCACCCCCTAAACAACAGGAAACAATTCTAATAAAATGATGCCCCTTCTCCCTAAAGTTTCATATTTCTCAGGGTTATGAATGATGGTTATAGGGTTAGGGATGGAAGAAAATATTAGACTCAGTATTCTTTTTAAGAAAAGAAAAACTGTCTCAAAAAAAAGGAAAAGAAGAAATGGAATGGATCGGTATATGATATTATGGTAGATTATTGTATATATTAGTAAACAAATTTAGTAAAATAGCAGCCTTAGATAATTTGCACTGTTATGGATTCTTATATGTTGATACAAATATAAACTATTTTTATATTCTTGTTTAAGATAATTTGTATATTGATACAAATGCAGAACTGTATTTGTTATAATGCACATATATTTCTACCCTTATTTGAAATATTTATATATTAATACAAATGTAAATTTATATCTGTCATACTGTATGTATATTCTACTCCTGTTTAGGATATACTGTATGTTGATATATATTTAAGGTTATTATCATATTGCATATTGCACTATACATCCCTACCTCTGTTATAAATATCCTGTGTATTGTCTCAATTTTGAAGACATTGTCCTTTACTGTACATTTGCTTATACACTGTTTACCTTTTTTATGGGGAGCCTTAGTCCTTAGGTTATTTAGGTAGATAAGACTTATAGATTTATAGTCACCTATGCTTGTCATGTCTAAAGTTATATTAGTTAGGTTATCCAGATTCACAGATATCATAAGTCGGATGGACAGGTAGTCTTCAAACACTTCATGGACCTAGAGAATATGGCATTTAAATAACTTAGAATTGTGTTGAAGTGAGACATAATTGCTCCTGACAGCACCAATTTGATCCCAAGAGAACGTTGGGCTCCTAAGACATTTCCATTTGGAAGTTTGTCTTCTTGGCACAAAATGGCCAATTGGGCAAAGAACTGCCCTTGCCTCAACTGCTGACAATATGAGTGCTGTTCTTCTGGACAAGCGGGACACAAGGAAAAGTAATTTCTGAACTCTGCCAAGACAGGGTAAGATGGTCTTTCAGAATTCATTCTTCTGAAAATGGTCTGTCAGATACTCTAGGCCTGTAGCCAATTTGTATGCACCAACAATGCTGAGAAACATTAGGTGACTGTCCAGGCTGCCAGCTGTTTCTGTCTACTCTTGCAAGACTCCTGAAAGTTGCTTGCATCCATCTTCCATTTCTCAGTTATTATTATATTCCTTCTCAGGTCTTTGATGGGTGGGATTAAAGACTAGCAGTTATAGTTACATATAGAACATATTAAATATTAGATTCAGGTTCTTTATGATAGCATTCCTTTGGGAATGACCTTTGTAACACACCATTTACCTATGCTCTAGACTTCTCTGGATTTTAGTATGTGTTTCTTGCTTGATATTGTTCACATTGGTTGTAGTTCTATCTTATCTAGGTCATTATCCCTCATTACTCCTTGACAACATTTGATAACCATTCCCTTGTATATAGTCTTGTATTAGGTTAGAACCTTCTTATTTAGACAAAAGGGAGAGATGTAGTGGGAGGCCATTCCAGTTTTGATCTGGAAGTTCCAACCCCCACTGAGGCTTTGGTAACTGTCATGCCTACAAGGTGGGGCCTAGAGAGGACCCTGAAGACCTGAGATTCAGATGGGCCAGCTCTCTTGGTTCCTGGACCCTGGACACTGGAGGTAGACTGAGCAGAGTTCTCCAGAGAACACCACTGGACTGCGCTACACCTTTCCCAGACCCTGTTACCTATCCCTTCACTTGTGAGTTACCCCACAAAATAAACCTCCCTTTTAACTACATGGAGTGACCATAATAATTTCACCAATAGTTGTTAATTCTATAAACAACATTTTTGACCTGGTTATTCTTGGACTATTCTGGGCATTTTGAGTACTATTGTTTGAGATTGTAAAAATAAGTGTATCTAAGCTAAGTGTTCACTGACCAGAGATAGAAAAAGTAAATTGCTCTATCCACACAATAAAATACTGTGTTTAGATGTGTTAAGTGATAAGAGGATCTACAAAAGGATAGGTCAATATTAAAACACAAGGTTTAGTAAAATAAAAAACAAGGTTCATAGCTACTTGGAATGCATTATTACATAAGCTCAGGAACAAGCAAAGAGAATATTTGAAGTTTTTTTTTTTTCAGTGTTTACATATATTGGAAAAGTATTTTAAATAAAATGACTAAGTGATATAACAAAGGAAAATATAAAATAGAAGAATACAAGGATCAAACACTTAGTTTGCTTGTGTTTGCTGGCTATTATGAACCATGTGATAACTAACAAGGGAGCTCAGTTATTTCTAATGTTTTTCTTGTTTATTGATTATCATATAGTAGGTAAAAGGTATATCTCATTGTGGTGCTATTTTCATTTTCTTTATGAGGATGACATAGATCATATTTTAGATACTTTTACTTCGTATATATTTATCTTTTGGGGTTCAGCTCTTTTGCTCATTAAATAAATAAGATTATTAATGTTTTTTCGCTACTGAATTGTGTTTGACATATATTGGGTATCAAATTTCTTATCAGATATTTAGTTTTCAAATATTTCTGACATAGCACTCAATAGCTTGTTACAGAAGAGATATTATAAAAATGGCTATATCTTATATAATATTTTAGTTCCTATCTTATGTTTGGGGTCATTTGGGAAAGCTGGCTGCCATATCATGAGAACATGTGGGTATGGAGAGGGATATATGAGAATGGGCTGAAGCTCCCTGTCAATAATCAGTAACTTGCGTGTGCGTTGTCTACCTTGAAAGCCAATCTTACAGACCCAGTCAGTCCTTCAACTCACCTCAGTCCTGACTGGAACATTATGAAAGAACAATCGGAGTCATCCCAGGAAGCTACCTCTTAATATTTGACCTGCAAAATGGTGAGACTCATTTAATCGAGGCCGTTATGATTCAAAGACTAAAGCACATGTATATTTATAATTTTTTTGTGTTAAACCAGCAGAAAGATATGAAACGGTAACCCAGAGTGCCTTTAGTTAAGCAATAGGACCCTTTCTTGCCGCTGAAGCTGAAACTAAAGTAGATTGCATAATGTATTTAGCATTTATATGATTATTATTTTTACCTTCACCTCGAGGAAGAGGGGGAATCAATTTTCTTCAAAACAGTGACACTGGGAATATCAACTACACTCCAGGGCAGGCTCCATGCTCAGAAGTAGTCTGCCAATACAAATCAGACATTTTTTTTTTCAAATTGTGTGTGTTTGCTTTTTTGTATTTGTTTGCTTGTTTGAGGCAAGGTCTTCCTATGTAGCCTTGGTTGGCTGGCCTGGTACTTGTAACATAGTCCAGGTTGGCCTTGGACTTACAGCAGTCCACATATCTCTGCCTCATAAGTGATGGGTTCAAAGCATGGATCCTCATGCTTGACTCTCCTTTTTTTCTTCTTGTTCTTGCTTTTTGTGAGAGAAAACACATGAATTTGTGTGGGTAGGGAGGTGGGGGAGGATCTGGGAGAAATGGGGGGAAAGAAAGAAAATTATCAATATATTATATGCAATGCTCAAAAAATAAATTAAAAAATTTGTTTAAAATGTAATTTTTATCTAATAAGTTGAATCTCAATTAATTAATATGTGACTTAAGAAATTTAAATATTGATCTTAAATGGACAGAGAAATTTGAAGAAGAATTTGTGAGTCCTCAAAATCAAATAATCAGGAGGCAAACAGAAAATTCTTGGTCCCTAAGCCAGGATGTTTCCTTCCAAAGAAAGAAGAATTGGGAAGCCAGAAGCATCATGGGAACTCTACCTGGCCTGGAGTTGTAAGGAAGGAAGCAGTCAGGTCTTCTCTGTGGAATTAAGAACTGAGAAACAACAACTCTTTTATACCTCCCATTGTCTGCCTTTGTAGACAGTGTGACTATCTTTTGCCTGTATGAATTTTATATAGAAATATGGCTACAGTAGTGTGGATAAGAATGACCCCCATAAGCTTATATATTTGAATGCTTAGTCATCAAGGAGTAGCACTACTTGAAAAGGATTAGTAGGTGTGCCTTGTTGGAAGAAGTGTATCACTACAGGTGGGCTTTGAGGTTTCAAAAGTCCAAGCAAGACCCAGTGTTTCTCTCTTTCCACTGCCTGTGTGGCTCTGAATATAGAATGCTCAACTCCATCTCCAGTACCATGTCCGACTGCATGCCACAATGTTCCCCACCATCATGCTAATGGACTAAACCTCTGAAACTGCAAGTAAGCCCCAGTGAAATGCTTTCTTTCCTAACAGTTGCTGTGGTCACGGTGTCTCTTCACAGCAACAGAACAGTGACTGAGGCAATGGAAGACAGACAACTTTTCTGTTTACTTCACAGGTATTTATTTGTATTGAAAGTTCAGAACTGCATACAAGATCTCTCTTTGTCACATCAGCTGGATTTACATGCAAGAGTTACTATGTTAATCCTGCCAAAGAGTGAGGCATTGAGGGCCCTGAGCAGGAATGAGCATGTTGTACTTATAGGGGAAGTGGGAATCTCTGTAGGTCAGGGTGCAAAATGAGGCTGTCCAGTGTTGTTTGTCCTCAGAATGCTTTGTGCTCTGGTGGTCATGGCTTGTGGAATCTGCTCCTTCACTGGAATATGGCAGGCCCCTCTAAGGAGGAGGACATTGATAAAAAAATTGATGGTTCTAATTTGTGACTTCTACTCTAAGATCATTTTGTTGTTGTTGTTCACCAATTAATCTGCCAGGAGACATTTGATGAATGATTTTTTGTTGTTGTTGGAGGAGGAATAAACATGGCTGACTTAGGTATTTGGTTCATTACCATAAATTATTTTTAAATAAGTTGTATTTTGTTAGTCTTTCTTCATTTTTCCCCGCAAATTTTGCCTATTACATTAGACCTTGACAGGAGCCAGATAATTTTAAAATCCTTTCACATTTAGTGGAGGTAAGCAATGGTCTTGGGGCCACAACTTAACCCTCTAACATACTGCTCACTTTTTTTCTGAGTTTAGCTACCACTCTGTATTTTTAATCCCTACAATTCTGTGAAATTCTGGAACCTTCTTTCTTAAAAAAACTTTCTCTACTATGTAGTGCTGACCCACAGGGGCTTCCTGACAAGATGTGTTAGCCATGTGTCCACCTGATCTCTGATAACTTTATTAGTCCAGTGTAGATCAGCTGTATTTGCTTTTGAATATCAAAGACAATTTTGAGCTAATAGCCAGCATTTAGAATCTGGAAATTGTCAATTTTTTTCTGTCAGGCAAGGCCTAAAGTTCTGCTTTCAAACTTGCTAGTTCTTTCTGTGCTAATTATAGATAGCTTCAGAAAATACTACCAGACACTGGGTACAGTAGAAAACAACAGAGATGTCATCCCTGAATCTACAAGTGTGGGAGCACGTAGTATTTTTTCTACTTTATCAACGTTACAAAATACATTGCTTATTCATAATTGTGTCTTTATCTTTTCTGCCTCTGACAAGATTATTTTGCCTTATGCCAGTGTCAAATACTCTATATGTTATTAGACAAGGAGCACATTTCATGTTGTATGTTTTAGGTTAAACCATTAGCTGCCACAGCAGACAAGTCTCAGCACCTTAGCAGTTCAAAGAGTCAATAATCCTTTCCTAGTCATCCATGACCCTTTTGAAGGTTGTGAGTCATGGGCAGTCTCTCAGTCAGGGGCCCAGACTGCTTGTGAAGCCTCTCTCTTAACAAACTAAGAAGGAAGGGACAGGAGGCATATTAGACCTTAGGAATTCAGCTGGGGAGCAAAAGGCCACTCTCAGTCATAGAGCAGTTGTTAGAACTATTCACAAGGCTCACCTACAGTGGAAGGAATGTGGGAAGCATGCATAGAATACTTGGTAAGTACTCAGGAGCCATGATAAGATACCGTCTGCTGACTACAGCATGTAGGTGACATAAACTTTTAAGTCCTCCCAACTCCATTTTATTTTATAAATCTATGCTTCAACAATAAACTATGCTTTAGTAGAGATTCCTTGAGAACAGTATCTTTAAAATACTGTGGGAAGCATGCGATCTGTCCAGTTTAGGTCATTTATTTTGTTGGGGGGAGGGGCAACGCAGAACCCGCCTATTCCTTCCCAGCAAATTTCCCTCTTGTGTAGCTCTGCTGTTCCCCGACATTTTATCCTTCGCACTGCACTGGTTTTTTTTTGTTGTTGTTGTTGTGGCTGTTTTTCCTAATGTACATTGATCAACTGGGAGATAAAGCAGCTTCAGATCAAATGAAAGGAAGAGTCTCCTTCCCCCTTAGGGTTGAAAATCTCTAATATTGAATTTTTATGAATTCCAGGAGCAGAAGCTTCTCTTCTAGAGTTCTGTTTATATTTTATTTAAAGTTTGCACAAAGAGTAAGACTGATTGCTGTTGCCCTAACGACATCTAAGCAAACAGTTCTGGCTTCTGTTTTCTGGTATTAAGCTGATTTCAGAAAGTCCTGTATTTTCTCGTTTAAAGTGCTATACTTTGCATTTCTTTAAATATGAAAAAAATAATTTTTTATTTCTCTGACTATTGTCTCTAATTGTATTTATCTCACACTTCTGAGGGTTATAGAATTTATATTTTCTGTTTAGTTTAAAGATTTTGGATTTTGGGATAAAGGAAATAATGTCTCCAGATTATGTGTTTGTGTGTAACTGAAGAACAACCTTCATATCAAACAAAACAAGCCCTTTTCCTCCTGTGTGAATGAAATTTAGAAAAGAACTAAGCTTATTTTTTTAAGTGGAACATAATTATTTTTATTAGTAGTACTGTAATACTTAGCTAACTGCTTTTCAAACACAGAAAGGTTTAAGTAATTTTTTTTTTTTCAGATTGTATAAAAAAGGTTAATGCCCAATTTATGGCTGTGCTCATTCTCTGCAGAATGAAGGAGGAGCACCTCAGATGCACTCTTTCAGGCTTAGTCTTTTTGTACTCCCTCAGCAGCTGCCCACCATCCCAGCCTTGTGTGCTGCTGTGGTCAACAGGGGCTTTCCCTCCAAACTGACACTCTGCCTTGGGATGTCAACTAGATATTGTTTTGCATCTCTTTACTCTATCTGAGGAACATCTCTTCATGAAGAATGCTTACTGAACTTGGTAGATATTTATCAGTGTGATTTTGGTATGTTTGCTTCCTCAAGTTACTGAGCTCTGGGTTCTTTTCAAGAACGTGTCGAGTGTGATCTTCTCATCACTGTGTCCTCACATGAAGCATGGCACTTGTCCCATGGGACACACCCAGTAACTGTTGTCAAATGACCAAAAATTGACTATCTTATCTCTAGATCTTCCTAGTTCTAACTCAAAAACAAATAACAAAGATACACCTAGTTTAGCTAGGACAATGTCTCTATTTTAATATAAATATGATTACAATTACAAAGTGTCTTGTTATTTCTAAAGTTGTCATGGATTATGAGAATAACACCTGAATATTTTGAAGGGTATTATTTCAACTCCTGAAAAGCTAGATTATGATAATAAATCCCATCTTTCCTCTTTACACTTCTCCCTCAATTGAAAATTTCCCTTTATACATTTAAAATCTCTGATCAGACTAAAAGAACATTTTATAATGACCACATGGCTCTGTGTTCTTTTTACCCCCCACTCCTTTAATTTGGGCAACTTAACTTAGAAGAGGAGCCTTTTGTTTGGAAGGTAGGCTGACTGTCTCAGTCATTTGTATACTGCTATAATATATAACAATATGATATAATATGATAAAGAATAGTAAACTGTATTGTGAATGTCTAGTTTGTAAAGAATATAATGTTTTACTTACATTTCAGGAGTCTATAAAGTCCTGTGGAATTGTCTTTCTGTATGCTGTGAAGATGTGTTGCTCTCATTGGTTAAGAAATAAAGCAGTTTTGGCCAATAGCAAGGCAGAATAAGGTTAGGCAGTACAATCAAACTGGAGAAGAAGAAGGGTGGAAGTGAAGTAGATGCCAGCCAACTGAAGAGGAAGCAAGACATAGAAAATGAAGAACAAGCCACAAACCATGTGGCAGAGCATAGATAAGAAATATGTGTTAATTTGAATGTAAGAGATAACTAGTAATAAGCCTGAGGCATTGGCCAAGCATTTATAATTAATATAAGCCTCTGTGTGGTTATTTGCAAATGGCTGCAGGATGAAGCTAACAGAGAAAAAGCCTCCATTTACAATGGAGTTCAATATCAAGTAGCCAGAATCTGGTAAGGACCTTTTTGCTATGTCATCCCAGAGTGGAAAGTAGAAGATAAGACAGTACAGGAAGAGAAAACAAAACAAGCAAAAAACCAAATAAACAGAAAAATAAACCACAAAGGGACAAACTTGCTTTCTATAAGAAGTCTATATTTTGATAATTAACATATTATCTGATAATGACATCTACCAGGAGGGTAGAGCCTCTTGGCCTGACCAGCTCTAACTAGGCCTGATTCTCAATACTTGCACAGGAGATTCAATGTCTGAAATGTGTATTTTTGTTGACTCTACTTGGTCTAGCTATGAACCTTTCTAAACACATGTGTGCTAACTACCTTTCTCATTTCTTCTGCTAACTGGCCAGTAGCTCTGTTTGTAAGAATGTTTTTTGAGGGACATAAGACTGACTTAAAAAGCAAATGCACAGCAGCTTGTAATACAATAGTCAGTCTTTCAACATGTTCTTGTCGGATTTCTTTTCTTATGTACTGAGATATGCAATGAATTAACATACTTTCCACTCTGTAAAAACTAGAACCCTAATTATACAGGCTCTGTTAACTCAGCATTAGTGAAATTTATACTATTTTTTAAAGGTAAATTTGGTTTGCTAACATGACAGTATAACATAATTTACTATGGCTATTCAGTAAGTGGTGTTGTGTTATTTTAACGGACTTCAATATACAGTCAGACATTTCTTGTCACTTAAGCTTTGGGAGACTGCTCCTACTTTGAGTTCAAGCTTAATTCCTTAGAGATCACCTCATGTTTGCTTCTGGTGCAACCCCCTTTGCCCAAGTAGAGGAATATAAGAGAAGAAAGAAAAGGTGGGAAAGAGGACTTCAGCCTTTTTTCATTGAAGAAAGGTAGTAACACAAAAACATAAAGGAAGGAGTTGTGAGAAAACAGCATCAATCACAAGAGTAACACAGAGCTTCCTCAAGCCAACTAGAATAAATCCACTTCTTGAAAGGTGCAAGTTTGGGTAATGCATTTTAGGTGGGAGATTCTTGTGTTCTGCACCCTGGGTCAAGCTACTGCAAAAGTCAGACGAGTCTTTAATGCAACATAGCCAATTCTCAGATATCTCTTATGTACTATATGCTCTTAACATTATGTAGATCATTTTACATGAGAAATCTGCTGATTAGGTTGTATTAGAAAATAGTCAAGAATACAATCTAGGGCCAGTGATCTGGCTCCATGAACAGTATAATCACTTGACAACCTGAATTTAATCCTGGAACCCACTTAAAGGTGGAAGAAAAGAACCAATGCCACAAAGCTGTATGCACCTCCTTAACATATATGAAATATATACAATAATGCTGTATTTAATAAAATAAGATGCCTCATTAGCACATTGACTCAGAAGTCTCTTAATATAATAATAAAAAACACAATCTAAATTCAAAGTTTTATGTTGTATGTGTAATCAAAAAATAAAGTAAATATTTTACTTCAATAATGTTTTTAATTTTGTATATTTACAAAAATGTATATGTACATACTTCTTAAAATTTTGCTTTTAAATCCAAACAACTCTGAGATACCACCTTACACCTGTTAGAATGGCTAAGATCAAAAGCACAGAAGACAGCTTATGCTGGAGAGGATGTGGAGCAAGGGGAACTCTCCTCCACTGCTGGTGGGAATGCAAGCTTATACAGCTACTTTGGAAATCAATATGGCGCTTCCTTAGAAAATTGGGAATCCATCTCCCCCAAGACCCAGCTATAGCACTCTTGGGAATATACCAAGGAATGCTCAATCATACCACAAGGGCATTTGCTCAGCTATGTTCGTATCAGCTTTATTTGTAATAGCCAGAACCTGGAAACAACCTAGATGCCCTTCAACTGAAGAATGGATAAAGAAAATATGGTACATATACACAATGGAGTACTACTCAGCAGAGAAAAACAATGATATCATGAGGTTTGCAGGCAAATGAATGGATCTAGAAAAAATCAGCCTGAGTGAGGTAACCCAGACTCAGAAGGACAAACACGGTATGTACTCACTCATAGGAGGATACTAGATGTAAAACAAAGATGACTAGACTGCTACACAATTCCAGGGAGGCTACCTAGAAAACAGGACCCTAGGAAAGACCCAAGGATCACCCAATGACAGAGAAATGGATGAGATCTACATGAACAACCTGGACGACAGTGGGAGTAATGAAGGGCAAGATTTGAGGGAAAGAGAGCTTAGGGGAGCAGGAGATCCCAGCTGGATCAAGAACAGAAAGGGAGAACGAGGAATAACATACCATGATAAATGAAGACCACATGAGAACAGGAATAGGCAGAGTGCTGGAGAGGTCCCCCGAAATCCACAATGATACATCCTCTGTAGACTGCTGGCAACGGACGAGAGAAAGCCTGATCTGACCTAGTCTGGTGATCAGATGGCTAAACACCCTAACTGTCATGCTGGAACTCTCGTCCAATAACTGATGGAAGTTGATGCAGAGATCCTCAGCCAGTCCCCAGGTGGAGCTCCAGGTGTCCAACTGTTGAGAAAGAGGAAGGTCTGCAAGAGCGTGAATTGTTGAATCCAAGATTGCAAATATCACAGGGACAAATAGCCAAACTAATGGAAGCACATGAATTATGAACCAAAGGCTGTGGAGCCCCCAGCTGGATCAGGCCCTCTGGATAAGTGAGACACTTGAATAGCTTGAACTGTTTGGGAGGCACCCAGGCAGTGGGATCCAGACCTGTCCTTAGTACATGAGCTGGCTGTTTGAAACCTTGGGCTTACACAGGGACACTTTGCTCAGTCTGGAAGGAGGGGACTGGACCTGCCTATACTGAATCTACCTGGTTTAAATGAATCTCCAGGGGTGCCTTGATCCTGGATGACATGGGAATGGAGGGGATGGGCTGGGGGGGGGGGGGTTGGGGGTGGGAGGGGAGAGGACAGGGGAACCCATGGCTGATGTATAAAATTTAAAACACATAATAATAAAGAAAAAAAAGAAGAAAAACATTTTTTTTATTCATAGTTATCATTCTCAGGATTTTTTGATGAACCTTAGGGCACAGATGGCTATGAAAAACTTTAATAGGAGGTCCTGACTCATTAAGCCACTTGGACATTAATTGTTCATTGAAAAGCCGCAGAAAAATTGCAGGTGGGGAGGAGATACCTTCTTCCACATATCTGTGTACTACTTTAATCTTTTTGCAATATTTCAATAAGGTAACAATGAGAATAATGTACAGAAGGCTTGAAATAACCTTATTGGTTTTATGTGAGTCTGACACTTTTCAAAAGCATAGTAGTAATTTGCTTTCATTTACATTTAGATGCCAGGTCCCGTTAGGTCTTCTTATATTTTAAATCTGACTTCTACTGGGTTGTATTTTGACTCATTTAAAGATCATGAAGTGAATAAATTCTTTAGAGATAACAGCAGAAGAGTGAAGCTGAGGAGCCCATCAGTATAGACTAGAATTGTCCAAGGTGTTCATTAAATTCACGTCATTCATTTCCTTACTCTATGTCCTAAATTCTGCTCCTGTCTCAAACCTCACCAAATTAACTGCCAGTGTTACAGGCTGCTCTAGCCACATTAGTTTCTTACAAAGTCAAACTTGATAGTTCTTTTTATTGGAAAAAAGGTTTTTCATACAATATATTCTGATCATTCTTATTCCCTCCCCAAACTCCTCCCAGATTCTTTCAACCTCTCTATATACCTACCTCCACAAGCTTTCTTTCTGCCTGTACTGAATCCACCAGGTTTGGATGGGTCCCCAGGGGAGTCTTGGCCCTGGAGGAGATGGGAATGAAGGGGAGGGGATGGGGAGAGGGTGGGGGCGGGGGCGGGAGGGGATAGGACGGGGGAACCCATGGCTGATATGTGGAATTGAAACACAAATGTAATAAATTTAAAAAAAGGAAAAAACAAACAAACAAACAAACAAACAACAACACAAAACAAAATTTACATATATAGAAAAAACAAAACACAGAAACACAATTAAGAAACCAAAATATACAAGCAAAAGACTAATAAAATAAAACAAAAAAAAGTGCCCAAAGAAATATGAGAGAAAAAGAACAGAAATACTACTGAGTTTGTTTAAGGAAGGTAAAAACAAAGGGAAGGCTCCTTTCCTTGCCAAGAAACTGCAATTGACATTCTTTAAAAAAAATAAAGAAGTGTGTAAGTGTGTGTGTGTGTGTGTGTGTGTGTGTGTGTGTGTGTGTGTGTGTGTGTTGGTAGAGGCCAGAAGAAAGCATTGCATGTGTTACAGGTCATTGTGAGCTGTGCCCATATGGATGTTGGGAACCAAATAGTTGTAGAGATCACTCCGAGCCTTCCATCCAGGTAGCATTCTTTGCTACACTCTGCAAAAACATTGATGTGTCAGCCTCACTTGCTGATACTACTCTGTAGGTAAACAGGCAACTTGGAATAGAAGGCTTCGATGATGTATGTTTTTGCATCCTTTGAGAGTGTGTATGTCTGAAGAATTTAAGAAGTGTGACTTCTTCCTTTACACTTCTAGGGTCCTTGTCATAGAAAAACCATCACACTCACAGGATTGCCTTACTAGGCACAGCAGATTAACCCTAAGTCTAATGTTTAGAAAGGATTAAAAATCAAGCATTGCCAATGATAAAACAAACACAAACTTGTGGAAAGCCTCCATTTTAATGAACATTGTTCATTTTGGATTAGGCTGTGGCTATTTATTATCCAAAGAAACACATCGGAACTGCACTGAATGCTTGCTTGTCTCTGTGTTATACCAACAGGCACAATAAACAGGAGCTTTATTACGATCATGATTGATCTCAAGCTTGAACGTCTTTAACTTCGTCATTTGCTTGAATAGGAATCTGAATTTCTTACAGTTGTTCACACATTTTATCTGTATTTTTTGGGAACAGGTTTCATTCTGAAGCCCAGGCACCTCTGCTTCCTGAATGCTGGAATTACAGGTGTGAGACAGCACACCTGGCCAAGTTCACACTTTTCTATATGATTCAAGTTTTGCTTTCTTCGGCAACTGCCTACTGAACCATAATACTTCTTTTCTTCTTGTCGGTTTGAAGCACCTCAAGTCATTTCTTTTCTAATAACATTTAGAATTCTCTTCTGTCTGGAAATCTTGAATTCGTACCACCAATTCATTCCAAGGCAGCCTCTGACTTTTCTTCTGGTCTGTCTGAATAGCATGTTGTCAGACCTACCTTGACTAAGCTGTCCACATTAGGAGCCCTGTTGTTCTTAGTGCTCTGTCTTTAGTTCCTTGATAGTTCTGGCTGAAGTCAGCTGATCAAGCGTGTTTCTAGCTTTTCCAACCAACAGCTGAAGGAAAGCTGGGGCTTGGTTATATACTGCTGTCATCTCAGCACCCCAGAGAGTCACATGCTGTGCTCAGCTCATGTTTTTTGAATGAAAGAATGAATACATAGATAAAGACAAGACAAAGAAAGAGATGAAAGAAGAAAACTGAGGGCTGGCCAGGGATGGTGTTGCTTTTTCATGACTTGGTATAAGAGAGAAAAGCCAGGAGAGGCCAACAGTCCCGTGAGGTAGATGTACTATCTTTCTCATATTATTTCCAGGATTTCACATAGGAGGGAGAGACAGAGAGACAGAGGAGAGGCAGAGAGAGAGAGAGAGAGAGAGAGAGAGAGAGAGAGAGAGAGAGAATGATAGAGGCAGAGAGAGCATATTGATATTTAGACCTCATTTATACTAAATACAAGCTGAAAAAGTTAGGTGTATTTCAAGTAGCAGTTGCCATAAACTTGTGGAACTGGATTTATGATTGTCTGACAATAAAATGAGAACTCCTGGAACAATGTTCATAGCTGTTAGTTTGAATCTGTGATGTTGAAATAACTTCCATTCTAATGAGGAACTGAAAGGAGCTGTATTAGATGTATTTGTGAGTTTAAAGTATATTTGCTTCTAAATTTAAATTTTTATTTTCTATTTAGTCTCTGTATGTAATTCTATAAGTAATCGGTAAAAAGTGAAGTAATGTACAATTAAATGGAATATCTGTCTTGTTAGGGTTTTTGTTGCTGTGATGAAGCACCATGACCAAAAGTAACTTGGAGAGGAAAGGGTTTATTTCATCTTACAGCTTTTTGTCCATCATGTATGGAAGTCAGGATAAGAACTTAAGGCAGTGTCTTAGAGGAAGGAACTGTAGCAGAGACTATAGAGGAAATGCTGCTTCTTGTCTTGTTCCTTGTGGGTTGCTCAGTTTATTTTCTTAAACCATTTGGGACTACCTATCTAGGGGCTGAATCTTTCATAATGGGCTTGGAAATGCTTCAAGAAGATTATGCTTCAGTGATGCTGGTCTCTTACTCATTGCTAATTTCTCCGCTCTGGCTAATCAACATTGGTTGTCCCAGCAAAGCATATGTTTCACTTTTGTGTTTCTAGTCTCTTAATGACAGTCAATTCTTCAGCTCCAGCTGACCCAGACTATATAGTCTTAATTCAAAATATCACTCGTATGGTCCTAGCGCAGTTTTTACTTCCCTTTTAAGCTTCACAAGCCAGGCCTCCATTATCTACATTGCTCTTTGCATTATCGTCCAAGCTCCCACAGTACTTTACTAAATCTGAACACTCACAACTTTTCTAGACCAAAGTTGTGAACTTTTATAAGTCTCTGCAAAATACGGTCGGGTTTGCTACACTAATAGTCTATGATCTTGATACCATTTTCTACCTTAGTTAGGGTTTCTATTACTGTGATAAAACACCATGACCAAAAGCAACCTGGGTGGGTGGGTGGGGGAACAGATTATTTCATCTTAGAACTTGTAGTTCATCATCCAGAATAGTCGGAGTGGGAGCTTAAGCTAGAAGCCTGGAGGCTGAAACTCAAACAGAGGCTATGGAGGAATGCTGTTACTGGCTTGTTCCTCTTGGTTTGTTCAGCTTGCTTTCTTACACTATCTGGGGCCACCTGCCAAAGGGTTACACTGAGACCTTCTGCATCAATTATCAATCGAGAAAATGCCTCACAGTCTTGCCCTCAGTTCAATCTTGTGGAAACATGTTTTTTGTTGTGGTTTCTTTTTGCAGTGACTCTAGTATGTGTCAGGTTGACATGAAACTAGGCAGCAGAATATCTTTGAAGAGAAAGTAAAACTTGTAAAATTTTATGTTTATCAACTTGAGGACATTTCAACTTCATTTATCTCCATACGACAATAAAATAATAAATGCAAAGAAAGTAAAAAAATAAAACACCAGAAAAAATAGTGACTCTGGTTGAAATATTTGTTTTGGGCTTAACGTTGTCTCTGTTTTCTCAGTGTATGAAATTATAATGTACTACACAAGATATTCTTAAATTACTTGGTTCCACAGAGTTGCTCTAAATTTAGTAGCTGTATATGAATTAGACATCGGTTTATGAAAGAAGTGTCAGTTTGTTGCTTTTCTATTTTAGTTTTTTTTTTTTAACAGATAATAGAAATAAATCCCAAGATATGTCCTACAAGTAAACTGTCCATGAAAAATGCTCAGGTCTCAGAGAGGGCTGTGTATACTTTGCTAGACTCCTGCTTCTAGGTTGGCTTACAGCTCTCCCTCTTTACATTCAAATATAATTTCTTTGTAGTTTAATCTCTTGAAAATTTCATGTTTTCAATGACAAGAAAGTCTGATTAAAATAAAAGTAAAATCCAGAAACAATGGATTCTGGGAGGCTATGTGTAAGGATTATGTCCTTAATTATGTTACCAGCCTGCGATGGCAGCCCAGCCTAAATAGCAGATGTGTCCTCTGTGTGCTCTCTTTTCCATACTCTCTCCTTCTGTATCCCACCCACCCCCCTGCTCTGCATGGTCCTTCTTCTCGCTCTCTTTCTCTCTCTCTCTCTCTCTCTCCCTCTCTCTCTCCCTCTCAATAAAGCTCTAAATGGTAACTATGGTGAAACTGACTCTTCTGTCCAGCTCTCTCCACAGTCGGCATGGCAGGCACAAGCTCTGCTGCTTAACCAACACTATGTACTTCTAAAATCCTCTAATACTCACAAATATATTTCTTAATGGCCTTTCAAACTGTTAGAAACTTCTACAACCAGTTTCTCTGATGTTAAAGGTGTGTTTTGTAACTGAGAAATACTTAGCTTTCATATGGGACTCTAGAGATTAGCAAAGAGAGCTTGGAAAAATCTATTGCTCAATTTGGCTAGACACTTTTCTTTTTCCTTGGGGAATAATAATTGTTATAAAACCTGGCAGATCTGGTTTCCTCTCTTAGAAACAATCCCAGCTTGTTATAGGTCACTGCTTCTAAAAGCCAATGACTTAATTGAGGACCCAGCACAGATTCACTGCTGAAATTTTGATTTACTTTTATGCTCAAGAATGAAAAAAAAATGATGAACGTCACCAGTGCATGATAAGCAGATCTGTACCTCATGTGGAATCAAAGGAGCTGGTAGAGTATAAGTCATGACCAATCAGAAAGATTCTTAGTAGAATGGTTCCAATGTTGGTAGCACTGAGACCAGAAAGCATGACACTCAGAGACACATGGCAACCTAGCTTCAGGGGAAAAAAAAAAGGATTGCCTAAAGAAATAGAAGTTGCATATAAT
Organism: Onychomys torridus; assembly: GCF_903995425.1. Lineage (NCBI taxonomy): Eukaryota > Metazoa > Chordata > Mammalia > Rodentia > Cricetidae > Onychomys > Onychomys torridus. The sequence goes on along the minus strand of NC_050449.1, from coordinate 75,632,002 downwards.
TCACAAATGCCTGTGGATGATGGAAGAAAGATTCTCCTAGAGTGACTGTCTTTCTTTCAGTTACAGAGGCAGATTGCCTTGTAATTAGGTTGTAATAGAGAGAGAGAGATGATGTAGATACAGTAAGCAAATATGAAGTCCTCAAAAATAATTAAGCACAACAAAAAACTCCACACATCTGTAAAAATTAAAAATATACACGAGGTTAATCAAACCAACAATTGCAGAAAAGGACACATGATTGCAAGAAATGGGGGGGGGGGGGTGGGAAGCCTGAAGACTAGGAAAGCCCAGCTCAGTTTGGATCAAATAGACTCAAAGCTGTTTGTTCTCTAACAAATTGTGCCTGTATGTGAGTTGTGCTTGGGCAGCGTGGGACTTTCAAACACTGAATTGAATGCTTTCCTGTAGAAGTGATATTCCCGGTCTTTTACATTACACTGTCGTGTCATATACTCACTCTAGCTGCATGTTTTGTTACCTACTTGTTGCAAGTGTGTAGTTGAATTTGTGAGCAGAAGAAATGCCTCTACATAACCTCAAGAAAGGAGACTTTGTATGCTTCTGTTTTACTAATGCACCGCTACCACACTTTGGTCTGTGTACTCCTGCTGCCATCATGACAACCACAGTGAGGGAGGAATGCATGGTTTTCATCGCGCAAGCTTCTGAAATACATTCTTCTGGTATTTGAAAAAGCCTTCAGTTAAAGTCACTATCAGGGATTGTGAAAGGTAATTATTTTAGATGCGGTGGCCCTCAGAGACTAAAGCAGTTGAACTGCAGTTGTAATCCTCAGTCACAGCCTGAGTCTCTGATGTGATTTGGATCATCTTTACTGTCCACAGACAGTGATTCTTCTTATCTCTTTCTTTTCATCCTCTCCTTTTAATGTCTCACTTCTCCGCTAAGGTGACATCACCTACTATGCTATGCTTTGCAGCAAGGCAAGCATCTGCTACACAAAGAATGCTTTTTACTCAAGGTCTGTTGTTATTTCAGCTGTTTATTCAGCAGTTGTCTCATAAATCTTACTGCATTTAATAAACCACTTTTTTTGGTGAAGCTGCTCTATCTTACTTAGCTTTCCTGTTGTCCTCCAAGTTAGATATTGCACTTTAAATATCACTTGTAATCAAAGAACTTCAGGCTGAAGCAGGTTAATGCTTTCCAGGTGAACTGGGTAGTGGATACCAGAGCCAAGAATGCAAACGGCGAAGCTCATTAGATTTTCAGTTTAGCATGCTGCTCCGTACTGATAGCTGAATCATGCTGGCTAAGGTGATTAACATTTCACTTCCCCTGATCTCATGCTATAGAGTCAGGAAATGGTGTGTGTGTGTGTGTGTGTGTGTGTGTGTGTGTGTGTGTGTGTGTGTACAAATTTACTTTCTAATCAGATAAATTAAAAAGAAAATTATCCTGAAGTTTGACCCTTTACAGAAATAGAAGCCAGGATGCTTTAATGACTCCTGATTGGTTTTAATAGGCAACAAAATCAGAATCCACATTCACTGAAGAAGTGATGCTACACTAGGATGGGTAGCAAAAATAATTTAGAATAGTGAATCATTGCCATATCACCAAGGCTTCTCTTGTCAAGCACTAGGTGTCAAGACTTTTTATCTTGTCATCTGATTGAGAGTAAAGCTTGTTTGATGGAAATCCTTATTTTTTCATGAAGACAAATAATACATAGTTGTTGTTTTGGTTCCCATAAACAGGAAAAATTATTATCAGTCTTTAATGGTGGCAAAATGTTGAATTAACTTAAAATAATAAAGGGTAGAGATTTTAACACTTATGAATTTTTCCTGGAAGAAAATTCCCCTATGGAAATATACTGTTTATTTTCTTTTGGCAATAATTTCTTGAATTTAAAACAGAAATAAAATTACCTCTAATTTACAATAATGGTTTCCTTAAATTTAAAATCAAATATGTCTCTATTAGTTTAAAATTCAAATTATTCTTGTCCTGGTTTTTAAAAATTCTGTTACATGATCAGCTTCTCTTTTATCCTTGGATCCTGAAGCCTAAACTCTCCTCTATAAACTCAGTTTCTCTTCTATGTAAAGGTTTGTGAAAATAGGATTATAGCTATATTAACTCAGCAACTCAGGTTAAAAATCCTCCCAACAGAAAACACCAAACATGCAAAGAAAAAAAGCTACATATAAGTTTTAAAAATAAACATCTGGGGGTTGGGGATTTAGCTCAGTGGTAGAGCGCTTGCCTAGTAAGCACAAGGCCCAGGGTTCGATCCTCAGCTCCAAACAAACAAACAAACATCTGTACCTGTAAAAAGGAAGAAAATTCTGAGGAAATGAGAAGGTGGGCATCTACAAAATAGGCGCCAAAGTAATAAACTGACAGATCACTGTGAGGGTAGTTGATAGTCAAGAGTCTCCTCTACTTATCAGGGGGTTATGCCCCAATACAAACATTGTAGATTGACAATATCAGAAGTCAAAAATTGACTTACTATATCGAGCCTACCGAACATCATAGCTCAGCTTAACCTATCATAAACACAATCAAAACACGTTGGCTTGTGGTTGTCTATACCATGCACCCAATAGATAATTATTTTGTAAACATGTTGGCAGGGAGAAAGTATGAAGCACAATAACCTAAAAACCTTGATAATACAGAACAATGTATAGAGTTCATTGTTATCTTTGAGATTGTATGGCCAAAGAGGAGACATGACTTGCTGTAGCCATCAACATCTCTACTTGAGAGAATGCTTGTCCAAGAAGCTATAGGCTAGCAAACAAAAAGCCCAGTACTGAGTGTGAGGTACCACAGACAATCACATCTAAGAATGGACAGTAGGCCGGCTGCATGATATTGCTTGCCTTTCATCCCAACTCTAGGTAGAGATGGGAGGTGAGCACAAGAAAATGCACTGAAGCTGACCTACACAGTATAGTGATAGAAACCTTTGCACAAATTGCTAAATTGTCTTAAAAACACAAAAACAAAAGCACCAGACCCAGATATTGGGATAAATGCTAAAAGATCATAGAGAAAAAGGAATAAGCCAATGGAGAAACTTCTCACTACTACCATATCCTCAGGCCAAATGGAAGGTGAGATCTGACCTCCAGGAATCCTCTGGCTGAAAGCCACTGAGTCCTCAGGTGAAAGGTTGGAGTCCTCAGCTGAAAGGCTCTAGTTCCTGTCTCTTCACGCCTTATATGCCTTTCTCCCCCCAGCTGTTTCACTTCCTATTTCAACCTTCCCAGTGCTGGGATTAACGGTGTGTGCTTCCCAAACAATGGTAGCCTAAGGCATGAGATCTCAAGTGCTGGGATTAAAGGTGTGTGCTATCACTGCCTGGCTCTGTTTCTCTACTAGACTGAATCAATCTCATGTAGTCCAGGGTGGCTTGGAACTCACTGAGATCCAGACAGATCTCTGAGTGCTAGGGTTAAATAGTGTGCCACCATTGCCTGCCCTCTATGTTTAATCTAGTGGCTGGCTCTGTCCTCTGATTCTTAGACAAGCTGTATTTGATACACAATATATCACCACAGAAATGGGCAACCGAACAACAATAGTACATTTATAGATTAGGAAATAAATGAAGGAAATTATTATTTCAGTTTCATTAGTGGTTGAAGAAGAACAATATATGCCTATATGGGAACACTATTGCTGTGGAATGCTGTCTGCTGAACAAAAAAGCCATTGCCATCTTAATCAGAACAGCCAAGTTTACCCTCAAGAGACCCTCAGTGAAGCTGAAGTCTAGTCTGTTGACATTCTCTCATAGGAAGCAGGAGCTTGGGAGGGTCATTACAGCCCCATGTTCTGGAGATCCCAGGCACACTGCCTTGCACATCCCTTTCAGCTGTATGCAATCTGCTTCAACTATACATGGTCTCTGGGATTGCTCAAGTATATATAGAAAGGCAGTTTAGCTATCAGAGAAGACAACATCTGTGCAGCTGTGGGGAAGCAATCACCCATGCTGAGGTGAAACTTTCTAGGCATGCAGCTGTTAGGGTGTCACCAAAGTTCTTGTAAGTAGCCTCTTACTGTGGCTCCTCTAAGTGATCCCAGTTAACTCATTGATTCCCCATGATGGACTGGGGTGGTGAAATCATTATTTTGCACTTTCTACTTGTGCTCTGTCAAAGTTGTGTGGATGTTTGTTCCTCTCTCTCCCCAGGAAAAGTTAATGCAATGCCATTTCTTGTTCACCAGGTTAATAATTGATAAAGACTTAGTTGGTAGACTATGAAGTGCTCCACAAACATGAAAAACAATTAAAATTTCTATGCATTCCCAAAAGTATAAATTAGTTCAGTGCTTTGGAGAGCAACCTGGCAAATACAGGGAAGGAAGGAATGTGTTGACAAAACAATTTAGCAAGGTTGCTATTGCAGATAGGTGCAAGGATGTTTATATTTGCATTATGTGTAAAGTAGAAAGGAGAAACTTACTGTACATAAACAGAGGAATATATGGTTTTGGGACATTCATGTAATTAGATATTATACAGAATTCAAGTATAAGTGAACAAGAGATAAATATATAAATATTGATAAAGCCTCCAAATCAATGAGTGAAAAATAAATCTACAAATTACAATTTCACTTTTAGAAAGTGAATACATACAAAACAATATCTTGTATTGTTTGAGAACATTTTCAAAATACAATGTGTGCAATTCTCAACTACTAAAATAAGAAAAAGATATATTCATATTTATAAATATTCAGAGATTGGGACTACAAAAATCAATTTTAAATATTACCGGGAAGAGGAAAAAGATGCTCTAGAGAAGTGCACATGGGGGATTTTAATTGTATGGGGAACTTTTTTTACACAAGTGTTATGGTGAGTGAGGATATTTAATAATATATAGACAAGTGGCACCTAATTCATGATATATTGGCTAAAATTTTTGATTTCCCAGTAGTATTGAAGCTGTAGACATGGAAACCATACTTTGAAATTAAATTTTGATCTTTTTCTGAATTAGCAGTGTATATTACCATATTCTCTGGAGATGCAGGGCATCGGCAGTGAATGACAACCTGTGAGCCTTGCAATTATGAGGGAATACACACGGGACAAGCAGTGTGCAGTGTTGCCCATTTATAATGGAAAGTTACAGGGCGATATTCTTTTTGAATTAGCAGAAATTAAACTCACAAGGGCTTAATCAGAATGTAACCCCATCATAAGCACTGGCACACTGATACCTTGTTTTGTATTAACTGTGCTTATGTAAGCAGCTTAAGAGAATATGTGTAGGGTAAAAAGAAGATGTAAGGAGAAGAGGGGTTTTAGATAGGTTGGAGAGAAGGAGTCAAGGGACAGATTGAAGAGGGGATGGGTCCAGGAAGAACATCAGCTTTACCTTCGCACACAGGTTTCTGGCACCAGAGAAACGTGAACGTGAGTTACAGCCTATGTATTTAGAACCAATGAAAAATTTACCTTGGAAAATTTCTAAATTCCTCTCAACTTTTTATTGCAATGATTTATAATACTTTAGCAGTTTCTGCTGCTGATGAAATATCAGCAAAGCATTTAGAAAAATTTCCAACATATGTTGTTTCCAGTAAATTGTTAACTATTACTTTCCATTCAATCCACCATTTGAACTGTATCACCTTAAATTAGGTATTTTTTTAGAAGTGGACACATAATGTATGCATATTCTGACATGATTACTCAGTAGCATAGCACATTGGTAGGTGGTTAGGAAAGGTTTGCTAGAGATTAATGGACATACCTAAAGTCTTTAGCCTACGAGGCTATGATAGGTTTTGACATACTCTTCTTCCCAAACTAGTCTTCTTCCCAGCCTATAAACTGCATTGGTTTGTAACTTCCATGTAGATAGTGAAGATTTACTCTGTTTTGGTTTTGATTTATCTTTTAATCTTTCTTAGAACTCTAGGAAGTACCTATTCTACAAATAGAAACTGGCCAATAGAATAATTTTTTACCAGCATTCATAGTAGTGAAGTTTTAATTTTTTTCAAGTTCCAATAACTTTCTCAACAGTTCTCAAGCAAGAGAAAACAGTAGCATACAGCTGTGCAGCACCTTCACATATGGAGTGTTACTAGTAGTGGGTAGAGGTAAGAAGAGCTTGTGTGCATATGTTCTTCCTAATCATCAATGTGGGGATTTTGGCAGTAAACTGGAGACTTGGAAGCAAGACCAAACAATTGATTTAAGCACCAGGAAAGGAACTAATCATGGTATAATTAAATGACAAGGTGTAGTAGACTTGGAACAACCTCAAGATTTTTTTTTTAACACAAAAACAATGTACTCCTTCATGTGAGGTGTACATAGACTTTTCCTCAGAGGAAACAGCTCACAGAGTTCAGATGGGACTCAGGTGCAGGTTGCTAATGTGTGCATTCTTCAGTGACAAAAAAAACCCCTCCTTTATTAATGCTGAAAAGTGGCTTCAAAATAATGCCCCTACCTTCCAAATAGCCACATTCTGATGACAAAACACAGGTCAGGGACAGGCAGGGAGGCTTGAAAGATGGATTACTATCCCTTAGGTGACCAACCAAAATGTTCTCTAAATGACAGTGATCGAGATTAAGATGCTGTGAAGCGAGGGCACAAGCAAGGACACGATGCAGAGCAACTTGAAGATGGCTTTTCGTGCGATGGAATGGAATCTTTTTGCAGACCTTTTCTCTGCTCCAAAACTGGGAAGGCCATTTACTAATTTTGTTACTCCAAAGAAGGTTTAAAATGGAATTCAAACAGTAAATCCTTCAGTGTGCTGAAGAATGATTAATATTCTGTATTTCAGATTTGCAGATGTGCTTCCACTAATAGCCTCTCATAAATGTGGATGAGGACTGCATGGCCAATATTTCCTTCCAACACAAACCACACACCACATACTGTGAGTGCTCACAGTAATATCATACAATGTTCAGTCTCTGCCCATAGCCTCTAAAGGATTTCACATTTTATTGGCATATTGAACTTATCCCCCCCCCCCCAGAAGTGATTACAAATTTCAGGATGGCAGGCTCAGAAAGTATTTTGGTTGTATAAAGATGTTTGTTGCAATGACATCTTTTAAAATAGAATTGGTCCTGTGTGATGAGAAATAGCTCCTTTGGTGCTACAGACAGATCCAAGCATCACAGAATACGATTTAGGCATACTGAATAAAGGCAGCCATTCATCTTCCTTCCCTTTTCTTGCGAAGGATTCAGATCTCAATGGCACGAACACATCTACTGGACACCACTTGAGAGGGAGTTGAAGTGCTTTTCTGCCATATCAGAGGCCTGCTTCTTGAAGAAGATGTCTATCTGCCAGGCTTCAGACAACATCAGACACTGAGAATGGCTTTAGGCCTGTTGGCTTTCTCCCCAAATTTCCATTCATTTTTTTCCATTCATTTTTCTTCCATTCATTTTTTTTTCCACACAGGGAAATGCAATGTTCATGCAATTTCAGGTGACATGGAACAATTGAAGTAGAGGATGATAGGGTAATCTCACTGCTACTTGCATTAATGTTCAGTGATTTTCTTTTTAACTTTTCCTTTATTCTCTTCTTGCCATTCAAGCTGCAATACTATGTGCAGGAAGTAGTGATCCATTGAACATGTGAGTATGTTATTGTATAGTAGAAGATATACTGTGGAAAGAATTTTTCTTAGTAAACTGATAAAGAACCTGAGTTTTAGACCACAAAAGGAACTTACTTGTTATAGGTATTTTAGAAATTGTGTTTTAATGAGGATGTATCTCTTCTAAAGCAGCCATACAGAGATAGCCATTATTATCATCTTAGACCTTATTTTCCCCCTCACTGGGGAATAACTTCTTTTATTTAATAGTATCTTTGTAGCATGAATCTTAAAGGTACTTATTAATAAAATCAAACCTTGGAGCCAGGTATTGGGGTGAATGCTGGAAGATCAGAGAAGCAGAACAAGCCACAGCTTCCTCACCTTGCCAGTTCCTCAGCTGATCCTGTTTCCTCAGACTGGAAGCCTCTGAGTCCTCATCCAAAAGGCTTTCAGGTGAACTGTGCTGCTCAAAAGCCTAAAAGCTTAACCAGCCAAATGCTTCTAGTTTCTTGTCTTCATGCCTTATATATCTTTCTCTTTCTGCTGTCACTCCCTGGTATTAAAGGCTCGATTTCTGGGATTAAAAATGTGAGTCAGCATTCCCAGCTTTTTCCAATGTGACCTTGAACTCACAGAGATCTGCCTGACTCTGCCTCCCCAGTGCTGGGATTAAAAGCGTGTGCTACCACTGCCTAACCTCTATGTTTAATATTGTGGCCGTTCTGTTCTCTGACCCCAGACAAGTTTATTAATACTTCAAGGAACACAATACCACCACGTATCTTACTTACAAATAACTTGATAATGAGTATAACAGATATGTCTTATGATTCTTGAGAAACATGATTTACATGGTTTCCTATTGTTCTGTTTTGTAAGTGGATGGACATTTACCTAAATAGTCATTTTTATTATAAACGGAGGTCCTATCACCCATATTCTAATCTATTTTGATTTGGATCATTTTTAAATAATATAATATTTTTATTAATCTGTAAACAATTTCATACTATGTATTTTCATCACATCCCCTTTCTACTTCTTACCCTAACTCCTCCCAGATCTACCCTGGCTGTGGGATGTCTTTCTGTATGCTGTGAATATGTGTTACTCCCACTGGCTAACAAATAAAGCTGTATTGGCTTATGGCAGGACAGGGTGGAGCCAGAAGGAAAAATGCAAGAGAGAGAGTGAAAGGAGAAAGGAGAGTGGAGGAAACACCAAAACCACCATCCAAGGAGCAACACGTAATGGGATCCTGGTAAAGCCACAGAACACGCGGTGGTACACAGATGAATAGTTATGGGTTGAGTTAAGTTATGAGAGCTAGCTAGTTAGAAGCTTGAGCCATAGGCCATACCATTTGCAATTAATATTAAGCCTCTGAGTGATTATTTTATAAGTGACTGTGAGACCATGGGGCCAGGTGGGACCAAAGAAACTTACAGCTACATACCTTCTCCCCCAAACCTCCCTTCACTTTGTGACCTTGTGTTCTCTCTCTCTCTCTCTCTCTCTCTCTCTCTCTCTCTCTCTCTCTCATTCTCTCTGTCTCTCTCTCTCTCTGTGTCTGTCTCTCTGTCTCTCTCTCTCTCTCATACTATCTGTGGTACATGTCTTAATGTCTTAGTTACAGGAAATGCATTGTAGATGTTCAACTGGTGATGGGTACTCCACAGCCAGTTGTTGTCTGTATTTGAACCAGTTCTGGCTTTCTATAATGGTCTCAATCTGCTTCACCATGAAGCTTATTTAATGAATGGCTAAACTACATTTATTTGTGGACACAAATGATAAGTATTTAGAATGCAATTAGAAGTGATATTGGTTTTTGGAAATGACTGTATTAGGTTCTCTAGATCCCATGGCTTGACCATAGAAGTTGGGAAGTTGGCTAAGTTTACAGCACCAGACATGAACTTCCTCCTATCTGAACATGCCTGAAGTCCAATAATGTGGCAATTTGTTACTACCAGGATAGAAGTTGCACTACTGTGCCTTGAGGAACACTTTGCCTGGCTGTTCTTTGTTGTGATTCATAGGATATTATAGCTGAGTAGGACTATTGATTGCCTCTCTCCCTTGGCAGCTTACTCTCCTTCTGACACTGTGAAAGCTAGTCCCCAGGAAGGACATGTCCAGGTCATCACCTCCCAAACCCCCATGCATGGAGGGCTTAGTCATCAGTCTCTGGCTCTGTTGTGAGACTGCAGGGCTGGAGCCCTTCATTTTCTCTGTTTTCTATCCACTGAAAGAAGAAAACCTTTACTCCACTGTGTACTTCCCACCACTGTATACTTTCACTATATGCCCAAAGGCAGCATTTTCTAAAATTTCTGAAACTGTGTCCAAATAACTTTTGTCTCCCTGACTACCATGATCATATCAGTTATATTCTCAGAATGATGGAAAGCTAACTCAATGTGTTATTTCCAGTAATAGGAATTTAGGGAGCCTTTTGTGTGCAAAATAATATGTACAATGCATCCCTGGATATACTATTTCTACCACCAAGGGATTTTCATTCAACTGGGAGAGATAAAGAATGAACAGACAAGTATAATTCAGAGAGATAATAGTCACAGCATGGTTGCTCACATGAAAACCAAACAGACAGGGTCTTAAAAAAGAATTCTGGCTTCCTATTATTGAGTTACTGAAGGAAAACAAGCCTTCTATTAAAGAAATTAAGCACTGGACATCATTTCAATTCAAGTAGAACCAGGGAGAGTTTTAGGCTTTGAAAAGGAAAAGAAAGGGGGGCGGGGAGTGTGGCCTTAGATATTCACATCTCATATAGAGTTCTGACGGGGAGAATTTCAAACACTCCAAGTGGCCACTAAGATTGAGGGTAAGGGAGCCTTCACCCACTTCCACACCTTGGAGCCTGTTAATTAACATGAAAATAGCAAAACCAATAGAAGGCAACAACAAAAAACAGTTGATTTAGTATGCAAAATATATTTTAGAATGTGTGAAATCTCCTTCATGGCTGTCCCTGCCCTGTGTTTTCAAATGTGCTCTTCACTTGATTAGCAGATGTGATATGTTACTGGATGTAACATATCCAGTCTGGGTGCCTGCTGTTCACCTTCTTGTGTAATAAGTATATTGCTTAGTGAGATATAATGTATGGTATGTAATATCAGAAAAATCTCTTAATTCTCAAATACTGATGTTGGTTCAAGCATTTCAGAAACGGAATATATTCTGTGTCCTAGTTAGGATTGCTATTTCTTTGTTGAAAAACCATATCCAGAATCAACCTTGGGAAGAAAGGGTTTTTTTGGCTTAGACAGTCTGTGTCACTGTCCACTGAGGGAGGCCAAAGCAGGAACTCAACCTGGACATGGACCCGCAGGCAGGAGTTGATGCAGAGGGCATGGAGGATTGTTGCTTACTGGCTTGCTCCTTATGGCTTGCTCAATCAACTTACTTGAAGAACCCAGGACCACCAGCTCAGGCATGGGACAATATATAATAGGTTAGGTCCTCTCCCATCAATAACTAATTAAGAAAATGCCTTACAGGCTTGTCTACAGCTCCATCTTAAAGAGTTATTTTTGTAATTGAGGTTCCATTCTCTCAGATGATTTTACCTTATGTCAGGTGAACATAGAAGTAGTCATTACATTCTGATAAAATAGAAAATGTGCCCTAGAAGCTCATGTTTCCCAGCTGGTTGAACTGAGAACCTGTGAAAGGTTTGGAGATGTGGCTTATCTGGAAGAAGTGGGGAGTGGGATCTGATGTTTATAGCTTATATCTTCTTCTACTCTGGATTTGAAATACCCTCTACCATGTCTACTCTTTACCGTGTCTACTCTTTACCATGTCTACCCTCTACCATCTTCATAATGGGGCACATCCCTTCAAACTGTGAATGAAAACAAATATGTTCCTCCTTACATGGCTTCTTTTGAGAGATTTGGTCAACAAGAATGAGAAAAGTAACTAAAACATGTGGTAATAATATAACCCTTTGCAAAGTGAAGTAGTTGGTTCCATGTAGTACTAAAGTTTGCATGCCATTTAGAATAAAACTGTGCTGCCAAGTTCAGATGGCAGACTGACCATTTAATAGCAACATAGAATGAAGACATATGTTAGTGGGCGTGTGAATAAATTCTACCCCTCTGTTCTGATGGTTACTTCATTTACCATTTTAAAATGAGATCACTAGGGTGGAAAATGGCAAAAGTTGGCTGACTGTAAACGAATGAGTCATTGTCTACGAGTTATTTAGAGCCCTTTCTGGTTGCATATGCCCTATACTTATGACACAAATGTCTTCCTATTTTATGTCCAGTCACAGAGATCATTCCCATGCATTTTGTTCTCAAACTTCAAATGTTTCCTTACAGACTCATGATAACCCAAGCTTTTTTGCATTGCCCCTAAATCAATATTTCTTCTTCTTCTTCTTCTTCTTCTTCTTCTTCTTCTTCTTCTTCTTCTTCTTCTTCTTCTTCTTCTTCTTCTTCTTCTTCTTCTCCTCCTCCTCCTCCTCCTCCTCCTCCTCCTCCTCCTCTTCCTCCTCTTCCTCCTCCTCCTCCTCCTCCTCCTCCTCCTCCTCCTCCTCCTCCTCCTCCTCCTTGTTCTCCTTCTTCTTTTTACTTCCTGACCACATTTTCCCTTCTTCCTCTCCTCCCAATCCTTTCCCATCTCCCTTTTGCCCCACCCCTCATCCACTCCTCTTCTGTTTCTCTTCAGGAAGGGGCAGGCTTCCCATGAATACTAACAAAACATGGCATATCAAGTTGCTGTAGGACTAAGCTCCTCCCTTGTATTAAGGCTGGGCAAAGCAACTCAGTATGAGGAATAGGTTTCCCAAAGCCAGCCAAAACCTCAGGGCCAGCCCCTGCTCCCACTGTTAGGAGGCCTGCAAGTAAACTAAGCTACACAACTGTCCTATACATAGAGAGAGCCTAGGTCAGTTCCATACAGACTCCCTGGCTGTCGGTTCACAATCTGTGTGCTCCTAAGAGCCCAGGATAGTTGATTCTGTGGGTTTTATTGTGATGCTCTTGACTCCTATTGCTGTTACAATCCTTTCTCCTCTCTTTAGCAGGATTCCTTGAGCTCAGTCTAATGTTTGGCTGTGGGTCTCTGCATCTGTTTTCATCAGTTAATGGATGAAGGCTCTCTGATGACAATTTGGGTTAGTCACCAATCTATGAGTATAACAGAATATCATTAGGCAAATTTCATTGATGTTTTTTCCTCCAATTAAGTTTGGGTCTATCTTAGGTCTCTGGACCATTCAGCCTCTGGGTCCTGACACTCCAATCAGTGTCAGGGGTGGGCTCACTCTAGTGGCATGGGCCTCAGGCTAGACCAGTCATTGGTTGGCCATTCCTACAATATCTGTGCCATCCTTACCTTAGCATGTCCTATAGGCAGGGCAGACTGTAAGTTGACAGTTGTGTGGCCCAGGGATAGAGCTCACGAGTCTGTTGGAGAGTCCTAGTAATAGTAGTTCCTGCTCCTCCTCAAAGTAAGAAATCAGAATGGAGTCTTTGCCCTCTCTGAGGTATTTTTATTCCAATAACATAATTGGGTATCAGGGAAAAAAAAGACCACTCATTGGGTTACTTTCCAGGTTTTTCCATGGTTCCTGTGTAATACGTTTCTTCTCTTTTTTCATACTCTAAGGAGGTAGCCACAGTGGCCATTTTCAACTATCAAACCTTATCTCTTATGTTGCTGGAAATGCCTGAGCATTCTCCATTCTGAATAACCATGATGCCCCTTTGGATAAAACTGGGAGAATTGTAATCATACACACTTAATGTGGTGTTGTAGTGTCTTTTATATGTGAGAACCAGGTTTTCATTCAGCGGGTGAGGCTCAGGTATAAAACTGGCCTAAGTTCTCAAGCCGTTAAATGTGTGACATTTTTCTGGGGCAGCCATGGTCAGCTCTGAATGTTTGTTCTTGTTTTCCTTTGGTTGCATAGACTGAGGATTCTCTAGTTGGCTGTCCATTTGTTTGACCTCAGAACACTGTGCTCTGTGTATTGTCGTAGCTCTTAATGGACCTGGCATCCTGGTTGCTACTTGAACTTTGCCTCTCATTACCTTAATAAAGTCCACCTCATTTGTGCTGATTAAACATTGGCATCTGCGCCCTGTTCTGCAGCACTAGTATGACCCTCCTTGTTTCCTCTTTAGGAAGCAGCTTCTTAGGTGGTTTCAGATGGGACTCCAGTGCGTAGCCAACTGAAGAACCATTGGTCTGTTGATATGATTTTGGCCCTAGATGTATTATTGTATCTTGTTACCATAATGTCAATGAATGTGCCTAGCTTAAATTTGCACTAGTTATTTTGATCAATAGTACCTATCTTGGATTGTGTTTGAATGTTTGTATATTTTGGTCATTTTGTTATTGTCAGTTACTTCAAGTTTGAAATAAATATTATCTATAAATATCTCCCACTAGAATTTCTCTTCTTTTGGGTATAGACGAATTTCTAAATGGTCTTATTAAATAAAAAACTCTGTGCCAAATATAGGGGCGAAAGCCTTAGACCAGGGAAATAGGAAAAGCCACCAGCCAACCTTACCTCACCAACTTTGCAGCTTCCAAATGCAAGTGACTTCCTATCTACCCATGTCTATATGCCTCGCTGTTCTGCTGTCTGATTTCCTCTCTGTCCAGGTACACCATTTCCTCTTCCTACACAGCTCTGTCACTTTCTGTCTCTTTGTACAGACATACAGACCTCCATGGTTAACTAGTGTTGGAATTAAGGCATGTGCCACCACACCTGGCTCTGTTTCTAGTGTGTCTTTGAACACAGAGATCCTGCCTGCTAAGTGATAGGATTAAGGGTGTGTGACTTTGTTTACTTATAATGGCTGGCTTTTTCCTCTGATCTCCAGGCAAGCTTTAATTATTAAAGCACAAATAAAATATCACCACAATTAGGTTTTATTTCACACAGAACATGTACACACTCACCTTTTAAATACAAGTTTTAGTTTGAGTTGATTACCTATTCCTATATTTAATTCTTTATTTATTATTGAAACCATATGAATGTACTTTTTGGCCATTTCATGTGCTAGCTGTTTTTCTGAACTTCAGGTCATTTTAAAATTAGAGCTATTTTATGGCACTCTCAATTTCATTGATAAAACTACTGAACAGGAGAGGCACATGGGCAGATACCTGCAGTTTATCTCCTTCATAATGGTAAGAATCCATTAGTCAATACTTTGGGGCTGCAGTTGCTCAAACAGCATTGATCCACATAATTGTCCTCTCATCCAGCTCACATTTTGTCTTGTCCACAATGAATAATGTGGGGGTTTGTCAAATGTGTTACTGCAGCTGAAATGCTATGTTTATAGTGTTTCCTTTGCTGTTTTTAAACAATCCTAATAGTTACTTTCTGATTGATAACTTGTTGAGAACTTCATTTAAATTACTTAGTTTACTAATCATATCATGGAAATTAAGGACTGTCATGTCATTTATTTTCCTAATGAAGAAACTATGAGTAAAGATGTAAAGTAACTGTCTGTAGTGTTGTAATTCCTGAGTAGTTCAGCTCCTGGATATTTCAGACACTTAAGGATGTTGCCATAATAGCAAGAGTATAAAGAATAAATTGGTGAACAAAATTCAAAATAATATGTTTTGAGAAAATTGTTTTTTAACCTTTATTTTTATTTTAGGTGAATGGGTGTTTTGCCTACATGCGTGTTTGTGAACTATGTGTGAATTACTTGTGGAAGCCAGAAAAGGCATTGGACACCCAGGTACTTGATGGTTGTGAGTCACCATGTGACTGATAGGGATCCATCCCAGCTCTTCTGCAAGAGAAGCAAGTGCTCTTAACCACTGAGCAATCTCCCCAGTCCCTCTTTTCCTGAATGGTTCTATGCTGCTTACTTACTTAATGATTTCATAGTCTTAAAATCTTTTCAGAAGAAATACTTGGCTTAGTTAGTGCTCATATTTAAATTAAGCATCAAGAAGGACACCACTGAAAGTAAATCTAAAGAACTTATTGAGATGGACTAGATAGTCCAGCTAAAATCAAATAGCATTCTCTGACAAATGTCACAATGCTACACAGATGAGCACTGCTGAAACATGACATTTCAGTGATGACATTCTGTCCATTGAAAACTAGCATTTGCTGTCTGAGAAGCCATTTTGTGAGGCATTTTTAAAACAATTTTATCCCTAGTTCTATAATCTCCTTTTTGAGATTCTATAAATAGTCAATAATATTATTTGTATGTTTCAAAATAACTGTGCTGGGGAATTATAATGCTTTCATCATAAACTACTGATACATTTGAGATGATGAATAACATGGTATCTTCAGCTGATCAATGAACAAGGTATAAGTTATAAAACCATTATACTCTACCTTATAAACATACATGGTTGTCTATCAATAAAATATTAAAGATGGTGAAAGTAAAAAATGCAATTTTGTAATTTAATATGATATTACATTGTTCAATTCATTTAACAATCAGTGTAAATTGCAGTGATTTTGTATTTATTTATGGATTTGTTGTTCGTATTCAATGGTATACAGATTTTCAATATCTGTTAACTACTGAAAATGATATAGAGAGCAGAATATGATATAGAGAGCAGATAAAGATGTTTGCGGCCTTTATGCCTCACTCTTATAGACAATAGATAATTGCATTGATTTGATATGGGATCTCTGTCACATTAATGTTTATATTAGCTTTTTAGAAAAAGTACATATATTGATTTCTATTTTTTTTAAATTAACCTAGGCTGTTTTGGAAAATTTACTATCCAGATGGAATTGCATGAATTTTTTTCAAGATTTAATATTGACCAGTGGTTAAATTATTCTAGAGAGTGTAACATGTAAACTTAAGGTTATCATGAGGGATTAACAGTTCAAAGAGTTGAGAGAAAGATATATGTTCTACTATTGTGCTAAAGGGATCAAAGGGATGAAATGTAGGAAAATAAAAGTGAACATTGGATTTTCAAATTTTTATAATGTTCCCCAATTTTGAAAGTGTAGATTAGAGTGGAAATATGTAAGTCAATATAGTAAACTTGTGAATAGTAGTAAAGATAAAGTAAAATGTGAACCACGTATTTTCCATAATATTCCCAAAGGATTTTTCATGACATTTAGAAGTGTATTTCATATTTTATTTACAAGGCATTTAGGGATAAGCAGAAGTTAGCGTTTAAGATGGTAGCTTTCTATATTATTACAGAGTATGTAGTAATCCTCATAGTTATTTGCTTGGGAAGTCTGAGTTTCAGATCATTTGTAAAGACTAGTGATCCACTTGGGGAGAGACTATACAGAATGACTACAAAAGAATATTGCAAATGTCTAACAACTTTATTAGAAATGGTGGTGATTCTTATATATCATAACTATGTTGCATCAAAATCCACATAAAGGAAGAATAGGAACAAGGAAAAAATAAATCTCTTCTTAGGGCATGATGCAGAGGTAAGAGACAGAAGAAGTCATTTTCATTGGCTTGACTAGTAAGTGGCAGCATTCAGAATTACTTAAGTGGACAATAACTTGAGAAGTAAACAAGACAAATGTGAATAATTCTAGAAAACATACTATGTATCTTTAAATTCTGTGAGTTTAAAATCGGTTGGAGATTGTAAATGTGTTAATAGAGGTGCCTTGAAAAATCTTAGCAAAAAACATAAGAAGTAGCTTAATATATGTCAGAGATTTGAAAACAATACAAGTGGGATAATTAATAAATTTATTAACGTGTGTAAATCACAGTTGTTTTGAAACAAGGTCTCACTGTGTTTCACATGCTTGTCTTTAAATCATGATCTCAAGTTATCCTTCTTCCTCAGCATCCTGAGTAAACTGTGATAATTGAGATAATGGGATGATAGGAATGTTTGTGTGTGCGTGTGCGTGTGAGAGAGAGAGAGAGAGACAGAGAGAGACAGAGAGACAGAGACAGAGAGACAGAGAGACAGAGAGAGACAGACAGACAGACAGACAGACAAAGAGAGGGGGTTATCTCTGACTCGCCTCAGACTCAAATCTGAGGATGGCTTGGAACTTCTGATCTCCTGCTGGAACACCATGAAACACCATGCCCAATTTTGGCTACTTAGAACATTTTCATGCACTTACTGACTATGTGTATTTCCTTTGCTGAGATGTATCTGTTCAGGTAAATTTGCCCATATTTTAACTGGATTGTAGTTTTTGGTTGCTGTTGTTAAATTTATCATCTGTGTTCTATAACAAACTTTGGGTAGTTTTTATTAATTCTTTTCCTGAAAATGTTAATCTAAAGAGTGCGCTTCACATTTTAAAAACAGATCTCTTATTAGCCTGTTTTCTATCATCTAAATTTAGTACTTTAAGGATTCGTGTATAGTTTTTTTATTTGAAAAAACTTAAATGGCTAGGACCAGTAAAGCAAAAATAGGAAAAGATTCCTATTTAAAATGCAGAGATATATTAAAATACAGCCAACAGATTTATTGACTCTGTAGTCTGGAGCAAGGGTCTGAGATTAGCTTTTTTTTAAATCATCATCTGTATACACTGAAGGTAAGTTTGATGTCTTCACTTTAAGTAGATAATAATTGCTACCTTAGTTGAGTGGCTGATATGTACAGGCATCTGCTTTTCCACAATATGCACAGTAAGAGAGTGCAGTGGTTTCTCATGCCCTACAGATGGCCAAGGTAGGCGGATCTTAGAAGGTAAGAAACTTCTCCATGGCTATATGTAGCATATAGTTGTGTTTTAGAACCATAAATCTGTAGAATATTACTAGGCTGCAGTGCCACATGCCTTTAATCCCAGCACTCGGGAGGCAGAGGCAGGTAGATCTCTGTGAGTTCAGGGCCAGCCTGGTCTACAGAGCTAGTTCCAGGACAGCCAATGCTACACAGAGAAACCCTGTCTTAAAAAAATAAAAAATGTAGCCAGGCGGTGGTGGCACACGCCTTTAATCCCAGAACTCAGGAGGCAGAGGCAGGTGGATCTCTGTGAGTTTGAGGCCAGCCTGGTCTACAAAGTGAGTTCCAGGAAAGGCGCAAAGCTACACAGAGAAACTCTGCCTCAAAAAACCAACAACAACAACAACAACAAAAAACCCCAAAACCAAAACCAACCAAACAAACAAACAAACAAAAAACACAGAGCACAGATTATAAACAGATCTCTTTACCTTACTTAACAATGACCAGCACAGGAATTCTGAGACCTCAATGCCCATAGCATATGCAAGTTATAATCTCAACATAGATCTCATTTTTCCTTTGTGAGACCTGGAGCAGATGTACCTATGTAGGTATTTGGGGGTAGTTTTGTATCTATCTTCTCTTGTGAGCATTCTGTCCTTTGCTTTGTCTTCTCTGAGTCTCCTGTCTCCCTGAATACCAGTTCCACATCCCTCTGGACTGCAATTTGACTTATATTCAAAGTGGATTTTAGACAGCACCTCCTTTCCCTGAAAATAAGTTAAAAAAGAAAAATCTCTTCTCTAAATACAGAACTAACACTTTGGTCACTGTTTACACAAACTGGCCATTAAGATTCAAACATTTGCTAAATACATAAGGTTTAACAAAGTGAACAAAAGCACCATCTCTTTAATTAAGGAAGTTACATTCTAATGGAGAAGTACATGCAAAAGAGCAGCAAAGAAATAAAATGGTGTGCACCACAATTAGATGCCCATATACTTATTTGCCAAACTGGGACCACTTTTCAGAGTGATAATTATGTGAAGACATTATGTGAAGCTTCTCTGAAAACTGAATGTATCATGATCACCTTATAGTGGACCTGTCTGTCCATGTTGAATTTCCTTCCAGATAGTGGTGTGGCTGACCTCAGGGTGGTATTAGGACAGTGGTCAGGGAAGTAGACTTGCTTGCTGCACACTTAGATATGCATGGTGGACTTGCAGTCCTATTAAGCATGGCAACCACTGTGCTCTCCTAATTCTTCCTCACAGGTAGTCCCCTCATACATGCTTGGTGGGTGCATTCCCTTTCCATCATGTAGAAATATTTTTTCTCCTTAACACCAGCAGATGGGATGTGTGACAGGCATTCTCAAGCATAATTTTACTCCCTATTGTCAGGAGCCATGCAGCCTAGTGCCCAATCAGCATATGACTACCTGTCCAACAGGTTTCCTAGGGCTAAGACACGTGTGGAAATGGATTTTCACTTGGCAAAGACCAGTAGTCCACTGGACAGTGTAGGGATCTGCAAAATCCGAGTAGCTTTCAGGTTTCTCTCTCATTGTAGTGTTGACTCTTGGGGTGGTTTTAGTCACTTCGTCATTTGCACACACAACAGCTGTAACTTTCCCTGGATAGTTTGCCCTGTTCTGAATATTTGCCCCCAAGATTCAGCAGGGGGCTGACGCTTCTTACATCTCTTGTCTGGAATGACTAACTACAGTTCCTAATCCTGGGAACTTTTCTGACTCTATAGAGATAAGTAGGTACAGACGAGAAAACAACACTTGGAACATTAACCAGGACTCACAGACGGGAAAGGAGGGCAAAGCATTCGTACACAGAGAGGGAGAAGGCCTCGGGAACACACATAGTGCCAACTGTGGAGAGTAAGTTCCCTGGACAGGAAGCACATAGAATCAATGACAGGATCTGGTATAATCGAATGGGAAACAATACAATGTAAAATATGGGTTTGGGAGATCCATCTTTACCATACAAGGAGCTTATATTGGTAAAAGTATGGTATAGTGAAACAAAAAAAAAGAATGCCTTGTCCAAGTCTGACTTTTACAGAGCGATTGAGACATGGAACCCTCTTCTTAAAAAAGTATATAAAAACATATCTTACAGACTTAAAGGAAATTTTTAGACACTAGTATAATGATTTAAGGGCAACAGTATTTAAACTTAAATAAGTCAAAGGAACTTACTTTCAACAGTTGGCACTGTATTTCTGAGCTTTTTTTTTTTCTTAAAATTTATGTATGTATGTTTTATTTTTTTCCCAGAACTGTGAGACATAGTTAATGTTTTAAGTGTTGTTTCTTTCATATATATGTATCTTGTTGTCTCTATTGAATCAGAAAAGTTTTCAGGATCAGGAGTTGTAGCTAGCAATTCCAGATAGGAAATTTAAGAAGCATTAGCACCTGTTGAATCTTAGGGAAAATAATCAAGAAAGAGCAGAATTTCCAGGAGAAACTTCAGCAGTTGCATGTGTGACTGACAAAAATAAAATGAAAAACCACCCAAAGACTCAACAGTCTAAGGAAAGAGAAAAGAGCCTGCAAGCTGTTTGACTTTTGCAAATTTTATGCTGTCCTGTGGACTATTGGTCCTTACCAAATGAGGGTGTGTTTCCATGGGTGTCTTGTCCTGAGGAAAGCCGCTGGACAGGTAGTCATACGCTGATCCTAGAGTAGGCTGTATGGTTCCCAACATTTTTCCCTTTTTTACTTTTTGAAATAACAAGGTGGACTTTACTGGTCATAGCATTCAAGGCAGAACTCAAATATTTGATAATGACTGGAAAAGGAATAACAAGGATCAAATATAATCCCATTGTAATGCCCAGGTTAACAATAAAAGACCTAAAATCTTTAGCAGAAGCATAAGACTGGATAGAAGAAAGGAGAAAGGCAGCAATCCCTTCCAGAGAAGACATTTGTAAGTACAAATCTGATTATGTAAATCATGGATATTAATATCTAAGTTAGAACTATTTTACATTTTTAATACATGCCTAAATCTGTCTTCAAGTAAAAACAGTGCTATTTTATGACAAAGGGGTAACACGTATCCATTTATATGCTACATGAGAGGAGACCATGAGTCTGACTTTTACATTTTGAATTTGAGTGCCCATGTGTAATACAGCCTCTTTTAAAACATTAACCTTATCTACTAATTCTTTATTTATATTTTCTGGTGTAACAAATGCAAGGGAAATGTTTGGCCAAAAACATAGGGGCAACCAATCCAAATTAAAAACCAATGAGTAACAGGTTATCCTTCTGCTAAAAAAATGTTTCCTGCTACTAAAAAAAATTTCACTAAGAAAATCTTTGTTTATTGACTGTCAGATATTGTGTATAATCATGAATAGGACTAGAAACAGACCAGTCATAAATTTTATCTTGGATGTCCTTGGGAGGAAAAACAACACTTTTATCAGAAAAAACACAAGGAAAATAACTTGGATACCCTGGAAGAGGACCAACAGATGCCCATAAATGATTGCATTTGTCCCAGGGCAAGCAATCTGAACCCCTTGGGGAGGTTTCTCTTTAGTAGCAGCCAATTGAGTGGGGAGAGTTTCTTCAGCCTCTGAGAACTTCCTTTAGGAGAATTCCATGAGAGGGAAATTTACCCAGACTCAGAAGTGATATTGACTGAAAAGCAGATAGGCAAGGCATCTGCATGTCCTGAATAGTTTAGGAGACCAGAAATCTTCTGATGAACAATCTCTATCTCTCCCCATCAGCTTAGAGTCATTAACTACCACTTTTCTTTCCCAAAATCCCAAGCTGTAGGATGAAACAGAGGTGGCTCTGGGAATAAGTCTAGAATCATTCCAGAGTAACACATATTGGTATTAAAGACAGCAGTACCTGCATAGAGAGCAGAGCAATCAAAATAAAAAATAAAGGGAGGAATGACTTCACCACTGCGATCAATCACAAGATTCTCAGTCATATGTTCTGGCTTTGGAACTTAACATCCCAGCATTTTTGCTGAATGAGTGACAAAGGATGATGTAATTGTCTAGGACTATTTTCTGTTAACATTGGGTCATCGCTGGGGATCCAAGAGTCTGAAATGTTGACCAAATCCAGGGAAAGCAGACTGTTCCCTTCATTGTCCAGGTTCTGCAAGACCATCTGGGGCTAGGGACACACAGCCAGCAGCTGCAGCAGTCTGTAGTTTTTCAATGATTGGAAACCTGCTGGAACAGATGCATATTAAGGGCAGGAAATAAAGTTAAAGAATTTTAGGGGAGAAATTATTTTTAGGTGTATATTTATGACTTTCAGTTTCACGGTTCTGGCAGCTGGAGGAGGGGTGTCCCAAAATCAGGGGAATGGGAGGAGGTTCCATCCCCACAGAAATAGGCAGGTGCAAAAACAGGTTGTTGATTGGCAATATTTATCTGGAGTCCATTTTGTCCCAAGACAAGTGGATCCTAGTTGAACTCTTGAAGCTTATAAGAACCTTTTATTTGTTTGTCTATTTATTTATTTATTTTTAGGCAAAAGTTACAGATGTGTTAGCTTGTTGCCCTTATTATTATTTGTAGTTTGTACTGAAATTTATATTGTAGAAAAAGCAGTAGACTCATGCTTTTGAGTCATAGTGAAATTTGTGAACCTAAAATTAATTCTGGTTAAAAACCTTAATTTTTCTTTAGAAGACTGGGTGTATATAGATTGGATAAATGTTTTCAGTATAATGAGAAGTATTGAAGTGTTTTTAACTCTATATTTAGAAAACAACCAAATGGAAATTTAAAATCTTGAGCTTATGACTATAATATTAGTCAGTATGTACCAGAGCTGGATTAATAGCTTATCAGAACTTTATTCTTTAATGTTAGAACTCTGAGCCTTTGAAGTTTTAATGTAACAATAGCATAGTGAGGGAAAGAAATCTGAAACATTTTTATATGTCTTAAGCCATTTTTATACCCTTATAAATTATATCCATATACCTTAAAATATCCTTTTAGACTTCCATCACCTAAGCCTTCATGTCCTCAAACATCTATAACTTGTACTTATATACCTTAAGTTGTATTTTTTATACCTTTAAACATTTTTTAGATCTCCATAGATTATGCTTTTATATCTTTAGACCTTGTTTTATAAGCCTTACACCTGTTTGTAAATCTAGTTGTTTACCATGAGACGTAAGTGGTTGATTACTGAAGCAGTTATTGTAAAACAAGTTACTTGAAATAAAGGAATAGTAAAAAGTTACTTTTTAAAAAAGAAAGCAACCTGTTTGGTGAATTTACTTCTTTTTGGAATCTGATAGCAAAGCAAACTGTTTTTAGATCTAGTAGTAGCTTTAGGAAAGTGAGGCCTGTGGCCTGAGTTTTGCATGAACAGAGAACTGAAGAAGCAGCTGAAGCCTTGCAAAAGGAACTGGGTGTTTTCTGCTCTTAAAGCCATAATCAGTTGATATCCTCAGGGATCTGAGAAGAACAAATTGTAACTGGAAATATAATCTAAATGGTCTATGTATCAATTAGAGTGACAGAGAACCATTACCTAGACAGGTTACCCGGATTCTAGTGGTCTCCATACTTCCTTGGAGGGCTTTAGCTGCCATACAGGTCAGCCTTTAATCTCTAGCTCTTATACAGAGCAGCACAGGCCTTTGCTTGCCAGAAACAGGTTTGAGATTTTTTTTTCTGTAGAGAAGCAACTTAGGGGACTGACCTCATTTTAACCAGGCAAAGTAAGGTGGTCAACCCCAAAGTGTCCACAGTTTGAGCAAAGCTCTCACAACAAGCTGGGATTGGGGCAGTTTTATCTATTTGGAAGCTTATACATTTTTAAATGTCATATTTTGTAGATCTCTGAAGCATTTGAGAGTCATCTATTAGGTATATCTGAATAGACAAACTTTGTTTTTAGTTACTTATATTAGGCTTAACTTTGAAAACTTGGAGAAATAAGTAAAGGTTTATTTTTAAAATTGATTACATTAGCATTTAGCATGACTATAAGCATAATTTTGAACATATTAAAGAATTTGATCATTTATAAGGTGACTAGCCACTAGCCAGTAACTTGTATTTTCAGTTCTCCTTAACAGTTTTCAATAAATTAATAACTTTTATAAGACTAGGACTTTATGCTCCATCCCTGTTAGGTTTAGCCATTAAAATAATGATTTTGAATTGAAGTATTTTTAGCATCAAAATAAAACTTTTAATCATAGATAGAGTCCATAGAGAGACTGGCAACTTTACTAATCCTTTTGACAGTGTACCATGAATGAAAATGGGCTCAGCAAAGAATAGCCACCCCATGGGTGAAAAGGGAAAAGTTTGTTCCAAACTACTAAGACTGTCTCCTGAGAAAGCCAGGAGAAACAACAAGGGAAAGATTTTTAGAGTCAGATGAGAAATGAAGAGTGCAGACAGCTCTTAGGAGGAAGTGAAGGAGTTCCAGGAAAGAGCTGAGAACAGCTATGAAGCAGCAGAGGCTGTAGGTGTCATGGTAACAGGGTTATCTGGCACATCTCCAAACTGACTGGAAGACCTGTCCGAGAGAATTGTCCCAAATCCCAGAGGAAAGGCATCCCTTTCCACCTGATGGGGGCCCAATAGGATGAGAGGAAGCTTCCTGGCATGCCAGTATGGCTTTTATATTAAAAGTGCACAAAACAAGGAGTAGGAGGCACCAGACAAGTGGTTAGATCAGGAAGGGGAGGAAACAGCCAGAGAGATGAATAAGTAAAATCGTCCCAAGTACTGGGATGAAAGTAGAGGGAGAGGATTACCTATTGGGATTTCCAATTTAGTGTCAGGAGCCTGGTGTAGCGCTGTAGGCATTGTCAGCAAGGCTTCCTTTGTTAATTTCAGCCAAGTGGCCATTCCAAGCCATTTTCCCACACCCATAAGCATTTTGTATGTTAACTCCTTTTATTTTTCCCCAGTGAATCACACTGCTAGTGGGCCTGGTACACAGCCCAGGAAATTCCACTGGCCTCCTTTTACATTTCTTAGGGGTGTTGTAGTGTCTACGGTGCTATACCAGGCTCCTGATTTACAGTCAAGCATTGCAAGGGGTGCCAATCAGAATTATGGTATTTTGTTGTCTCTTTCTTGGATTCTGAATGAGATAACCACAAAGATGTTCCCTCCATAGCAAACCAAGGGCAAACTTTCTGAATAAACTTTAAAAACTCCATAACTTGACTAATAGAAACTTTTAAACCTTTTGTTTTAACCATATGTTTAAAAATATCTACATAAAGATCGGGTTCTTTTGAACTATGCTGTTCCATTTTTATTGAAACAGGGCACTCACTTCTTAAAAATTCTTTGAATTCCGAGGAAGCAGAGCTTGACCAACAGTTTCCGACCCCTTACCTGAATCCTTCCTTTAGCACTTCCTGTAAGAAGCATCTTTTACCCCCTTCTCTGAGTTATTTTGTACTTCCATACCCTTGTAGCTTTATTAGTCCTGGAGTACATTCCTCCTAGGTGTTTGAGAAAGGAACTGAAGATCATTTCAACCCCAACAAAGGTCTTCTATTCTCTCCACAGCCTCCCTGTCAACCCCAGAAGAACCTGTCATCCTATCTATTACATTCTGTCTTCTCTCCATGACTGTGAAATAGGCTTCTCTGTGTGGAATAAGGCTTCCTTCAGGTTCCACAGACATCCATACTGGAAGGTACTAACAAAGAGCCACACATTAGAGAGGTCACTCAGCCAGATGAAATGTCTACCCTACAATGAGCAAACCTTGCCAATAACTGCTGTACATTCATTAACTTCTTTTGACCAACCATAAAAGTATGTTGCTTTGCAAACTAGTTTTATAATGACATTAGTTTGAATTCTGAACATCAAGTATCTTGAGCCTTATGGTTTCCTATAGCTCTTTAACAATACGGATGATTTTAGTTTGGGTCTGGAGTATCTAGACCTTGACCCTGTAGATCAGCCATGAGAAAATACATTTGTGTTAGTCAAGGAATAGCAGAAGCAGATGGACTTTACTACACACTCAACAGACAAATCTACAAGTCACAGCTATGAAAGGAACACAATCAGCTGCAGAGAATTAAGCAGTACCTACCAGTGAGCTGATCACAGCTTCTCTTTAGCTAACAGAAGGTGAGTGTGTAGTCACCTAGTGTCCTGGGTAAGAAAGGCTAGCTCAGATAGACTTTATAATAAATTTTATTATGTTTATGAACTTGGGAAAGAAACTAGACCTTGTTCTATCAGCTTTCTCATTTGTAAAATTTCGATATTGTTAGTGCATAGATCATGGAGATTTTTACCAACATTAAGTTAGATAAAGCATGTCAACTTCCCAGCATGGAGGAAATAATTCACAAACACTTCTGTGAAAATGAGCATTGCTTCCATTAGGATACTAGGTGTCCTTAAGACATACGTTAGCATAAAAAAGGGACAAATCAAAGTGAGGAGCGTGTGACTAAGGCGTGTATTAATTAGACCAATTTACTTGCCAAGTTTCTGTACTTATTTACATCTTTACTAAATCTTAAGAAAGTAAAATGCTATTATTCTTTGTATCTTTTCTATCATAAGAGGGAAAAATTACACTGGCCTTGTGGCAATAAAAGGACTATTACAGAATAACAAGTGAAGAAAATTGCATTAAGTGGTACTACAAGGAAAACCAACAATTTTTTAGTTGAACTAGATAAAAATGTCTTTTGAGTGTATTCTTTGACTTCTAGAGTTCTCACTCTTTTGGAAGTTACAAATCCCGTATGTAGTGATTTTAATAGAAGTACTGTTTTGTTTTGTTATTGTTGTTTGTTAAATTATTAATTTTAACTTAATTTAGAGAGGAAAGGAGACACAGTAAATTTTGAATTAATATTTTCAAATTACTCTTGCTGAAAAGGTATGCATGCAAAGAATTACTTCTGGAAATCTAGAAATAAACACCCTTTTTAAGATTAAAGAGTTATATCTCAACAAACCAACTTAGGGGAAGCACTAGGATTAGAGTTCACATATTATGCAATAAATGTTATTCACCATCTTGAATGTTGGGCCACTACTTTTTTGGCCCCTCCTGTTTAATGCTGTTAGAGTAAATCTCATTGCAGAACAAACATATGAATACACAGAGGTCTGTTTGGAGGCAGCTCATGGTTCTCTACTGCAACTATGACACTACTTACAGTCCAGGCCTGGTGATAAAGGAAAGATTCTCTCCAGAAGTTTGTGGTCATTGGATCTGAGCTGCATCTAGAAGCACAATTACAAAAAAAAAAAAAAAAAAAAAAAATGCAGTATAAAGCCAATCATGCAATAGTCGAGCAAGAGATGAAAACTGCCATTTCTACATCAGTGAGAGAAATGGCAGCTTTTATATATGAGTTTCTGGGCCCCACTGCTTAATCAGTACCATTCAGGTACAAATTCTGCAAGTACCAGTACACATTTTTAATGATAGGATGTTGTAAGTCACTAAAATCACAATGGCGTCAGAAGGGTAGGCTGTTGGCTGTAACCAAACATGACAACAATCAATAGTCGTGAACAAGCATTTTTTTAAGACACATGTAGCACAGCTCTAGGCTAACACACTTCCAAAATTAAGTGTTTTCATCAAGAGAACAAAAAATAGTTTCAGATAGGAGACAAGGGAGCAAGTTAGCCATATGAAAACATGATGCAATCTACTTGAAAAATTGCTACAGTAAACCTCCTCTGGTAGTAATTTAGAAAAGGCAGAGGAAAAGGGAGTCCAACTGAGATGGTAGAATTGAATATATTTGCTATGGTAATAGAAAACCCCTTATGATCACCCATGGGAGGCCTATTCAAATCTTCAAACCTAGCACCTGAAGTTATTTCTCACTGGTTGGCATCTCTCCTGTAAGTTTCTAGTTTTTGGCTGGTGGTGTAAACAGGTTTGGCTACGAGGGAGAAGGGACTTCACTCAGCAATCCCCAGTTCTTAATTAACGGAAGTCCTCTGAGGATGGCCGGTCTTTTGTTACCATGTCGATTAAAACCATCAAAATGATTTCAGCATGTATACAGCAGCTGTTTTGTTGGCTTGAGCTATTTTGCTAAAGTGCCAGGTGGAGATTTGTGGTGAAAGAATCCTGCTATGCATTTTATTTGTTTAGTTCAACTTATGCATAATTAATAGACTATGTATCCATATCAATACATGTTCATGAAAAAAAAAACCCACTTCCAGCTAGAGTCAGAATTAATCATGTGTCATTAATCAGATTAACATCACCTGGCAGCATGTTAGAACTGCAAATTCTCAAGGCTAACATGAGAATAAATAAATTAGCATTTTTCAAGATCCTCCTAATGCTTTATTATTTTTTTCCTTAAAAAATACATTTTGGGCTAGAGAGAAGGCTTGGCTGTTAAGAGCTCTGGCTGTTGTTCTAGGGGACCCAGATTCGATTCCCACCACTCACATATGCATGTAGTGCACATAAATACATGCAGGCAAAACACACATACACATAAAAATAAAAAAGAGGAAATTATTTAAAAATTACATTTGTATTTTCATTAGTTTGTAAAAACAAGACCTTAAGTGATACCAACAATGTTTGCTTCAATACATGTATACATTGTATAATTTTAAAACTAGCTTAACTATATCTGTCACTTTGAAAATTTATAATTTCTTTATGGTAAAAACTTCAGCAGAGTCTAGTTACAAAGGGCTGGTAATTTCCTGATAACTGGGGAGTGAGGATGGAGAATCACATGCTCAGGACTAGCCTGGACAACTTAATAAACTCTAAATAAAAAGAAAAACCCCTGAAATGTAGCAGTGTTAATCAGTATTTTCAATAAAAATTAGAGTACTAAACACCTTTCTAGCTTCAACTTCTCAGATCAGCTGTTTTCCGATTCCAGATATAAACAAGATCACTTTGTAATTATTTTCTGGTTTATTTAAACACATTGGCTTCTACTTCCACCCATGAAGTCATAAATGACAGGATTGCATTCTTTTTATAGCTGAGTCTCACATGTATGAGTGCTACGTTTTCTTCACCCATTCATCAGAAGGTAGACACTTAGGTGGCTTATAATTCATGGCTGTTGTAAGTAATGAGGTAATGAACCCAGGAGTGCAGAAATTTCTTGAACATATTGATCGTATTTCTTTGTGGCTGTATACACATCCATAGGATTGTTGAGTCACATTATAATTACATTTTTAAGACTTTGATAAATATATTCATGGATTTTCACACTAGCTGTACTAATATATAGTCTCAGTAAGTGGTAAAAGCTTCTTTCTACACATTTTGCCAGGCTTTGTTGTCTAGTCATTTCAATCATAGCTATTTTTATATTAAGAAATCTACTTTTGGTCTAGAACAAATACCTTTATGATTAACTTGTTTGTCTCTCAGGTTTTTGGTGTGTGTTTTGCAGGCAGTATACCATTATTGACTGAAGGGTTTTCAGTTAGGTTGGTGTTTTTGTTTTTCCTTTGATAGCATGCAGATTACCTTCAGGTACCAAGAACTTAAGCCAGTAGTGGTGAAGGCTCTATGTAGGCACCTGCTCAACTTTTCCATATTTAATTTATGTAGTTTCAGAAGCATCTACTGTATTAGATTTCCATACTACCCCTCAAATGGTCCTTAATTTTAACTGTCTCATCCCATACTCCTTCCATGATTCCCCTCCCTATCCCTATCCCTATTCTTCTTCCCTTTATCCATCCCCACTTTATCCTCTCATCCTAGTTCCTACAACCCTCCATACATAACTCCTTATTGTTGAGCCTAAAGACTGATCCCAAGAGACTGAACAGTAGTCTGTGGGTGTTCACTTCTCTGAGGGTATTTATTTTTTATGAGGCCTCCATGTATCTCCATGATTCACAAATTTTCTACGACATCACCAGTGCACTCTAATATAGTAAAAAGCACATCAGAAATATGTCTATCAATTTTTCTTGTTTGGGCCCTTTTTATTCTAGTAAGGGTTATTTCACCTCCCTATCATTCTACCTCATTGTTCACACTAACGTATCTAATCTTTTTATTCCTAGTGTGTGAATTTCAAATTTCTCATTTGCCTTAAAATATTTATGTGTAAAATATACATTTGAAAGCAATGCCACAGGAAAATGATTCTCAAATATCCCCGAGTTCAGCCAGTGTGGTCTTGGCACTAGTCTTTGAAGAGCAATACTTTAAAGTATTTCATTCTAAGTATTTTTTTCAAAATGACTATCTTTGAAAGCATATCGGTATCAGTACAAAGTATATTAAGTCTGAAAACTACTCACGTATTCTTTTCCATACACACTAGCAATTTAAAGCACCCAGGATAGCCTGAAATGAGAAACATTATATTTTATTTATTGCCAAATAAATCAGACTACATAATGTACATGTCTATATGTATAAGGTGTAGTACATACTCTCTCTTTATATATATATATATATATATATATATATATATATATATATATGTTTTATTTTTATTTGATTGTGAATGAAAGATAAGAGAGTAAGTTTGAATAAGAGAAAGGATTGTGGTCATTTGACCAAAGGTAAAGATGGAGATGTGAGCATGGGCAATAGATTTAGCTCAGATAGCTCTTTACAGAATAAACTAGAGACAGCCCTAAGTTTTGGCCTTGTGGCATAAAATACAGAGTATAGTGGGTAAATTGTGTGTGTGTGTGTGTGTGTGTGTGTGTGTGTGTGTGTGTGTGTGTGTATGTGTGCTTTATATTTTTGTTTTGTTTTGCTGACCCAGGGTTAAGTGATATTTCTCCAGGATATCCATGAAGATTTAGCTCTATATAGAAGAATGGTCTTGCTTAACTGTCTGCTTAATCAAAACATTTTAGAAATAAAACAAATATGTATTGAGATTTAGCAAATGGGAAGAGTATCAGGTTTAATTAGCCAGGCTTGGCTTTGGTTCTTCTTATCTGAGTGACACTGAAAATACTCTTATTGTTTATTTAGATGACATTTGTTTCATAAGTAAAATATAATCCCTGACATATAGAGACAATAAGGTAAAGTTCTTGACACATGTTTGGCTAGGCTAGAGGGTTTATCAGTGATAATGTTTATCCTTCTTTTTAACTGAGTATCTCATAGAATCCCATTCCAGGAGCTGTGCAAGCCTACTTTGTTTAGTGTCAAAGAGTTAAAGGCAAGCTTAGCATTTGTTACTTGTGCATAGCCATGACAAAAGTACAATAAGGAGAGACAATAAGGGAGAAATTCTTTCTTTATCTGTGACTTCAGAGTTCATAGTTTCTTGGTCCCATTTGCTTGATCAAAAAATCTTGGTAGAAGCAGAATGTGGCAGAGCCTGAAATGTTAAAAATAGAGATATTGGATGTAACAATTGTGTAAAAATTTGTCTCTAAAAATGACACGTGTGCAGCATCAAATGAAATTCCTGTTTTCTTTAAATATTCCCGACACCATTATATCATTTGTAATGAGGTTTTAACACTTCCCCTTTGTGGAATCTTTAGAGGATTACAAAAGATGTGTTCTGCCATGATTTGAGAATGGGAAATGGTCATATTTCGATTATAAGTATGACATATTTAGTGGATATTTAGTAAATATTATAAATTTTAAATATTAAAAATTATAAATATTATAAAGCTTATTAAAAACTCACAGCACAAGCACCATTACACTGTAAGGCATCCCTCATTTAGGGTACACCTTTTCATTTGATTTGCAAAATAAGTTTCTATATAGACTGTCTATGTCTCTCAGATAAGCTCCCTTTCCTTTCATTGATGAGGATCCTTCACACAGTAACAAACCTAGACTCACTATTAGTGATACATTGTAAAGTAGGCAAGCATTTCCTTGATATATTTATCCACTTTCAGGTCCCTATTTGTTACATCAGGCTTTCTAACTCATCTCTGTGATAGAAAAGGTACTCACAATGGTCTTCATGTTGATAGAAGACAAGTGTGATGTTCCAAAAGGTCATAAAAGAAGATAAGGCACATTCTAACCTAGTGATTATCTTTCACTATACCAAGTCATACACCATGGAACTGACTTAATATTCTATTGCTCACATGAGTTAATCTAATAAGGAGTGAAAAGATTAGTGTTAACTAATAAATCTAAAAGTTAGGGTATAATCAGGTGAGTGATACTGTCCAGGAAATCTGAAAGATAAGGTAGTCTAGACTAGAAAGACTAACCTTTTATTTGCATGCCTTGTGGCCTTTGTTTTAAAGGTGAGAATGCTCACAAGAATTTGGAAAATAATATATTATAAATATGTGTTCTGACTTACTTTTTTATTTTCTTTTAAAAATTTACATTTTATCATTTGTCTAAAAATTAAAGGACTTAATTTTGACACTACATGGGAATGATAACATACAAGAAGGAAGTCTGAGGGAAAAATAAACTGTTCACATCATACTAAATGAACACAGAAGGTTATCATGCCCATATGAAATGATAAATTCCTGGGAATATACTAAGCATAAATCCTCACCTCCACCTGTCAGTGTGCCAAACTCAACCAGCTTTTTCTTACTGCAACACTGCATTGTTATCTAGAAAGCTTTTCCTTGAAAAGTATGAAATCAAGCTACAAAAATTTCACAAATTTGTGATTTAAAAATGAATTTACATTTTTATACTCAGCTGCATTCTTGATTGTCATTATCTACCTGAAGCCTAGTGGTCTCAGATGAACATACCTGAAGCTTGGTAGACAATGTGGGAATCACAAAAATCTTATTTGGATCCAAGAATTGAACATTCTTTTCATACTTTGTAGTTCCGCATATTATTAGCAGAAGTAAGATTTTTGTTTGATTTTTCTGTTGCTGCTCTTTCTTTTGTTGATTGCCTTTTTGGTGAGGTGTGCTGAGGCAGTAAAACGCCAATATTATAAAGCTAACATGCTAAAACTCAGATTCAGAATTTCTGTTTTATGTATTTGCACTCATTAAACTACTTTTTGATTCTGCAATTATGATAGCAAAAGACTTTTTGTACATCCTGATACTAAAATATTTTTCCTTTGGAATACATCTTCAGAATAATGTTGAAATATCACAGTTTGAATGACAAGTGTATCTATTCATTAAAGTGAATTCTTTTTTGTAGTGTATTCAATTGGTAAGAAAGCTTATATAGTTACTACTCTAGTAGAAAAAAACCATGGTGATTCTAAAATATACATCTTGCTTTCTATAGAGAAAATTACCTAGCACTCTTTTACTTCCTTTAAATTCCAACATCATCAAAGCTGTCATGCATCTTCACTTTTAGTCTTCAGTAGGCTCTAGTTAAGGTCGATGTTCAGTGAAACTTCAGACAGAAATAAAATGTCCTGGACAAGTGACACAATCTATATTGTGTAGGGTATATTAAAAGTGACTTCAAAAGGATGATTTTATTCTTTCAGGGGATCTTGATGTCAATATATCTTTGAAGCAAAAGCACATCTAAAATTCTAACAGTCAATTCACAGTGCAGTCAACTCTTGAACTCTAGAACTTTTCAATTTGTGTAGAGGGCTTTCGCTGCAATTTTGTGCCCTATTGTAAAAAGTAGACTAAAACAACAATGCATTCAATAATTCCTTCCTTAATGCACAGACCTATTTATTCTAGAACAGTATCTCAGAGCATTTAATAATTTTAAAAAAAGTTGTCACAAAATATCTCTATCTTTAAAAGGACAGTTTTGACAAATTGGGTATCACTGCATGTGAGACCATCCAGAACATTTCTCCCCAAACCAGAAACTAAGGAATGTTTTTATCCATTTATTTTTGACCCATTCATCCATCTATCTTCTCTTTCTCCCTTGGTATTAGCCAAGAAAACCCTTCTTGGCCTCCTCAGCCTGGCTCCCTTCTGTAGCTTTGAGAATCTTAGGTTCACCAAACATGTATACTCTTACTTCAATCCCTATGTGACTAGAATCAGGGACATATTTTTGGCTTAGAACACCTCCTCAAATAAGGAGAATATTTATGTGTGCTTTTGTATATATAGCTCTGCTGGAACCCATTGAGGATAGGGTGTTGTGTTATTTCAGTAGCTTACACTAAGGACTAAGAATAGTACTTAATAACCAGTCAATATTTGCTTAATGACTGCTGAGTCAAAGAAGGCTTTTTGTATATAACTGAACAAGTTATAAATGAGGAAGGTGAGGAGTAAACTGCCATAATCATTCAAAGCAAATCATATTCTGGACACATCCAGACATGAGAATTCCTTAAGATGACTTCTTTTTAAGAGCTGTCCTCAGCATTTTCCATCTACTGCTCCTTAGAATCGATTTCTATAAAACCTCATTGACAAAGCAAATGATGTTTTAAAAGGTTAACATATTAGGCTACTCCAATGAATGCATGTGAATTTACTTCTCAGATTCATTATGCCAAAGCAAACAGAACTTGATAATAGAACTAGACTGTGGGGGAGGAAATGGTCTAGCTGAAAGAACACATTGACATGTGGGGACTGATTACTTCCTTCCTTGTTGGTGTCCCCTTTATCTCCCTTTTTGTCTTATAGTTCTACCCAAGAGTTCAGGTGCTATAACAAATGAGAGTGGAAAGACTGGAAGTCCTGGTCTTATTCCTGATTTTAGTGAAATGCTTCAAGTTTTTCTCCATTTAGCATTATGTTGGCTGTGGGGTTGCTATATACTGCCTTTATTATACTGATATGTGCTGTGGAACACATATTGAAGATGTGTTACATTTGTTTATGCTGTGGAACATTTGTATAATGATGCAAAATACATTGCATTCTTTTATGTTGCGTTTGTTTAACTCTGTGAAGCTGTGTTACTTTGCCTGTCTAAACCACCTGATTGGTCTAATAAAGAGCTAGATGGTCAATAGCAGGGCAGGAGAAGGATAGGCAGGGCTTGCAGGCAGAGAGAATAAATAGGAGAAATCTCAGGAGAGAAGTTTGAAGAGGGAGGAAAGGAGAAGGAGAGGAGGACTCCAGGGGCCAGCCACCCAGCTACACAACCAGCAACAGAGTAAGAAAGAAAGGAAGGAAGGAAGGAAGGAAGGAAGGAAGGAAGGAAGGAAGGAAGAAAGAAAGAAAGAAAGAAAGAAAGAAAGAAAGAAAGATATATAGAATACAGAAAGATAAAAGCCCAGAGGCAAAAGGTAGATGGGATAATTTAAGAAAAGCTTGTCTAAAAACAAGGCAAGCTAACCTTGGGCATTCATAAGAAAGAATAAACTCTGTATGATTATTGGGGAGCCGAGTGGCAAGCCCTCCAAAGAGTCAAGTATTTAAAAAAAAAAAAAAAAAAAAAAAAAAAAAAACAACCAACAACAGATATGTGTCCCCCATGTACTTAGATTATGCAGGACTTTATTGGAAGGAATGTTAGCTTTTGTCAAAGACATTTTGTGTATATAATGAAATGATCATATGATTTTTGTCCTTGAGTTTATTTATATGATGGATTATATTTATTGACTTAAATATGTTGTACCATCCCTCCATCTCTGGAATGAAAGTGACTTGATCATGGTGGATAATTTTTTTATGTACTCTTAAATTCAGTCTGCAAATATTTTATTAAAAATTTCTTATTTATGTTCATCAGAGATATTGGTTATACTTTACTTTCTCCCTTCCTTCCTTCCTTCCTTCCTTCCTTCCTTTCTTTCTTTCTTTCTTTTTTTGTTTGCTTGTTTGTTTGGGCTTTGCTTGGTTTGAGGGCCAGAGTAATAGTAGCATTGTAAAAAGAATGTTGAAATATTCCTCCTTTCCTATTTTATGTAGTGCTTTGAGGAATATTTTTAGTTCTTCTTTGAAGGTCTATTAGAATTCTGTGCTGGATCCACCTGACCCTATTTGTTGTTGTTGTTTGTTTTGTTTATTTAGAGATTTTTAATTCCCGATTTTATCTTATGTTTGCATATATTTACATTATTTACTCCATCTTTATTTAACTTTAGTAGGATACACGCACACACACACACACACACACACACACACACACACACACACATATTTCTTTTAGAGATTTTCCAGTTTGGCATAGCACAGTATTTTAACACATGTTCTTAAGAGATACACAAATGGTGGTGTATGTCTAGAGTAGCTCCTAGAGAGGAGGGACAGCTGGCAGGCTCAGGCAGACTTTTTGGGTGGGTAAAAGTTGAGGCAGAAGTCTGAGATCACTCTCTGGATAGTTATTTTTGTTTTTCAGAAAATACAACTCTAATCTTTCAGGTAAGAAAGACTTTGGACATGACAGGTCCTTAGTCTAGTGGAGATATTTTATTCCCTCTCCTATAAAATCGTAAATTCATGAGACTTACAAAACTTAGAAGGAACAATACAAATCATCTAATATGTGATAACTAGTGCCAGATCCTGAGCTTACTTTTAAATAGCCAGAGAAACTAGATGTAACAGAAAAGAAAATTTTTGAATAAAATTGCATGGATCAAATGCCCTTTGATTGTCATCCTGCTGTGTCATTTAATTATGACCTTGTACTGAGCATCACCTTGCCTCACTTATTTCTCTTGTTATTTAGAGTTTCTGATACATTGTAGCTCAGAGGATCTTCATAATTATTTTATCAGGAAACTCATACTACCTGCATGACATGTCCAAGTATCCAATAAATATGTATCAACAACAATTATTATTAATATCTTTACCCCTGGGGGATAATGTAAATCTGATCATCTACAGCATGAGATAGGTTTTTAAGTGTCAGTAAAAGCACTTGCTTGCAGAATAGATTGCTATCAAATAAGCAACCTCTACAAACTACACTTGATAGATCTGAAGTGCTACTTTGAAGCAATCCATTTCACATTTTCATTTAATTTGGTCATATTACCAGTGTTTGCTGTTGATTTACTTGTGCTTTTGTAATTCACTATTTATCTGTAATTTGAGAAAATAGAGATGGAAGGCAAATTGAGACTCTAGTGGAAGCCAAAGTCCTTGATTTTGTAACCACTAAAAGAAACAGTCTCAAAGAAAAATAGCCCTGTTAGGAGAAACTACCTTCTTGGGTCTTGGAGAATTTGAGCTATATGCCTGCTTCTTTAAGCCAGGCAGATAGATAGAAGCACATATTGGAGGCAGAGATATCACTACCTATAAGAAGAATTTCCTCTCAAGCCTTCTTACGTAAGTTGACTGATTGCTTTTTCTTACTCAAATTTAGGTCAACTCTATAGAAGAACAATTCTAGTATAATATTTATTCACAAGATCCCTTTGGAGTATGGCAACTTTTAAATATGTTTCTAATTATTTTCTGGTATGTTTAAAATAGTACAATTTAGAATATTCTAAAAATTGGGATTTATATTTCCTAAAAGTATATGTCTGGTCCACATCAATAAGAAATGAGGTTTGGTGATTCGATTTCCTTTAGCCAACATGATAAGCAAAAAAAAAAAAAAAAAAAAAAAAAAAAAAAATTAATATCATTGCCCGACTTCTGGAAGAGGAAGATATTACAACTATAGCATATAATTTCCTCATTCAGGTTTTGTATCTAAATGTAAAATGGCAGGAGTTGCCCGCTTGCTCAAGGAAGGGAGGCATTGCACCGCTCACTTCAAAGAACTGAATAAGCACTCTGTTTATCTCACATGCCTCGAGCTACCTCCCCAGTCTGCTTTACTTACTCTGTTCCTGC
Source organism: Onychomys torridus (assembly GCF_903995425.1). Classification (NCBI taxonomy): domain Eukaryota; kingdom Metazoa; phylum Chordata; class Mammalia; order Rodentia; family Cricetidae; genus Onychomys; species Onychomys torridus. The sequence continues at coordinate 75,594,021 of NC_050449.1, read as the reverse complement.
CAATATGAATGACAATGTTCTTATTGCAGCCTTTTTTTGCCACAGCTCTCTCCCTTTAAGCACCATGCTGTTGCCTCTTCCTACAGGGCACCTAACCCATACACACAGGCATATTGCTTACCATTTAATCACATTTTCAATCACATGCAACTTGCCCTTTGAAGTATTTTCTAATATTATCACCAAGAAGTGATCCAATCCTTTTAAAGTGCCTTCTGGCTCTTCATCAGAACTTTAATATGACATTTTGTTCAACAAGTTGTGCATGTATGATGTGCTGTGCCAGGAGCTTGGTGGTAAGGATGGATGGCTGGGCAAGGCAATGAAAAGTGCTTGTAAAATGAATAAAGTTAAACTGGCATCTTAGATAGTGAAAAACAAAGAGAAGGGAAAAGCAGAAAAGAACAGGGGATATGAAATAGGAAGATGGTTGGATGTGGTTAGGGTATACTCAAGAATAAGTAAGGATCTGGATTTTTAAGAACACAAGCACACAATCATCTTGAAGAAACTTGTTCAGCCAAAAGAAGAATGAAAGCAAAGAGCCAGGGTGGACATGTGCTTGATGTAGAATACAGCTTGGTTAGGGTTGAGTAAGCCAGACAGAAAGAAACACTGAATGACATTACAGAAATAAGGCAGGAGGGAGACCTAAGTGTAAGGAAGGGAAGGTTGAGTGCATAGGCTTTTGTAATGGCTGGCTTCTTCTTGGTGTTATAGAACAAGCAGTTAGAAGAGCCTTGATAATCACGGGAGCCTGGTAGTTTAACAAGGACAATACCACAGGGACATGAAGGTGAAGGTTCTGGACATATTCTGAAGGTAGAAGCTGTGAGGTTTATGTCAAAAATGTTGCCCAAAGACCAATTATTAGATTAAAAATAAAAATTTAAAATGGGTTTTCAGTGTATGAATATGTAAGATCTTGAAACATTTCTTTATAATTCTCAAAAGTTCTTGGCACCAGCAATTCGGTGAACAAAGGAGGTGAAGTGAGATCATTAACTTGGCTCAGTGTTGTAACGGTACATATTACTACTTTTCTGTTTTGTCATCTATAAGAGGAACTCGTGCTATTATGCTTCTAATTAATGCACTTACTGGCTTGATTAATTATTTCAATGCCATTAACATCTTTCAAAGTCTTTTTATATTAATTTAACATTTAAATAATGTCCTATTTAACTGCACCAAGATAGATGAGACTACATACCATTTACATAACATATAAATGTATATAAGATATAATATTTATATATATATATATATTTTATATACCATAATAGTATTTATAAAAATGCAAAAACTTTAAGTATGTAGAGTTGTATTCCTCTCCTCTTTGGTTTTATTGAGAATATTTGCTTCCAAGTTATTTTAGCATGAAATGTTCTAAATAACAAAAAGTAAAAAAAAAACCTGGTATTCTACATATTGTGGAAAGAATAGATAGGAATAAGGGATGATCATTTTCTTAGAACAAGCTTTCATATAGAATGCTCAAGACAAGAAAGATATCATTGCATGATTAAAGCTATGGCTTAAGCTAGATGTGGTTGTGCACACCTTTAGTTGAAGCACCATGGAGGTGGGGCAGGTGCTGAGTACTTGCACAGCTTCTATGGACTAGGCCTGACTATGGGTAATATGGGAATGAAGAAAGGACAGACAGACAGATACAAAGAAAACTGTCTGGATTCTGGTGGACGGAGCTCTTGGATGGAGAATCCATAGCACCCCAGAATCTCAGTATGTTTGTTACACAGAGTTGAATAAGGAAGTGGGGTTTTTACATACAGATAAACAAGAAGAAAAGGTTTATGGTATAAATTGGAGTAAGAAGACAGATTAAGCTACTCTCAGAACAAGTAGCTCTGTTGTGTGGTGCAGTCTCCAGGCTGTAAACATCTGGAGGGAAAGAAACTATGGTGGATATTTTCTGCACATACTGTTAACATCCATGAATGGATCAGAAGAAGGCTTTTCCATTCACTCTGAGCTTCACTGCCCCTTCCTCCAACTGGGGGATGGGTGCAAAACCTTCTTGTTTCCCTCTGGGTCTGAGGCCAGGGTTCTTGACATGGCTGTAAAGTATTAACAATAAAATGCATATGCACACATTTTAAAACAAAGTTTAGAATTTTAAAAGGTTTTATCTTTTCTATATTGACCAATAGATCAAATGCACTCTCAATAAGATAATATCAGAGCACCAGAGTATGATCTAGCTTGCTGTCTATTGCTGTAATAAAGATCATGACCAAAAGCAACTTTGAGGGGAGATGGTTCATTTGTCTTACATTTCTGGATCACAGTCGAGCACTGAGAAAGTTAAGGCAGGAATTCAAATGGGAGCAGAAGCAGAAACAATGAAGGCAATCTGCTCGTTGGCTCGCCCACTTGTTCTTTTACACAATTCAAGACCACCTGTCTCAGAGTGGCACTTTGCCCTACAGATGGTTGTGCCTGCCCACATCATTAATCAAAAGAAGGAGGAGGAGGAGGAGGAGGAGGAGGAGGAGGAGGAGGAGGAGGAGGAGGAGGAGGAGGAGGAGGAGGAGAAGAAGAAGAAGAAGAAGAAGAAGAAGAAGAAGAAGAAGAAGAAGAAGAAGAAGAAGAAGAAGAAGAAGAAGCAGCTGCTTCAGTCTCGATACAGACCAATTTGATGAAAGCATTTACTCTGTTGAGGTTCCATCTTCCCAGATGACTCTAGATTATGTCAAGTTGCCCCAAATCTAACCTGCACAAGTTACTTCTTATAAGAAGAGTGATGACTTACTGGAAAACAGACATAGACATACAAAGGATGGAAATTATCCATGTGGACTTCCAAAAATTTAAAGCTGAAAGTCTGAACAATACATGAAACTTATCATAATGCTTTATTATTTGAGATAGTTCAATATTGGCAATTAAACCTGTAAAATAGAAAAATCAGTATAACAGATGATCTCTGCATGGTTTGATTTAGGAGATGAAGAGTTCTATGGAATCAAAAGAAAAAATGGCTGCTATATTATATAACAAAGGTCACTAGGAAATTCCAACATGGGAAAATGAACAATTCTGAAATGTAAGATCCAAAACCAAAACATTCAGACCCAAATCCAGTATAGATGAATCTTAGTTAAAAATATGAGGATGAGCTAGTATTTTCTAGATGTCATGGAAAAATATTTTAAGGATTTAGATAAACAAAGCTATCCTACACAAGGACAAATATGTACTAACATAAAGAAAATTCCTGATAAAAGTGTTTATGCTAAACCAGTGGTTCTTAACCTGTGGGTTGTGACTTTTTCAGGGCTCGCATATCAGATATTTACATTATGATAATATTATGATAACATAATAGTAGCAAATTACAGCTATAAAGTATCAACATAATAATTTATGGTTGGGGGTCACCACAGCATGAGGAACTGTATTAAAGGGTCTCAGCTTTAGGAAGATTGAGAACCTGTGCATTAAACTACTGAACTGGTACAGATGTAAATTGAAGGGAGTTTATGATATTTATAAGGGAGGGATTGCTTTGTGATAATCAAGGAACTATATGGCACCATTTTGTGTGGTTTTATGAATGTATGTTCTCTATTGCTATAGCTTATTGCTTTAAAAAATATTGGCAGAAAAAAATGGAGCATGCTTTAATCCAGCACTAGGTGGGTAGAGGCAGGCAGCTCTCTCTGTGTTCAAGACCAGTTAGGGCTACATAGTGAGATCTTGTCTCAAAACAAAACTAAACTAAACTAAACAAACATATTAATATAAACGAAGAGTCACTAACAGTACTGGCTATGTCATTATAAGATGTGTTGACCTAGAAATGGAGAAATTATTCATTGTGTTCAAATAAAAGCTGAAGTTTTGTGAAAGTTTGAATTTTTAATGGAATTTGCAATGTTTTAGTGTTGGCACTGATTACAGTAATGAAGATGATTTAAGTGACGATTTTAATGAGTAAGAAAATGTCTAACAGCTCTGCAAATGGTCTGCTTGGATGATGTTGGAATGTGAAAATCACAGAAAGATTAATCAGTAAGGATCTAGTAATAACACTGAACATTTCTTGATTTCCTTTTTACAGAAACATGTTAAGCAAGAGAACTGTATCATTTCGCATTTATGAAACCCTAGTCATGAGAAAGTATCAGCCTCCTCATAGAAATGCAGAAGCCAAGTCTTAGCGAGCAAATTAACCCTCCCCATTGTTGCCAATGTCTAGGTACTGGAGAAATGTGTCACATCTAGAGTTTGTGTCCTTGCCAGGCAAAGTGAGCCAGAAAGAGCTCATAAATAAAAGCACACCCAAAATTTCAAATCAGCCAAGACAATTGATATTGATAAAGAAAAACTGTCTGAAATGTCTATTCTTCAGGCTTAATAGGGAATTTAGGGACCTTTTATTATTGAGACAGTGTTTGCGCATCTTTACAGTAATTTAGCACATACAAGTGATGCATTCTACTCAAATCATAGTTTTAAGCATTTCTGTCTCTTCAAACATTAATCATTTTAGCTGCTGGTGATTTTTGTACTCTTCAATCATTTTGAAATGTATCATGAGTTGTTTAAACCTGTAGGTACCCTGTTGTTTCTGAGGATTTACTTATTTTTCTGGCACTGGAGATAGAATTTAGGATCTCTTGCATGCATGCTCACACTAGGCAAGCATTGCATCACCAAGCTTCATCTCTAGCTCTATGCAGTATTTTTGTGTCTCCTATTAAGTTTATGTGTGTCCCCCTTTTTCCTGCAAATCTCAGTAATACATTGTTCTGCTTTGTTCATCTATGAGACTGACTTATTGGTATCCATAAAGGAGTAAGAACATGTGGTGTTTGTCTTTCTGTATCTAGTGTATTTCACCTTAATATGATGGATCTCTAGTTCTATACAAGACAGTATTTCATTCTTTTCTTAAAGATATATATATATATATATATATATATATATATATATATATATATATATATATACCCCATTATATATAATTACATGTTCCTTATCTACCCATCAACTGTAGGCACTAAGTAAATATCATAGTTGAGTGTATGTGAATAGTGCTTCAATATATATGGGGTGCAAGAATGTTTTTGCTATAACAATGTTGTCATCCTTTATTATATACCCAGTAGTGACATTGTCGAATCTTAAGGTAATTCTGTTTATTAGTGTTTGAGAGAATCTCTGTATTGTTTCCCATAGTGGATGTATAATTTATATTTCCACTGATAGCACATAACAATTTCTCTTTTTGTGTCTTAAGTATTGATTGTTATTATGACGATAAATATTTATTGACTATTTGACAGGATCTAAAATTACCTGGAGACAAGCCCTTGTGCATACCTATGAAGGATCTAATTATGTTGCTACCTAAAAGGAAAGGAAGAGAACGTTATGATCTTAGATTTTGGGTACTGACCACAAGCATTGGTTATGTCACAGGATTTGGTGAGTGTGATTTACTTTAGATGAGAAGCAAATTGGAGAATGTAGCTAAGTAGTTGAGTGTACACCTAGCATGGTTGAATACATGCTTAAAATGTATAATGCCCTGGGCTTGATATCCACTACCACAAAAATAAATTAGTAAATAAGAATATAAAGAACAATATTGATCTTGTGAGATGATTAAGTGTAGTGAGTTTAAACATTTTCTCTTGGATCACCGCCTCTGAGGTGCATCATATGTTGCTCTCAGTAACAAATCCTCAAATGTCTTTCCAACACTCCTCTCTACAAAGTAAGAGTTCAGTGCAACTGTATTGGTGAAATTATTAAGGCTATTCCACGTAGTTAAAAGGGAGGTTTATTTTGTGGGGTAACTTACAAATGAAGGGGTAGGTTGCAGGGTCTGGCAAAGGTATAGCGCAGTCCGGCGGTGTTCTCTGGAGAACTCTATTCAGTCTACCTCCAGTGTCCAGGGTCCCAGAACCAAGAGAGAGACCTCCTCTTGATTCTCGGTCTTCCGCTCCCTCCTCTGCCCCGCCTTGTGGGCATGATCATTACCGAAGCCTCAATGGGGGTTGGAACTTCCAGGCCAATGCTGGGATGGCTATCCACTACACAACTGCAGTAATATCTAATTAAATATAGCCACATTAATTAATATCTCTTATGGATTCTATTTTAAGTAAACACTACTTATGTTGAAAAGCATGTGCTATAATTTGCCTTGACAAATCACAGTGGTTGCAAATAACAATGACTCGTTGGAACCCAAAATTTATATGGGGATTTTTAGAGGCACCAAAAATAAATGATAACGCATATAAGAAAAGCATCCCAAACTTTCTCATTCTGCATTATTTTCAGTTGTAACCATAGGCAAAGAAAGCTTGTGATCTTCATCTCCGACACCTATTTTCTGTTCCGATTCATTCTTCAAAACTTTGCTTCAGGATGCATTGGATTACATAATTTCAAATTCAAATGGATAAAACAACACATGCTTAATTCCAAATACGGCCTTGCTTTCCCTTTGGGTGAGGGACCTGCACATTTTCATTAGAATCTGGTATATCAAGGTTCTGTGCAGGGTGCAATGAAGAGGAAGGAAATAGTCCTTGCCCTCCTGGACCTCCTGTATGGTTGGTAGAAACCATGGATGCTCTAAGAAGAAAACAAGTGAGAAGACTAGGCTTTAAAAAGGTTTGCCTTATTCTTTTTTCTTTTCTTTCTTTCTTTTTTTTTTTTTTTCGGTTTTCTAAAACAAAGTTTCTCTATATCCTGGAACTCACTCTGAAGACCAGGCTGAACTCGAATTCACAGAGTTCTGCCTGCCTCGGCCTTCAGAGTGCTGGGATTACAGTTGTGTGCCACAATATCTCATATTCTACCTTCCTTTGCCATTTTCACAGTTGCTACTTCCTAAGACTTCTGACAGCATTTTCACTCATTCCACTGACAGGGCTTTTCTTCTACTGCTTTCTCTTACAAGAGAGATATTCTCTTTCCTCCCTACCTGTCCTTGAAACATATCTAGCAAAATTATTGACAAATAATTTATTACATGTGGGAAAACAGAGCTCAGTTCATATGTACACAATTCATTTCTTAATCAGTTAAAATATACTCTACTGTCTACTTTCTCTGCATTTTTATGTTATATACTTTATAGTGTTCCTAAAGAATGGACATCTCTAGGTTTGGAATCTGACTATATCACCTCCATTTCAGATGGTTGTACTGGGGGTAGGGGTTTAAGCAAGTTCTCAAACTGTATTCCAAACTTGTATAGGTCTCTATGCAGTCCTGGCTGGCCCTGCAATCATAGCATTCCACTTGACTCAGGCTTACACAGCACTGGGATGAGAAGCATGATTCACCAAGGCCAGCTGGAAAATTTTCAGCATTGCATTGCTTTCTTCTCTGGATTTCCCTCTAATTGGAGTCTCCTTGCAATATCTCTTTGAACATATTTGTATCTGTATCTACAGACTATCTGTAGCTGTCTATACCTAGGAACTTAGGCTTTTGTACATGCTGTTTTCCCACCCCCAGGGGTACATACTATTTTTCTATTTGTTAGCACATTCCTCCTGGTCTTCCATGAAACTGGCCTAAAACTAAAGTATGTATCTCGAATATTCTCTTAGAATCATACACTCTTATTGTTACAGTGTTGGCACTGCATTTTCATTGCAAACTTACTCTTTCAAATGTCCAGAGAGCTTCAAAGTTCTTGGGTATGAAGACTACATATATATTTTTTTCTTTCAGTGCTGAGTACCTAGCATAATACTATGTACATAGAATACATAGTATTTATTTGCTAAATTGAAATTCATGAGGTAGAAATTGAAGAGATATATGTACCCATGTCCAGTTTAAACAAAGATTTCAATCTTTGTTAAAAAGCTTTCTATATGTGACAGATATAGACATGTCTACAGCCTTGGTGATACCAAGGTCAACAATAGAGAATTCTTGTCATTGAACAATTCAGTTTCGTGTGTTTGTCTTTGTTGTTGCTCTCTTTATATGAATTATTATTTTTTGTGTGTGTTTGATTATTTATTTTGCTATTATTAAAAAAAATGTTTTAAGGAATCCTAAATCTTAACCCAGAGGTACTTCACAAACAATGAGTAGAATGTAGTAGTAGTTTCTTGTTGGCCACCAGACTGCAAAAAACAATGTGGAGACTTCTTATTAATTATGAAAGCTTGGCCTGTAGCTTAGGCTTGTTTCTAACTAGCTCTCATTACTTACATTAACCTGTTTATATTAATCTGTGTTTTGTCACATGGTGTTACCTCTCTTCCATCTTGTACCTCCTGTTTCCTCTCTGTGTCTTCTTGCTTCTCCTGTCCCTTGGTTCCTCCTCTTACTTCCTTTTTCTTCCCAGAAGTCCCATCTATACCTGCTGCCTAGCTATTGGCCATTTAGCATTTTGTTACACCAATCACAGCAATACATCTTCACACAGTGCACAAATACCCCACAACATTATAGTTAACTAAAGAAGGTTAATAACTTCTCTCTAAACAGTTTCCATGGGTTTAATAAAAAGAAAATGTAGTTGATCTTCCAAAAAGTATTCATAGCACAGAAAGAGGTCAAGAAGTCTGATTTGAGATAAAAATGAGTAGTAGTAGTTTGCTAAGTACAGGAAACAATCAATCAGGCTGGGTACCAGATATGATATGTTTGGAATGTTAATGGAGCCTCAGTCATGAGAAAGGAACTTGAAGAAATGATGACTCTCTAGGCTCATATATTTGAATGCTTAGTCTCCTGTTGGGTCCTGACCCCCGTTCCTTGGGTGGCTGTTGCCTTGCTTGCTGACCTTGATCAGATGTCCTCTCTATGCTAATTCCCTGCCAGTTTCCTCCCTCCCAAAACAGCTTACTTGAGGTTCCTTGTTTGTGTATCCTGCATTTGGTGTAAACAGCTAGCATGCAAGACTGTAAAACATTTGTAGAAAACTTCTGCCCTCCTTGGTTCTCCCACTGTGCTTTCAGCCTGTATTTAAGGTCTCCTTCCTCCTTTAATAAAGGGCATTCTACTGAGACAAATGACCTGCTGTCTTGTTTCTGCTTTAATCCTCAGCCTCTTGCTTGGATATGGTGAAAGTGTAGTAGAGTGATTAAGGATCAAGCTATGCAACTGTCACACATGTGCAGAGGGCCTAGGTTGGTCCCAAGCAGGCTCCCACAAGCTCAGGTCAGCTGTCTCTGTGGGTTTCCCCATCTTGACCTTGACACCCCTCCCTACTGCCCATATAATCCTTCCTCCCTCTCTTCAACAGCTGTAGAGGGGAGGCTGGGGAGGGCGTGGGAGGAGAGGAGGGAAGGGAACTGTTATCAGGATGTAAAATAAATGAAAAAAATAATAACCAAGAATGATTAAGGGTAAAAATTCTTAGCTACTGTTTCAGTTCCATGTCTCTTGGCCTGTTGCCATGATGGTCATGAACTCACCCTCTGAAACTGTAAGCTGTTCCCCAATAAACATTTTTCTTTTATAAGTTTCCTTGGTCTTGGTGCTTTGTAAGAGAATAGAAAACTAACTAAGACAATGACCTTGAGGAAGAAACAGATTATTTTTAGTAGATTTGTAGGCAGAAGCAATATAATACATTTTTTTTTACACAAGACTTGTAATGATTTTTACACAAGAAGCATCATAAACATTTCTTATATCTCTGGGTTACAGAAATATAAAATAAGAAAGTTGAAATTATAGTGAAAAGTTGAAAACATGTTCAAACATCTTCAACAGTTTCCAATGATGATAGGACATTTCACAGGCTAATAATTTTAGTCCCTAAAATTTCAGTTAAATATTCATGCCAGGATAAATAATTTTGGCCTTTAATAATTTTACTTAAAAGCATCAAAATTATAAGTTTCATGATGTTCTAAGGCTGTGATATTTTCTATGTGAGAAATATAACACATGTACTTCACAAGTATTGCCTTCATTTTAAAGATATCTAAATAAGGTGCCTTCCCCCCAAACTAGATCTTTATTGCAGAAGGATAAAGGGAAATGTTGTCACTGAAGCAGAGGAGATGTGGGAAGGATACAAATAAAACTTTCTGTGTATTAGGGATTGTTTAAGCATATTCATTAAAATCTTAAAGAGAGCATTGTATGAAAGAAGAAAGCAGAGGTGTTTCAATGTACATTTGAAAATGCACTTCACAGTTTACTAGAATTTTTCAAAGCAAATGAGACATCTCATGGTAATTTCTGAACAGAATTATTTAGTTCTATTTCCTTTAGACAGCTCAATATAATTTCATCTGGAAAACAAACAAACAAAAGTTAATGAAGCATGTTCAATAAGCAATAGACAATTCATGAAGTAATGAGTTTTGAACAAAGCATCCCTTCAAGGAAGTGTCAAACCAATACAGCAGCTGCGGGCTTCTGTGATAGGCTGTGGAGTTCATGCTCCTCCCACTGAAACTTTGTTTGTTTGTTTTGGTTTTTCAAGACAGTCTTTCCTGGAACTCACTCTGTAGCCCAGGCTGGCCTCGAACTCACAGAGATCCGCCTGCCTTTGCCTCCGGAGTGCTGAGATTAAAGACGTGTGCCACCACCACCCGGCTGTTTTTAGAGACACGTATTTTAATTCCATATAGTTATGTATTTATTTTCTAAGAAAGGAAGAGAGATCAAGTTAAAAACAGAAAACAGAAAATTTTTAGAAAGAGCAACAAGTAGTGGATAGAAAGAATACAGCCCCACCCACACAAAAACAAACCACCATCACCAACATAACAGGCAAGGGATACAGTCTGAAGAGGTGGATTTAAAGGAACATAAACTATACAAGAACAATCTGAGATCTGAGGTTTCTCTGAGAAACCTACATGGCTATTAATAGTAATCTGATGTGGTCTTTTAGTCTGTATCACCACACTTGGGATTTTTTTTTGAGGCACCAGTATTCTTTTTTCTTAATTAATTGTTTTCATTTATTTTACATATTGAGCACAGTTTTCCCTCCCTCCTCTCTTCCCACTCCCCACCACATGCCTCCCTTCTACCCACTGCCCCGCTCCTCCTCTGTCTCCATTCAGAAAGGGGCAGACCTCCCATGGGTTTGAAATAGCATGGTAAATCAAGTTGAATCAGGACCAAGCTCCTCACCATCCATTAAGTTTGGGCAAGGCAATTCAGCTCTGGGATTGGGCTTCCAAAAGCCAACTCAAGCCTCAGGGACATGTCTTGATACCACTGCAGCCCCACAAACAGACCAAGCTACACAATTGTCACACACATGCAGAGGCCCTAAATGAGTCCCTTGCAGGATCCCTAGCTGTCAGTCCAGAGTCCCTGAGCTCCCATGAGCTCAGGTCACCTGCCTCTGTGGGTTCCCCTGTCATGATCTTGACCTCCCCTGGCTCATACAATACTTCCTCTGTCTATTCAACAAGACTGCTGGAACTCAGCCCAGTGCTTGGCTGAGGATCTCGGCATTTGCTTCCATCAGTTACTGGATGAAGGCTCTATGATGACAAATAGTCACCAATCTAATTACAGGAGAAGGCCAGTTTAGGCACTCTCTCCATCATTGCTAAGAGTCTTAGCTGTGGTCATTCTTGGGGATTTCTGGGAGTTTCCCTGGCACTAGGTTTCTCCCTAACCCCATAATGCCCCTCATCAAGATATCACTTTCATTATGCTCCCCATCTGTCCCTCCCCTAACCCCCCAACCCGATCCTCATGTTCCCATACCTCTACCCCCCTAACTCCCCTCTCCTAGTTTACCCAGGAGATGACTTTTATTTCCCTTTCCCAGGGAAATCCATGCATCTCTCTCTCTTTTTTTCATTTTTTAAAAAATAATTTAATTTAATTTTACATATCAGCCATGGGTTCCCCTGTCTTCCCCCCTCCCGCCCCCATGCCTACCTCCCCCCGAGTCCACCCCTCATTCCCATCTCCTCCAGGGCAAAGACTCCCCTGGGGATTCAGCTCAACCTGGTAGATTCAGTCCAGGAAGGTCCAGCCCCCTCCTCCCAGGTTGAGCTAAGTGTCCCTGCATAAACCCCAGGTTCCAAACAACCATCTCATGCACTAAGGACAGGTCTGGGTCCCACTGCCTGGGTGCCTCCCAAACAGTTCAAGCTAATCAGCTGTAGATGTAAAATAAAGATGACTAGACTGCTACACAACTCCAGGGAGGCTACCTGGAAAACAGGACCTAAGAAAGACACAGGGATCGCTCAATGACAGAGAAATAGATGAGATCTACATGAACAACCTGGACATGAGTGGGGGTACTGAAGGGCAAGTTTCGAGGGAAAGGGAACTTAGGGGAGTGGGAGATCCCAGCTGGATCAAGAACAGAGAGGGAGAACAAGGAATAACAGACCATGATAAATGAATACCACATGAGAATAGGAAGAAGCAAAGTGCTAGAGAGTCCCCAGAAATCCACAAAGATACCTCCACTGTAGACTACAATGGTTGAGAGAAAGCCCGAACTGATCTAGTCTGGTGATTGGATGGCCAAACACCCTAACTGTCGTGCTAGAACTCTCATCCAATAACTGATGGAAGTGGATGCAGAGATCTGTGGCCAGGCCCCAGGTGGAGCTCCAGGAGTCCAATTGTCGAGAAAGAGGAGAGATTATATGAGTGAGAATTGTCGAGACCAAGATTGGAAAATGCACAGGGATAAATCGCCAAACTAATGGAAACACATGAACTATGAACCAAAAGCTGTGGAGCCTCCAACTGAGACTGTGGATTGTAGCTCGGTTATTCTTTACCTTATACAGCTAATATGCACTTATGAGTGAGTACATACCATGCTGACTTTCTGGGTCTGGGTTACCTCACTCAGGATGATTTTTTTTTTTAGTCCATCTACTTGCCTGCAAATTTCTTGATGTCATTGTTGTTTTACTGCTGAGTCATATTCTATTGTGTAAATGTACCACTTTTTCTCTATCCATTTTTTCCATTGAGGGTGTCTAGATTGCTTCCATGTTTTGGCTATTATAAATAATGCTTCTATGAACATAGTTGAACAATTGTTCTTGTGCTATGTTTGAGCATCCTTTGGGTATATGTCCAAGATTGTTATAGCTGGGGCTTGAGGTAGATTGATTGCCAATTTTCTGAGAAACTGCCATATTGATTTCCAAAGTGGTTGTAAAGTTTGCACTCCCATTAGCAGTGCAAGAGTGTTTTCCTTACTCCACATCCTCTCCAACATAGGCTGTTATTAGTGTTTTTGATCTTAGCCATTCTGACATGTATAAGATGGTATCTCATTTTGATTTGCATTTCCCTGATGGAAGGATGTCAAACAGTTCTTTAAGTATATCTTGACCATTTGAGATTCTTCTATTGAGAATTCTATTTAAATCTGTACCCCATTTTTTAATTGGATTATTGATTATTTTGATGTCTAGTTTCTTGAGTTCTTTATGTATTTTGGAGATCAGCCCTCTATCAGATGTGGGGTTGGTGAAGATCTTTTCCCATTCTGTAGGTTGTCCTTTTGTCTTATTGACCATGTCCTTTGTCTTATAGAGGCTTTTCAGTTTCAAGAGGTCCCATGTATTAATTGTTGCTCTCAGTGTCTGTGCTATTGGTGTTATATTCAAGAAGTTATCTCCCAGAGGCACCAATATTCTTGGAACCTGCTCCAGAACTGCTGAGTCAGACTTTTGGGCATGAATGAAGCATAGAAGTTTACATTTGATTAGCTCTTCATGTATAGGATCTGATTGTGTTATATATGTAGGATGCTCCCTATTTCTGATGATTTCCTGTAATTGTATAAATAGTGAAGTTAATTCTGTATTATCAAGAATAAATGCAGCAGTTTCAATATGTAAAGCAACTCTCTCTGCAGATTGAGAGACAGTGACTATATTGAGGTGTTATGTGAAGTCCATTAAAGTAAGAGAATTGCTAGTACAAATCATCAACAAATAGGTTTAAGGTACTGTATAGACTACAGAATTAGAGATTTCATGTAACTTATATTGATTATGTTGTAGACAACTTCTGAAAGAAAATAAAGATGCATGTTATGGGATTAAAGACAGAGCAAAGAAACCGAAGGATCTGAGCATTGGGCATAGACTGGATTTCCAGCATTGTGTGCTGTTATCAGGTTCTAAAAATTCGGTTCTTCTTGAATCAGAGCTAAAAAGGAGTTTTAGAAAAACTCATATGTTGCAGGATATTTGTACACTGTGCAAAGATGTATTATTGTGAATAGTTTAGTAAAAAAGTGAAAGGCCAATATGTAGTCAGGAGAGGTTAGGCAAGACTTACAGGCAAAGACAGGAACTCAGGGGGAAGGATCTGGGTGTGGGAAGATGCCCATGAGACATGGAGAAAGTTGGATGTACAGATGGAGCACAGGTAAAAAGCCACATGGCAGAATGAAGATAAAAAAAAGAAGAAGAAAAAAAAAAACAGATTAACTTAAGTTTTAAAAGCTAGTTTGGAACAAGCCTAAGCTAAAGGTTCAGCTTCCATAATTAATAATAAGTCTCCATATCATTACTGGGGAGCTGGAAGTCCTAAAAAAAGTCTGATGAGAAAGTCCAACTACAGTTGATGCTCAATGCAATGTGCTGCATGTGTATCCACATAGGGCCTGAGAAAGCAAAGAAGCAAAAAAGAGGCATTCCCAACATGGAGCTAGACACATTTTCCTAGTAACCACAGTCTCTCATGCAGTCTTGCTGCTTGTGGCATACAGAGGCTCTGCTCCTTTAAGAAGCCCTGCTGTTCAGTCTAGCACTTAACAGTGGCTACTTAGCATCAGGTAGCATGGGCTCAACAAATTCCCAGACCTGGGGTGGGTAAATGCAGCTTCTACCAGATTCCCATGGACATAGGCTTGGCTCTCATGGACACTAGAGGGGCAGCAAACCACGTAGTGGGTGGTATAGCTGCTTAAGGTTTGTCTAATATGGATCCATAAACTCATCAGATGCAGAAAAGAAAAGAAAATCTCTTAACAGCTCTTAATAGGTACAGCATGCTCAAAAATGTCCTTAGGTGTTAAGAAAACGGGCATAAACAGTCATAGAAAAAATTAAATAGTTTATAAATAATAAAAGAAAATCTTTAAAGAAAGAGTAAAGTAATATAAAAAAGAATAAGCCACATAAGGATGGGGAATACACAGGACGTCTGGATCCTTCCTGTATGAGGCCTTGTTGACATTGAATTTTTTTTTTTTTTTTTTTGAGCTGAGGATGGAACCCAGGGCCTTGCGCTTGCTAGGCAAGCACTCTACCACTGAGCTAAATCCCCAACTTTGAATTTTTAAAATGCTAATGGACAAAAATGTCAGCTTCTAAGAGATACTGGATTGTGGGTAAAACAAACAAACAAACAAACAAACTAACAAAAACCACTGAATTAAACCAGCCTGAATATTTTAAGAATATCTTAACTTTAAAATGAAAGTTAGAAAATGTGTTGTGTTGGAGGAGAAATTATGCCTTTGTTTCCACAGGAAACAAGTGTTATGGATTCCTCCAAGATTAATAAAGACCAGATATGATTGGGGGAGACTTTCTGACAATCTTGGCTGTAGACATGAAGGAAGAACCAAGAAAAACTACAAGACAGGTGATATATGACATGATCCCTCTACTACACATTCCATACTTGCTTTAATGCAGACATGTATGTTACCTTTAAAAGTGTGTGTGTTTTCAAAAAGAAAAAGGAAAAGACACCAATAAGGATAAGTAGCCCAGGTGATCCAGCCTCTCAGAATGCCTCTGTTGCAGTTTCCTCTAAAATCTGCATCCAGAACAACTTCAAAGCTGCTAGCTATGTGGGTCCAGCCACACAGACTACTCTCCAGGACTAAAGTTAAGCCCTGCACCTCCCTATTACACAAGGACTAAACAACAAGGGAAACAGCTAGCTCTCCCAGGATGTGAGTGACCATCATCCCAGTTTTCTCAGGGTCCCCTCAAGATGCTGTCACACCCAGACAATAGGAAGTCATTTGAACAACATGGTGCTCACATTCCCAAGAGGTGGGGTGGGTAGTTTTTGGTTGTTCGATGGGTTATAGATGTTTATCATCATTTAGGGGGATTAGCTGCAAGTTGTTATTGGTTATTGTAAGAGAGAAAACTAAACAAAGAGGATTAGATTCAAGGATTTTTCTTCTGAAAAGGTAAAAAAGGGAGACATACAGAATGGAGAAGATGTAAACAGTCACATAGCTTAATTTTTTAAAAAAAGATTATTTTAAGTTATAAGAGCTAGTTGGGAACAAGCATAAACTAAAGGCCATGATTTCATAATTAATAATATGTCTCCATGTCATTATTTGGGGGCTGGCGGTCTAAGAAAGTATGACATGAAAGCCCCACTACACTCATAGTTTTTAAATAAATAAAATATAGTCCTTGAGTTATAAATCTCTGTAATAAATACTTTAAAAATAAGGTGTCTATGAAATTATCCTCATCAAGATGGGCATAAATATATTTTTTGATAAAAATAAATAATGTTTAGGGCATAGTGTTATGTTTTTTTCTAGTCATAATCAGAAACATGAAAATACTCACTTTTGTGTAGTAAATAATTCATTTGAAAACAGTTACAACCATTGAATAAAAAACAAGAACAATCATTTTCTTGTTGTTTTGTGTGAAACTCAGGTAAAATGTAATGGAAAGTAAATTAGCTTTTCCCCTAACAGCTAATAAGAGTACCATTTAAAAACAGGAGCTTCTTTTCATAATGCTTTTGAAAGGAAAGTAGGTATTAATATAATTAACCACTTGATAGTATTAAGAACTAGCTGTTAACTATGAAGGATATGCTAAGCACATTGTTTAAATGATTCAATAAAAGTTTTATCTGAGAGTCTCAAGTGAATAACAATGTGAATATCTCCATACCAAATGAACTGCATTTTACTTTGAAAATGATGTCTCAATAAATTTCTATACACCTTTAGCCCAAGAATAATGCATTAAAGTATTGCAATGGTGTAATAGTATTAAAAACCCATGTCAAGGAAAGGAAAAAGCACTCAGTAGGTAAAGCACTTGCCTGGTAGGCAATAAAACCTGAATTCAGATTCCCAGAACCTATGTGAAAAGTTGGGAATGGTTGTACATTCTGTGTGAAGGTTGAGATGGGAGGTAGTTCCTGGAGGTCCTACTAGGCCTCAAAAAAGTGGTGGAGGGTTTCTTATAATAAACACCTAAGACTGTTTTCTGATCTCCAGAGGTGTCCATCCACATGTGCACACATAGGCACTCTTCTCACATTAATGCACACACACACACACACACACACACACACACACACACACACACTCTTCACAATAGTGTGTAGTTAAGCAGTAAATTTGGATATTGGATAGGAAATTAAAAAGTACTTACATCTTATTTAAATACTAAAAAAGTAATTGTAGGTTTTACATTGTTAAAATTTGTCATTTAACATTGGAATACATTCTTATTAACTGCTGTTATGTTATCCATCATTTTAATATACATTTATCTTTCTTTTGCTAATGACTCATTACTCATGGTGCATTTTATAGTTATTCCATATTATAGAAATGATACTAGACAACAAACAACCCCAAGGGTTGTAAATGGGTCATGAAGACATGCACAACTCATTGTGTCAACAAGATATTTGGCCCAGGAACGACCAGTTAACATACAGCGCAGTAGCTTAAGACATTTCACAAAGGAAATAGAGCCCTGAGGATGAGGAACATGGTAGTTGGCCATCAGAATTTTACAATGACTAATTAAGAGCAATGATTAAGACTGCTTCCTTGACAACTGCATAGGGATTTGCCGAAGAACTCAGCGAGAGCCATTCAAAGATTCTCAGCAATCAAAGCAAACTAGAAAGGTGAAAGACAAATATTTATGTGCCTCATGAGCTGGTCAGTTTTTAAAATTGTCACTCTTAACTCTCGTTTTCTTTTTTCTATGCAACAACAATGAACCATTTCTGAGTCACATTGTAATGTGTAATGAACAGTGGGTTGTTTAGGACAGCTGGCAATGTCATCTCAGTGGTTGTACTGAGAAGCTCTTCAGCATCTCCAAAGCCAAAGGTGCTCTTCCTTCAAATGTCACTGGTTGTTTGCCTGCCTATCTGATCCCCTAAAGGTCTGGAAAGCAGGCAAAACAAATCACGAGGCACACTGCAACAGAAAATACTCAGTTCTCCACAACACCCATCCACAATTAGACAATCAGTACTTCAAAAGTTGAATGAATTTGGTTCTGAAGGTTTTCCCTTATCCATTGTATTCACCCTATCTCTTGACAACAAGATCTTATTATTTTCCAAGCATCTCCACACTTTGTACAGGGCTAGAGCTTCCACAGCCAGCAGGATAAAGAGTGCACTGAGAACCAAAGTACATGTGATTTTGGAGGGCTATAGAAATAAACAAACTTCTCCCCTGGGGAGTCAGCCCAGCCTGGTATATTCAGTTGAGGCAGGTCCAGTCCCCTCCTCCTTGCACCAAGGCTGAGCAAAGTGTCTCAGCATAGGCCTTATGTTCCAAAAAGCCAGTTCATGCACCAAGGACAGGTCCCGATCCCACTGCCTGGGGTCCTCCTAAATAGTTCAAGCTCATCAACTGTGTCACTTATCCAAAAGGCCTGGTCCAGTTCCATGGGGGCCCCTCAGCTATTGGTTCACGGTTCATGTATTTCTGCTAGTTTGGCTATTTATCCCTGTGCTTTTTCCAATTATGGTCTCGATATCTCTTGCTCATATAATCCCTCCTCTCTCTTGCCAATTGAACTTCTGGGGCTCTACTTGGGGCTTGGCCATGGATCTCTGCATCTGCTTCCATCAGTCACTGGATGAGAGTTCTATCATGATAGTTAGGGTGTTTGGCATCCCATCACCAGAGTAGACCAATTCAGGCTTTCTCTTGACCATTGCCTGTAGTCTATAGTGGAGGTATCTTTGTGGATTTCAGGGGCCCTCTCTAGTACTTTCTTTCTTCCTATTCCCATAGGGTCTTCATTTATCATGGTATCTCTTTCCTTGTTCTCCCACTCTGTTCCTGATCCAGCTGGGACCTCCTGTTCCCCTAAGCTCGCTTTCCCCTGACCCTTGCCCTTATCCCCCTCACCCCCATTTTGCTCATGTAGATCTCATCTATTTCTCTGTCACTGGGTGATCCCTGTGTCTTTCTTAGGGTCCTCTTTACTAGGTAGGTGAGAAAGGGGGGTGGATGGGGGAAAGGCTTGGGGTGGGTGGGAGAAGGAAGGACAGGGGAATCTGTGGCTGATATGTAAAATTAAATTAATTATAAAATAAAAATATTTATTTAAAAAAAGAGTCTACCTCTCCCTAAATTGAATACTGGGGACTCATCATTAAATTTAGCACTATCAAAAAAGAATCTGAATGGCAAAAGATTTAGAGACAAAAAACATTTCTCTCATAAAGTGTTTTTCTATTAAAAAAATAGAGTAGCCATTGAAAAAGCACTTCTTTTTTATTTTTACCAAAATAGAAGTCATAGTAAGTCTGAGCTAACAGGACTGATCCAGCAGAGAGGGGATTATATGATGGTGTGGTGTTTTGAACAGATATGGCCCCCCTAGACTCACGTGTTTGAATGCTTGGCCCATAGAGAGTGGCACTGTTAGGAGATGTGGCCTTGTTGGAGTGGGTGTGGCACTGTTGGAAGAAATGTGTCACTGTGGGGGCTGACTTTCAGGTCTTATATACTCAAGCTATGCCCAGTGTAGCACACAGTCTCCTGCTGCCTGCTTATCAAGATGTAGAACTCTCAGCTCCTTCTCCAGCACCATGTCTGCTTGCATTCCACTATGTCCCACCTTGATGACAATGGACTGAACCTTATAAACTATAAGCCAGCCCAATTAAATGTTTTCCTTTAAAAAATAAACAAACATTTTTGTTGGCAAAAATACCTTGATTGTAATGATTCATATTTTGATTGATGAAGGTATGTTTTAGCCTAGTTATAATAATTTAAATTTCATGGTCTGAAGCTGCCATTCTCTTTACACTAATCTAATAGTTTATAACTAAGAAAATTATATGTGTGTGATGATCAATCTTGATTTTCAACATGATTGGATTGAGAAGAGCCTTGGAGATAGTAAAGGATACTTCTGTGTATATTTGGAAAGGTATTTCTTAGATAGGATTGACTGAGAGGAGAGAATTGCCTGGAATGTGAAGAGGATTATCAATTCAGCTGGGAATACAGAGAAAGCCTGCTAGTGTGACTACTGGATTGTAAGATGCTTTGTTCCACCATGTCTTGAATACAGTGACAATGAAGCCTCTGGAATGAAGAGTCAAAAGAAATCTTCCTCTTTTAATTATTTGCTAGGTATTTTGTCAAAAGGGTGGATATGTGACTAAAAAGTTATGATAGAATTATGAAGTGTAGACACTTCTTATAAAAATGGAATTCTGTTAACAAGGAAGTTTAGAAATAATGATGAACTGAGTGCTCTCCAACCATGAAATTCCATCCTCACAGCCTTAAACAGTTCATGTCAGCTATTCTGATAGCCTGATGAGAAAGGTAGCATTATTTTACAAAGACTAATTTCTTGTTTTATCTCCATTTTTCTAATAATTAAGAAAGTAGTATAAATATTATAGAAAAAAGATAAATAAATTAATTAGACAAACAGATACTGAGGAATTGATTACCATTGATCTCTTCAGGGTCTAGCCCCAGTTACAGTTGGGATAGATCATAGGACCACTTAGAAACATTTAAGCATTTTTCACTTGAGTATATTTTCAAACAACTAAGGAGATTGCTTTTATCTTCTTTTTATTTTAATCACTAGTACTTGTTGAATAATCACTTCAAGTTGTTGAATAATGAGTATGTATCTTTAGAAATATGAAGAAATGGGGTTTTCCACCTTGTTTACTTGACTAATACAAAATCTTTTCTTTTACTAACTTATATATGGTCCTTGAGCTTTGCTAACAGACATCTGTTCTTGAAAGAATTAACTATATATTCTACTCCCATAACTGTGTTCCCACATATGAGAATCCTTACACTGAGTCTTTAATTTCATACATTTCACTTGGGGTACATATGGAAGCTAGAAAACAAAAAGAGGGGCTGTCATGGATTAAATGAGAAATAGCACTCAGACTCACTAGCAAGTGGTCCCCAGTTGGTGGTGTTATTTGGGGGGTGATGGCACACTTAGGAAGTGTGTTCTTACCAGAAAAAGTACAACACTGAGGGTAGGCTTTGAGTGTTTATGGCCTTCCCTACTGCCAGTGTGCTCCCGCTGCCTATGGCATGTAGTTGAAAATACAGTCTCTCGTTTTCTTGTTCCAACTACCCACTGCCATGTTTCCCCTGCTGTTATGGACTCTCCATCTGGAAACAAAGACAAAATAACCTCTTACTTCTATAAGTTGCTTCTGGTCATGTTTGCTTGTTTGTTTTATCAAAGCAACAGAAGAGTAACTAATAAAGGGTCCATTGGCCATGGTGGCACATCAAGGATAATGGGATAGGAGAATACAAATGAAAGTAAAGAGGAGAGAACATTGGGTACAGACAAATCTGTCCAACCAGAGAATGGGTATAGATGGAAAACAGTTATTGATTGGGGAATTTCTCTTGTGTTTGCTATCTTTCATAGTGTTGTAAAGTACTAAGCAGACAGATTGGGGAACAATGACATAAATGGTCTTATCCATTACTGGATCCTGCATGATACAATACTGATCTGCCAAGTAGGAATAGCCCATTTATGCTATAGTGGCATGATATTTATAGGGATAACCAATCATTTTCTGCCTGGATTCAATTTCTCCATAGGAAGGAATCCATACCTTGCACTATAAACCTGGTCAGAAGCCCAGAGACATGGATGTTATAGAGTCTAGAGTAGAACCCATGTTGTTATTTTGTTAAATTATCATGTTGTCAAATACCCTTCTAAAATTTTATTATTATGCTCACAGATTTGTGCTGCTCTCAACATTGGCCACAGAAGCTTTCTTATGTAGTGGTCAATGGTCAATGTAGACTTGTAACTGGTCAAGGTGCTGAGAATAAGTGACTTGGAGTGCTCAGTCTTAAACAGAAAACCTGTATCAATCCCCTTCCCCAAAACAAAAGCTTGAGGAGTGCTAGGAATGAGGGGAGAGAAAGGATGTAAAAGCTGGAGAATGAGGGAGGAATCTCCTGAAATACTGGGCTTGTATTGCAGTCATGAGCACAGAGAGGTGAAAGTTCCTGCAATGGTAGAAGAGGGGCTTGTGAGGCTCCACACCCAAGCTGCTGGGGGTTGAGGGAGTCATTTTTCTTTGGGATGTGACCATTGATAGTTGCTCATACTCCCTCTAGTGGGTACCTCTTACTCATGTGCATGTGGACAGCATTAATTGTATTTAAAGGGGTTGTATTAAACAAAAAAGGAGAGTTCATGAGATTGGAATGAGGATTTATTGGGAGGTGTTCTGGGGGAATTGGGAAGGTAGAGTCAGGGATAGGTATGATAAAAATGTATTATATAAATGCATGATGGTCTTATGTAATAAATAAAAAATTATAAAATTATAAAGGTTTAAGGACACAAATGCCTTTGCTCTGATTTAAACTTAGGTGTGCACAGATGTTGAATGTTACCTGGTATTTCATCAGTGTGTATCATTTTTTTTAATCTTCTTTTAGTTAAAAATAAACTTAAAAGCTTGAACACATAAATGTAGGTCTACAATGTATTTTATATTCAATGTTGATACTGGAAGGGAATAGCCTTTATATTAATTATAAAAAATTCCAAATGAATTATATAAAAACAACATTTTAGCTTTTTCTTTTTCATTGTGTGAAGTGCTTGATAGTTTTTCTGTATATTAATTTTTATTTTGCCAATGCAATAGAAATTAATGGTTTGTATAAAATAAGGGAAAATAGACTTTAGTTTCTCCATTTCAATCTATTATAACCAATGCTTTCACAGTAAACTTTACAGCAATTTCCAAGTGATTGAAATGCATGATTTTTCAATAAAAATATTTGTAAAATCATATAAAAAATAAACACAACTGTTCTCAACTCTTGAATTGCATTGGCCATTAGATGCTTTCAAATAAAATTTATGTTCAGTTTGACATTAAACTGAACTTGTAGCACTTCCATTATTGTGTGTGTGTGTGTGTGTGTGTGTGTGTGTGTGTGTGTGTGTGTGTGTGTATCGTTTGGAGATTATTATTTTTACTAGAATCACAGATTTACTGCTTGTACTGTTTCATAGAAAGGTGGTCAGGCCATCACCTGTAGACATAATGAATACTTCAATAAACAGAAAGAGGAGGTCTCCTGTGAATCATCTGTTTAGGTTCATTGCCCAATCTTTCACACAACGTTAACTTCGTCTTGTTTATTTGTAACTGACCTGAACAGGCTGTTCATCCGTTGGTAGTCTGGCACAGTAATCGTACAGACGGGTTGGAACCAAACGGCTTGAGTGCAAATTCTAACTCCACCGTTCTCTAGTTGAAACAAGCATTGAGAAATTGTCTTACCCTTACTCACTTTCCTACCTGAAAAAATAATGAAAATAAAACTACCCATTTTTCTACCACTAGCAAAGATGAATATCTAATATAGATAAACTCTGCCTGTCCTGATGTTTTATTCTCTTGAATTAGAATAATAACAATACAGATAATACTTTTCATAATACTATAATACAAACAAAACTGATCACAATGCTGGGGAAATGGCTCCATTGGTAAAATACTTGGTGCACAAGCATTCAGAACAGAGTTTGGATTCTGAATTCGTATAAAAAACAGATGTAATGGAAGTGTGCCTGTAGCCACCACACAAGGGAGGTGAAAACAGTAATATCCCTAGGGCTTGCTGGCCAGACAGTCTAGTGGAATTGACAAGTGGCAGTAGACCAGTCTCAGAAAATAAGATGGATAAAAATTGAGGGAGAAAACATGGTCACTTTGCTGTTTGATGCCCTCTCTCAGAAATATGTCAATGTCTACTGAACTCAGCCCTGGATGTATTCCTGTATGAACCCTGATGGGATAAAAACTATAGAGAAAAAAAAAATCAAACAAGGACGATTAGCTTCACTTTTAATCCATAAGGACAAAGCTTCAATAGTTGCATAACATTGCCATAAAATTCTATAATGCTTTTCCAGGGATCTCTTTCTTTCTCTAGCTGTGAACTCCCAAAAGCCTTTTCCTCCTTATTTGTGAATTTGTTCTTAATGACTCATGATAAGTAATGTATCAAAATTGATAGTAATGGTTAACAATTAAAGCAATTGAAGGAATAATTTTAATCCTATTGAACCTAATGTTGTAATAATTTACTTTGCATTATGTTCCACTTTCAAATTTTTAATTTCTAAGCCATTCATGATTGTTAGGTTTTATAAGATGGTATATTGAAATTAAAAATAAAAGTTGTATTTCACCTCAGAAAATTTCAGAGACACTACACAAGGTGACTATTACATGTTATTCATTAACTTGTGGATGAATATGAGGTGGTTTCTTAGGGAGATAAATTAGATTTATATGTATCATGAGGACCAAAAGATCAACTTTCTTTTTAGCTCGTTTGTGCCATTGCCTTTGGCTTCCAGTAGCTGGATAACCAGAAGGTCAATAACACCAGTCTTAAAGAATGAACAGTGATTTAAAATTTACCTATTGCATATCACTTACACAAAGCTTGACACACAGAGATCTTTAAGTAATCATGTATATTTTTCATTTTTCTTTTGCTATGATAAAGTACCCTGGCCAAGGCACCATAGAGAAGGAAGCATTTATTTGGAATTAGAGTTTCAGAAGCATAAGGCTTTGTCTTGGCAGGGAAGTAGAGCTCATATTCTCAATTGTAAGCATGAAGCAGAGAGTCAACAGGAAGTGGGATGTGCCTATAAACACTGAGAACACTTGGTGATGTAGTTCTTCCAGCAAGGTTCTACCTCCCAAAGGTTCCATAACCTCCACAAACTGTCACTGACTGAGGACCACAATGCAAGACATTTCTCTTCAAACCACAACATTCCAGCCCTTGGACCCCATAGGCTTGCCATACGGAATGCAAAATGCATGGAGTTCAACTTCAAAAAATCCCCATGTCTTTCTCAGTTCAACATCCAAAGCCCCAAATCTCTTCAAAGACTCAAGATGATTTCTTAATTGTAACCCCATGTAAAACCACAAAGCAAATTTCCTACTTTTCCATGCAATCAGGATAATGGTATAGAATATAAATTACTATCCAAAAAGGGAGGAATAGAGACATAGTGAGAAAATAGTGGCCCAAACTAAGATCAGAACTCAGCAGGGCAAACAAAAAATTTTATAAATCATTATCCAATTTAGAGAGTTTAGATGGCTTTGCCTCTACAGCTTTGTTGCCTGAAATGTAAATACTTATCTTGGGGCAGTTCTAGACAGTCATTCTCGGTAAATGTCTCCTGTCTCCAGTATTCTTTCACAGCTTCGTGCATTTGTTTCTCAGGACCTTCATGCAGGAAATCTACTGCCACATGGTACCTGGTCCCAAAGTTCTCTGAAATCATGGAGGTGGAATCCCCAACCCCATTCTTCTTGCATCTTTTTTACTCTAGAGCACACAGGGACAATATCATCAACTTTGGTTGCCAGGTTGCGATCGACCCTTAGTCCCTTGAACTGCAGCAGCAACTGTTTGCAATTGCTTTCTAGGAGCTTATATGGTAGGGTCTTTCCCTGAGGAAACTTCTCCCTATAGATGAATTTCTAATGGTCTTATTCAATAAAAAACACAGAGCCAAATATAGGAGTGAAAGCTTTAGAGAGATCGGGGAAAAAGGGAAAGCCACCAGCCAACCTTACCTCACCAACTCTGCAAATATGAGTTACTTCCTGTCTACCCATGTCTATATGCTTTGCTGTTCTGCCATCTGATTTGCTCTCTCCATTCAGCTACACCACTTCCTCTTCCTACACAGCTCTATCATTTCCCTTTATTCCACTGCACAGCAGGCCTCTGTGTGGCAATAATCTCCTGAACAATTTCATCCTCTCCTCAAGCACTTTCCTTTAGTGTAACATTAAGCTTCCCAGTAATCTATCTCTCTCCAAACTTTACATTTTGTGCATCTTTTTGTCCCACTTGGTCTGTTTTCATTGTAGACCTACATAAGCATTATCAATCATAATCATACCACAGACTCAATCTTATGGATTTTGAAAGTTCTTCCACCACAGATGTTAGTCTGTTTATTAGATGTTAGTTTGTTTATTTAGCTTCATCTAAGATTTGGGGAGAAATCAGCCAAATGTCACGTTAATGGCCTCTAGCCCAGCTGCTATTAAATTTCTTGCTTATTTCTGAAACAACAGTCTATATACTCAGTGCTACAGTTTTCCAGGATCCTGCCAGAATAGCTCACTAGGCTCTGTATATAGCATTCAATAACTTTCTAGCCTACAGTTCCAAAGCCCTCCATGTTACTCCCAAAACATCATGGTCAGGTTCTTTCCAGTTACACCCTACTCCAGGTACCAAATCCTGTCTTAGATTAGTTTTTCTTGTTGTGATAAATAAAATAACCAAAAGAAAATTTGAGAACATGGTGGTTTGAATGAAAATGGGCCCCCATAGGCTCATATGTTTGAATGCTTGATCCCCAGCTAGTAGAAATGCTTTGGAAGAAGTAGTATGTATGATCTTGTTGGAGTATGTATGGCCTCCTTGGAGAAGGTATATCACTTGGGATGAGTTTGAGGTTTCAAAAGCTCATGGCAGGCCTGGTATATCTCTCTCTGTCTGTCTGCCTGTAGATCAACATATCAGCTCTCAGTTATCATGGTCTTCTGCTTCTCCATGATGATCATAGACTAATCCTCTAAAATGACAAGAAAGTCTCCAACTAAATACTATCTTTTAAAAGAGTTGCTTTGTCCTGTTTGTTTGTTTGTTTGTTTGTTTGTTTGTTTTTACAGCAACAGATTAGTAGCTAAGACAGGGAGAATAGGATTTAATTGGCTTACAGATTGGAGTCTATGAAGTAGGGTAGCCAAGTCGGGAACTTGGAGGCAAGAATTGAAGGAGAGACTACAGAGGGATGCTGCTTACTGGCTTTCTTCTAATGGATTGCTCAGTTTGCTTTCTTACTCCACTTAGGATCACCTCTCCAGAGGTGGCATTACCCATTTTGGCCTGATCCTAACTACTTGAATCATCATTCAAGAAAATGACCCACAGACATACCCACAGACAAACTTGAGGAATCATACTCATGAACTGAGATCCCTCTTCTCAGATATGTCAAGATTGTTGTTAGATTAACAAAAACTAACCAGTAATCTTTATTGCTAAGACTCAAATTCCAAAGCAGTTAGAGTGTGACTAACTTAGCAGGTAACACGCATAATCAACTTGATAAGGCATAAAGTCCTTGTACTCTAAATCAAATTTTCAGTGAATGTTTTTAAGAGCAAACATTTTTTAGCTTCATCTCTAAGCAGTTATTATAAGCATTAGTAAAAAAGGAAAAACATATTAAACATTTTATAGATAACACGAAACGCCAAAAAAATACTATAACCAATAAATGAAAAAGAGAGATGTTTCAATTGAACACAACAGCTTCTATTAGGAGAACTTTGGTTTTTATTTCTCTTGGTAATGAAGACATACATTTTTAGTTTCAATGAATATATTGAATTGTTTTCACTTGCCATAAGACACAGAAAATGCCTTATTCTCCTGTGATAGAAATAAGTTTTAAAGCACAAAGATGACAAATTTTAACAAGATAAATATATTTTTTGAACTTTTAACAGTGTATTCTGGGAATTATCTCTTTGTCTCCTTGAGTGATATAAATTAAGACTGGCAGTGTGGATGTCTGATGATATTTTGAGGTGAATTTTGACAGTTTCCAGTGTAATTTAGTGGCCTTTTCTATTTGAATCATTCTGATACTCATGTATCTTTTCCTTTTACAGCACTTTTTTATGATGATGAAAAGAATTTTAGGGTATCACGAGAATTATCTAGTATAATATGTCTGTCCAGGCTAATACATTGTATCTTAAGTAGGAAAAAAAAAAGCCTAGACATTTCCTGGGTAAAATTATTTGTGCTGTAAAATGTATCACAATCACTTTCAATTTCATCTTGGAGAATATACTCTTTTTGTGCAAAGTCCTTGGGGTTCAAGATGATATACACATCAAAGGTGAATAGAAGAGTCAGGCAGACTTCTGTTTAAGTAATGTTTCACATAGTGCTGTTCCCAATTGTTGACCCTATTTCCATGGTGAATGTTGTACAAGAGTTTGGTATATATATGAAATTAGTTTTTGAATCTTAGCACCACGGTCTATACAAAATGTTACACAATGTAAACTCTTTTGTTTTCAGTACATTTATCATAGGCTTCATGAATCAGCCATGATGCTCAAGGAACTCAGGAATTTGGTGATACACAGAGTGAAAATTATACTCACTGGCATAATCATAGTCCTTAATACTCTTCTGAAAATAGAATTTTAAAATGTACATTCAACTTTACCTTGCTGTGGATATCACTCTGTATAAATAAAATGCTGTTTGGCCAGTGGCCAGGCAGGAAGTATAGGCGGGACAAGAGAGAAGAGAATTCTGGGAAGTGGAAGGCTGGGGAAAGACTCTGCCAGCCTCTGCCATGACAAGAAAGAGATAAGGTACTGGTAAGCCACAAGCCACGTGGCAAAGTATAGATTAATAGAAATGGGCAAAATATAAGAGTAAGAGCTAGACAATGGTAGGCCTGAGCTAATGGCCAGTCTGTGTGTTTATTTTATAAATGGGTTGTTGGACTAACAGGGCTTGGCAGGGGCTGGAGAGAAGGTCTCCAACTACAAATGGTGCCCATTATGTGGGCAAGAGTTTCCACCCAAAATCTGACAAAAAAAAAAAAAAAAAGATTCTAAAACGGAGCTTAAAACAGCTTCCTAGTTGTCTCTCTCAAGTTAGCTTCAGCCTGCCGGTTTGAGCTACTATGGCAGGTTCCTTGTGTGTATCTGACCTGCAGTGTGGTGGGGATGAGGAGTCTACAAGCGGCACTTTACTCTGCTACATGGTGCATTTAGCCTTTGCTAGTTAAAAAAAAAAAGTCTCTGGGCTATGCATTGCTTTGATAGAACTACTTCTGATTATTCTTTTCTTTTCTTTTTATTTTTTTGGAGCTGAGGATCGAACCCAGGACCTTATGCTTGCTAGGCAAGCACTCTACCAATGAGCTAAATCCCCACCCCATAGAACTACTTCTGATAGTTGATGGTAAACATGGTTCCAGACCCAGAGCTGGTGGTAAACTGTCCCACCACCACTTTGGAAACTGAGGTGGGCAGAACCAGCAGCCACAGTGGCATTTCAGTCTTACAAAGATGGATATTACACAGAGAATCTGGTTTATGTTGTCTTTGTGATTTTTAACTACAAAAAAGATTTGATTATAAAAAGTGTTGAGTTAAATAAATAGGTAAATTTTAAAGGTCCCTTGACTTCAAAATTTGGATATAAGAATATATTGCTTTGGAAAAGAGTCTTTGCTTTTGTTTCCACAGAAAGCCAGAGGTTATGGATTTGTTCTAGATTAAGATACATCAGGTTTGACCAGCCAAGACCCCCTGAAAGGTCTCTGATGACACCATGGCCCAGATGATCCAATATCCAAAATGGTTTCAAGGCAACTGGCTCAAAAGATATACCCTCACGGACTACTCCATAATCCTAAAATTTTCTTTGTGTCCCCATAAGATACAGCACCCCCCTCCAGCAGGAAGTAGTAAGAGAAACTACACCCAAATTCCCAAAAAAATATCAAGCTGGCTTTGGAGATGGAATTGGCTCACTCCTTCTCTAAACCCAGACATATTGTTAAAAGAAAAGATTAAGAGATTCTTATGTCCCAAATCAGAAGAGCCCTCTGATGTGGGACAGAGAAAAACCAATATTTTTATTTAAATCAGGTTGATTATAAATATGATCTCTTTCTAAAGAAAAAAGGGCATATGATAAAGATATAATAGGATGAAAGGGTAGATTAATGAACTTACTTCTAAAGAGCAACAACTCGTTTAAAATGTTTTACATTGGTATAGATTTTAGTCTATTGATATAAAGTTAAAGTTAATTTTGTTATATTGTGTGTATATTTCTACTCTTATTTAATATGTTTATACAGCTCATTTAAAATTGTAATGATAATTAAAAATAGATTAATAATTTAGTCATATATGATAATTATACTCATAGCCATGTTAGTTAAGTCTTCTAGGTATATGTAGATACATTTCAGATAGATAGGTAATCTTCAAATACTTCAAAGACCTACAGAATATGGCATTTAAAATATTTTTTAAAAATTTAGACTTTCTGGACAGTGAGACATGTCTGCTCCTGGCAGCACCGATTTACTTCAGAGAGGAGGATGGGCATTGAAGACATTTCACATGGAGTTTATCTTCTTCTTGGCAAAAATAGCCATTTGGGCAAGAAACTGTTCTTGCCTGGACTGCTTAATCAACTGGACATACAGGACCCATAGAAAGGTGACTACTGAACTTTGCTTGACAAAATGGTCCTTCAGGTTCCTGCTTCGCAGAGGAAACTGCCAGACGTTCTACAGGACACTGAAAAAAGTGACCAAGAGACTCTAGCCCTGTGGGCTGAAGACAGATGCCCCAACTTTACAAGGAACATTAGGTGACTGTCCAGGCTGCCAGCTATCTCTGTCTACCCTACAAGACTTCCGAAAGTTGCTTGCATCCTTCTCCTGGTTCTCATAAATATAGGATAGATGAAATATTTTGTTTAATGTTGCCAAAAGAAATAGACTAGATATTGTAACTATAATTCTTGCTTGATAATTGTTTTGTTATATGTAATTTTACTATGTAAAAGTTAAAACCCTCCTTTAAAAAAAAAAAGAAAAGGGGAAGTGCTGTGGATATCGCTCTGTATAAATAAAATGCTGTTTGGTCAGTGGCCAGGCAGGAAGTATAGGTGGGACAAGAGAGAAGAGAATTCTGGGAAGTGGAAGGCTGGGGGGAGACACCGCCAGCTGCCGCCATGACAAGAAAGAGATAAGGTACTGGTAAGCCACAAGCCACATGACAAAGTATAGATTAATAGAAATGGGCAAAATAAAAGAGTAAGAGCTATACAATGGTAGGCCTTAGCTAATGGCCAAGCACTTTAAATAATATAAATGTCTTTGTGTTTATTTTACAAATGGGTTGTTGGACTAACAGGTCTTGGTAGCACCTGGAGAGAAGCTCTCCAACTACATTACCTCATCTTCTCCTCACCTTGTGTACATTAGTAAGTTAAAAATTTACTCACGCATGCGATCTTAGGTGAAATAATTTATCTGTTTCTGTTTATTTGCTTTATTTTATTTAAGGTAGGTTAGTGTACCCATTAGATACTCCCATAATGGTCTGTAGTTTTTTGAAAGATCATCAGGAGTGTGATTAATTGTATAGTCATTCTCTTTTATAGCATTTTCATAAAAATCTTTGGTTAGTTGAATAGTCTATCACTCATGACTAGAGCTTTAGAAGCTGCTAATAGATGTTTATGGAATCAGTGTATTTGGAAGGTAGATGACAAGGGTTCTGCTTGTCATTTATTTGCTCACACATTTCTGTAGATTTTTACCAGTTTTGGACAATGAAAAATTATTGCTTAGATAAATTAGAACTTGCCTAGGAGAAGATAAATCCTGTCTCATTCCTACCAAGTATTTGCGTATGAACTTGAGAAGCTCCTTCTTTGCACTTCAGTTTCCTCCTCTGTTTACTAGGAATGCTGGATGTACCAATTCCATTGAGTTATTCTGATTACTAGAATTGATACTTTGGTTATTGGAACAGGACCTGGACTATGACAAATGCAAGCTATCATCACTGATGTCATTCTATTGTAGGTTTAATTTTTTTTTAAATTTTTTCCTTTTATTTACATTAGATTCTTTTCTCATATAATATGTCCTGATTACAGTTTCCTCTCCCTATACCCCCCCCCCCAGTTCTTCCCCTCCTCTCTGGATCAATTCTCTTTCTGTCTCTCATTAGAAAAGAACAGGCTCTTAACAGATAGTTATCCAAGAGATAACTACCAATTATAACAAAATAAAATATAATAAGATAATTTTATAATATAAAAATCATGACATTGAGTTTGGAGAAGACAACCCAGTAGAAAGAAAAGTCTCAAGAGCAAGTAAAAGAATCAGAGACCCTCTTGTTCATGCACGTAGGAGTCCCATAAAAATATTAATCTGAAGGAATAATATATACACAGAGATCCTGGTACAGACCCATGTATGCCCTGTGCTTGCTGATTCAGCCTCTGTGAGTTCGTATGTGCCTTGTTTAGTTGATTCAGAAGGCCTTGTTCTTCTGGTGTCCTCTTTCTCCTCTGGCTCTTATTCTGCATCTTCTTCTACAGGGTTCCCTGAGCACTGAGAGGAGGGGTTTGACAGCTATCCCATTTAGTCCTGTGTGTTCCAAGGACTCTCTCTTCATATAATGTCTGGCTGTGAGTCCCTGCAACTGTTTCTGTCTGCTGAAGAAGGAAGCTTCTCTGATGATGGCTAAGTAAGACACTGATCTGGGTAGAGCAGAATATCATTAGGAGTTGTTTTATTGGTCCCCCCTTTCATTAAATATGAGTAGTGTTTGGTTTTACCCTCGGCCTCTGGCCTATCTAGTCTCTTGTTCTTTGTCACCCCAGCGGTGTTGGGTATGGGTTCCATTTCACAGAGTGAGACTTATGTCGAATCAGATGTTGGTGAGCTATTCCCACACTTCTTGTGCCACTTTTGCTCAGAATATCTTGCAGGGAGGACAGACTGTAGGTCAAAGATTTCGTGGCTGGGTTGGATTTTACATTTCTCTTTTGGTAGCCTGCAGAGTAACTTCCCACACCCTACAGCAAAGACCATAGAATATAGGGGTAAATCTATTCTATTTCCCATTTCCAAGGAGCTTCATGAGCACCCTCCCCCAAGTCATTTTCTTTATATCTCACTATCTGGGTCATTTACTCAATGGCTAATACCTACATATAAGTGAATGCATACCATATTTATCCTCTGGGTCTGGGTTGCCTCACACAGGAATTGTATGTTTTCTTCCCCAAAAGATTTAGCAGCTATGTGCTCACAGTACTATCAATCATGTAATCATATAAGTGTAAGAAGAGTGCATGTTAATATTCTAGTTTCACAGCAGTCACAAAAGAAAGTGAACTACAAAATGTCAAAGCGCTGAGACTATCCATTTAAAACAATTAATTTTTTGAAAAGTGATAACAATTTAATGGGAGATCAACTAGCTATAACCATGAGTATATAGAAATAAATCTTCAATGTTTCTATTTCATTTCCAAGATTCCTACAGAAAGTATACTGGACATCTGGAGAATACAATCCCAGATTTTTTATATTGTAATTGTCACTAATTTTAATATTGATGAATAACTTTTGAAAGAATTATAGCAACCATGAAGATTCCATATGTTAAATATACTCAATGACTTTGCTGACTACAAGTAGCTAGTCATACCATAAATCTGGCCTTGTTACAACAATTACAGAGAAATTAAGATTAGAACAGATGGTCATGCTCTATTACTTAAATCATATAGGGATTAATAACTGAATACTGAATTTAAAGGTACAGATTATACCAGAAGAGATAACTTAAGCAATATAAAGAGAAAAGGGAACCATAAACTGAAAAAAAAGATGGAATAAATTTAATTCTGTAAGGTAGATTCTAACTCTGGAATGATAATATTGAAGTTTAGGGATAATATTCAACATTTCAATAGATTATTTCTGATTAGTAGATAAATCTAGTCTTATGATTGAATTTTATACACAAAAGTCATGAAGATTTCAAGGGAAAAGGGCATATTCCAACAATACATTGCTAGTCATGTTTTAAGTTCTGGTGTTCTGTCACATTTGGTTTTATCATGAGGAAAAGAGAAATAAAATGACAAGAATTCTTCCATCTTGTCTTCCTTTCCTTATAGAAAACCCATCATTGAGGCTAAATAAGTAAGGTCATGGTGGGAATGAGTTAGGAGTAGGGAAGCTAGAGACTTAAGGTTGGCCCAGGAATCTTTTAATAAATAAGCTAGTCTTTTCACCATTTTTAAAAAATGTTGCAAATGTTTTCGCCCAGACAGGGTTCAATTGAATCAATCTAATCTATTTAATAATAAATTACCATGAAAAATTTAGATAGACTACAACTATACATTTTTACTTTATCTTCTGATTTTACAATTTAAGGCTTTTTTCCTTTTTTTTTTTTTAAAAAAAAAAAAAAAAGATCTGTATCTGCAACTGAAAGCTATTCTAAGCCTGATGTCAAATCATGGAAATTTGAGATCTGAAAAGCTTCTCTTCATTTTGAGCTCTCTACAGAAGAGACAGTACTGGTGTCCTCAAAAACACTGTTTTATTTTTTGGAATTCTGTGTGAGGGTTCTCCCATGCCTCAAAGCTAGATCCATCTCTCATAATCCATCTCCTTTCATGTAATAATTTCTGATATTATTAACATGTAATCCTACCACAAATTCTCTGTGTTCTCAACTAAGGATCTTATAACCATGTACCCAAGTTGATTCCTTTTGGATAGTAGTTCTCAACCTGTGGTCTGGACTCCCTTGGCAAACCTCAGTATCCAAATATATTTACATTATGGTCCATAACAGTACCAAAATTACAGTTATGAAGTAGCAATGAAAATAATGTTATGGTTACCACATTAAAACATTACAGCATTAAGAAGGTTGAGAAACACTGGTTTAGAACATCCTGTTATTTCCTTCTCTCTGTAAACATTCTGTCTTAAGAGAGTGGGGAAAATTATGTAATTCTATTTTATGAAAAGAAAGTAATAATAAACAAGCCCACTAAAGTAAAAATACATATGTTGGCTCACTTTTTCATTTAATAACATGTATCCTAAGGACGTTTCCCCCCTAAAATTGCTACATAACCCATGTTCACTAGTTTGCTGACTTCACTTTCTCTCTCCCTGCTTAGTGAAGGATTCAGTTAGACAATAGTTATGAACACTTTTATTTCTGACGTGCTCTGCTGTTTCCAATCATCTTCACTACCTTACAATCTCTACCTACTGCTTGGCTCCAAAGCTTTATGATTTTGATTTGATTTTGATATGACAACATCATCTTCCTTGGTACTGTTTTTTTTTTTTTTTTTTTTTTTTTATTAGTTACTCATTCTTGTATAACAAGCCATCTCAAAGTTTAGTGTCTGAGAAAAAACTAACATAGGATTGTTTAATTTGTTCAGCGAGGCAAATCTTGTACTAATCTTTCAGCTACTTTATGCAGGCATGTGAACTTTAATTGAAGTGGATATTTCCAAGTTACTTCAGTTACTAAGACTAAATTGGTGCTCACTGTTGGCTGTAGCTCTGTTCCCCGCCCCCCACCCCCCAGGTCATCTCTTGTCCTTCAATATCAACAAGTTGCTTCTCATAATGAATGGTTCATTCCAAATAATAGAAAGCAGTAATTCACAGTCTCTTAAGAACTATCAGATTACCCAACATATTTTTTTTGGCATATTCAATTGTCAATTCAAATTTCAATGTTCTGGATAACAAAGTAGAGAAAGAGTGAACATAAGGAATAAAGAAGTCAAAATACACAGTCAAAACAGTATGGATTGGGAGTCATGACTCATTCAAGGAATGTTTGACATCAAACAGTCTTTTAGAGTTTTTTTGTAGTGATTAAATGTGAACAGATATATATTTATACTTTTTACCACAAAGGCCTTTTTTGAAGTTTCAACACACACATTGACAAAGGAGCTAATGCCTTAGATTCTAGATTTGTGTATCTCTGAGGATACCACAAAAAATAGAGAAAAGACTAAGAAAAGGGGGCCTGAGTCCAGATTGTAATGCATATTACTGAAGAGAAAGTGTAATAGAAAGACCATAATGGTGTAATCATCATGTACTAGAAAGGTACCTATCATAAGTACATATAAGCCATGAAAACTTCATAACAATACCAAATGAAAATTCAAAATGCCAGTATAAGATCTGATCTTAAATTATATTTGTAAACCCCAAGTCAATTTGCTGCTTGAATAGCTAAACTGAATCACTTTAGAAATGTGTTTTGTTTATCAGACTCTAGTTAATTGAACACATTTTATACAAACACTGCTGTGCAAATAATTTTATAAAGAAGTGTACAATGACTATTTTCTTCACAAGTTCTAGTAGTCTTTTCAAGTGCATCTACACTTTCTTACAAGTCTCTGTTTTGTCCTTAGTTTCTTGTTTACAAATCGCTTACCAATGTTTTACTTCTTCATTTAAAGCAACTTAAAGATATTTTCCATGCACATCAAACATTTTATTGATTCACTCAATATAATGTTAATTAGTATTATCGATTTCTGTTTGCATTTTGTTTGTTGTGTTTTTATTTCTTCCAGTAATTAAAATGGTTAGCGGGCTCATTTTGATTGAAGGATTTTCACCATCCTCTCCTCTCCTCTTCCCACCTTCCCCTTTCCTTGCATCCCCTTCTCTCTCTCTCTCTCTCTCTCTCTCTCTCTCTCTCTCTCTCTCTCTCTCTCTCTCTCTCTCTCTCTCTCTGTCTTTCTCTTGAGAAAGGGTTTCTCCGTGTAACAGTTCTGGCTGTCTTGGAACACTTATATTTAAGCAATGTCAATATTGGACATCAGCCATATGAAGAATGTTTTGGTCCTTGCTAAATTTCTAGAACAGAACTTCAGTCTCCTGTTGCATTTTATCTAACCTGACCTACAAGGAGTTTGGGCTTCATCCTCTGTATATCTTTGTATTTGTGTCAGACTTCCAGCCTACAAAAAGTGTTCAAATGTTTCTAATATTGTTTATTATTATTTTTTAATCTTATATTTTTGTAATACTATGCATACTCAACTAAAAAGGGCATAAAAGTTATGTAGCAAATGAACTAAGTTTTTCTTATTTTTACCATTTCTGTAAATTCTGAAAAAATTAAAAAGAATCACCATAATTCACATTAGAGCTTATATTTTAATATATAATTAAAGACATTGTCTTTTGGTGATATTCTCAAAATAACAAGGATTCAGGGGCCTAGTAGGCAAATCTTAGAATGCTGTCATAATGCTTTTTAAATGTTTCAAATGCACATTACCATGTTTAAAATCAAGGATACCTTCATTTTATGGCAACTATATCTTATTCAGCAGTTTATATAATAAAAAGTTCTCAAAGATACATAAAATTTAGTGTCTGAGGCTTGAAGGTAGAAGTTTTTTTTTTTTTTTAAAGAAAAACGTAAAACCAAGTTAAATCCCATCCCTTTCAAATATATTTTTTGCCATAAAGAATGAACAAAGGTTTTTACTAATCTATGCTTGAGGCTGAGGCACTGAGTTGTCTATGTCCTAATATGCCAATAATGTGTCAATATGACTAAAATGAAAATCATTACCTGATACACAGATTGATATGAATGCATTTGAAGAGAGTTATGCAGATAAATTGATGCACAGAATGAATCAGATATCTAGCACTACAGCAGCGGATTATGGATTCTATAGGAAATGACAATGCAATGTTGGTTAAAATAGGATAAATTCAACTGCTTATTAATATTCACCATTCTTAAAAGTTCATATGAACCAATCCAATGCAATCATTAAGTAAGAGAGAATGTAGCCTTTTTCGTGTTTTTCCCCCCAAGATTTTCCAATGTTGTCAGAAAAATTAATTACACGAAACAGTAAGGTTTCTTAAGTGTTTAGTTTTCCTGTTAATAGTTTAATAAAAGGTCAGTTATGAAAACTCATTAGCCTGGTAACACAGGTCTAGTAGTTTGTTCTTGTATAGATTGTACTGGAGAGCTAGGCACTGGTGAGCAGATATTTGGAAAGCAGTTCAAAAGTCCCAAGATATAAGAGCCTTCTGAACAATCTTCACATTTTCTTGCTATCTAATTCAGATTGTTTTTTGCAGGGAACATTGTAACAAAATACCTCAATGAAATTTTCCACCCCCTGATGATTCACCAAATATTGTTTGAGGGAGTAAATATTCCACACTTCACCGAGATTTCAAAGGATGCAGTTTTCAAACCCTGTGTGCCCTCTTCCCACAAGAACACCCTCAGTGGGGTGTTTCAGAGAAAAACATTCAATGAGGATTTCCTGGAGTTTCTAAAGCCATCACTGACCCCTTCTTCTCCAGATTCAGCATTTTGCCCACAGAAATCTTTTGCTTCCTTCCTCTTTATTGAGAAATTGATACATTTACTGTTTAGGACTCTCATCTTTTCTTTTTCTAGTGAATGGATCCCCTGGGGGATATTGATCTGTCATACAGCATGTCTAATTATACTCTTTTAACTGTATAGCTTTAAAATGTATCCTCTAGGCTTCTTTTTATTTGCAGTTTTGTCTATATGATGTTTTACCACGCCTCTAGCTATCTAGAAATTCGCAGAGTACTTTTCAGTATAAGAGAAATTATGTCTTCAGATTAATAAAAAGCCTTGATATTTGATGTATCCTCATAAAGCAAGATCAATTTCTATCATGATGAGTTCATTCTTTAAGTATAACAATAAAATGAGCAAATCCTAAGTAAAGAAAAATTGTGAAACTTTTTTCTATTTTGTTAACTTTTGGGCTTTATATAAATTATAAGAAAATTAAAATGTGAAAAACAGTGTATTTCAAGCCAAGATATAAACACATTAAATATATAATTAGATCTATTCATGCAGAGTGTCTCCCTGTTTTTTCAGTCAATGCATTCAGCTATCTCGGCTTATTAGTTCTTTTCTAGTTTTGCATTTATCTATTTCAGCAAATTTAGGTATAAATATTTGGAAATATCTTCAATAAGGAGTTGTGCTTTCATGTAGGATGCAGAAAACTTCAGGGGAATATTACTATCTCCTTAAAAAAAAGTATATCCAAATAATCTACACATTTATAAAGCCTGGGACTTACTAAAACAGAAGCCTCAAGGCCACAAAAGGAAGCAGATTACAATATGTGATGGTCAGAATTTTCAGAGGTGGTAGAGCACAGTGAATCATTTCACCATCAACAAAACATTGGATGAATAGACAGCCAATGGAAAAGCAGGTTAAAATTAAGAGTAATTTGATTTTAGTTCACTATTGTCTTGCATGGACCCTGTTGTAAAAACATATAACTTTTGGAAACTTTAGAGTCACTGAGGACATTCACTGGCCATCTGCAATTTACAGGCCTTCACTGGCTACTCATTAGAGGGAGCCAGGGTAGAGAAGGAAGGAGCTACCTCTAGTTATACAGGGATACAAAATTTTATCTTAGCATGGCTCATTTCATTAAAGGAAGCCTCCTCAAGCAAATGAGGAATGAAATCCAGGTAAAGACCCATTGTTTCTGAGGAGAGGTGAAGAAACAAACCATTTGTTCCTGAAGAAAGAAAAGAAGTATTCATTCTGTTTCCTTCTAAGACAGAAAGGATGTTCATGAGAACCCCATTTCATAAGCTGTGCAGAGAATATCATACAAATGAAAACCAAGGAAACATCTAGACTGTGAATGTGGCCAAATGAATCAGGAAATAACTGTTTCTACTCCTGCCATTTTTTCCCTCTGTAAAATTCTATGATGTATGGCAATGGGAGAAATAAAACAAACCATAGAGACAATTCTCTGTGGCTCATAGAGGAAGGTCCTACTGGAAGCTAAGGTTGGATCAGTAATATTGAGGGTTAGCTTCTGGTATTATACAAAGTACCAGCACAAAGTACTAGCATTTCTAAACTGGAGGAACTGAAAGATTTTATGGCCAAAAGGGACATATGAAAACAAAATTTTCTAAAACTAATTCAACAAACTATTAGATTGGCTTAATCAACTCCATTAATATCTGAGCAAAGAACAAAATTGCACACACACACACACACACACACACCACAATCAAGAAAAAACATCACTAAAAATAAATGAGTCATAAAAAGACCAGAGACAGAAAACCGACTTTTTTTTTTTTTTTTTTTTTTTGGTTTTTTTTGAGACAGGTTTCTCTGTGTAGTTTTTGTGCCCATCCTGGATCTTACTCTGTAGACCAGGCTAGCCTCAAACTCACAGAGATCTGCCTCCCGAGTGCTGGGATTAAAGGTGTGCACCACCGCCGCCCAGCTAAAAACTGTGATCTTTAATAATCTATGACCAATGGGTTAAAGGATGCATGGGAAATTATGTAAGACATTCATAAAAAAGACTGTTCCAGAAATGAGCAGGATATGTAAGAAAATGTCAAGCAGACTTGCCACACATATGATAAAAGATGTCAGAGTTGAATTATTCTTTTGACAGAATTATCGTTGTGGAATAAAAGCCTAGTAATAGGAAGTCTACAGAAACAATTCAAACTGAAACCACAAAAGAAAAATTAAGTTTTAGAATACAAGACTAGAATATGCAAAACACATGAGACAATATGAAATGATCTAACATAAAAGTAAGTGAAATCCCAGAAGAGGAAGAAGTAATGAAATAATAAAGAAAGAATAGGAAGGATAATCATACTGCCAAAAATAATGAAAGGCAGGAAAATAAGACATAAGAGCCTGAAAGAACCCAATCACATAAATGCAGATCCAGATGCAGACACCAAACTAGACACAAGAAAAACGGCTAAGAAAGAAAAACTTAATTATCATGATGGAAAAAAGTTAAACTGAAGTCAAGTGGCTTGGTCTGAAAAAGCATTCTTCAAGAGACATAGGTATAAGAAACTCCTTTGCAGGCTCTTGGCCAAAAGATTCTATCAGATTCCCTAAACAATATAAGCTGTTTCCTTTGGTTGCCTCTCAAAGGTAGAAGGTGATCCCTATTGCTGGAAGACACTGTGCACTTTGGACACAGGACCCGGACACAGGACTCAGATGATCCTAGCTGGGTATGATCTGAAAGCCTTTTCCCTGAGGACTAGCTTTCATTGCCACACAAACTTACAAGAGAAGAAAGCAACCAACAGTCATATCCAGCTATGATCTATAAACTACAGCAATGACCAACATGTCACTATATTGCTAATACCGTAATAATGGCACGTATACTTTGGTGGTCACCAACACTTCTATAAGCAGATGTAGGGCCTGCTCAATAAGAGGAAAATAATGTATGGTACTGGAAACCAAACAAACTATCCAGGGCTATTAAGATCATGGATCTCAGGAGAGAATATACTACTACCACATTACTAAACCAACTTAATCATTAACTACATTTTAAATATTGATTCTTATAACCATAGATAAGAATAGGTCTCATCTCTCATTACAGAATTTCTGTTTGCCTAAGACAGAGACCATTACAGAAACCCTCAACCAACAAAATGCAGAGAACAAGTGATTGTGTGGTGCTGAGCTGCTGTGGATATCTCTCTGTATAAATAAAATGCTGATTGGCCAGTAGCCAGGCAGGAAGTATAGGTGTGACAAGCAGAGAAGAGAATTCTGGGAATAGGAAGGCTGAGACAGGAGACATTGCCAGGTGCTGCCATGAGTACCAACATGTAAGATACTGGAAAGCCAAGAGCTATGTGGCAAGGTTATAGATTTATAGAAATGGGTTAATTTAAGATGTAAGAACTAGATAGCTAGAAGCCTGAGCCATTAGGTCAAACAGTTTAAATAATATAAGAGTCTATGTGTTTATTTTATAAGTGGGTTGCAGGACTGCTGGGGCCTGGAGGGACCTGGAGAGAAACTCTCCAGCTACAAATGGCAACCAATGGGTTGGAAAGAGTTTCCACCTAAAACCTGAGGAAAAAAGATTCTAAAACAGGGCTAAAAACAGCTTCCTAGTTGTCTCTCTCAAGTTAGTAGCAGCCTGTGGGTTTGAGCTACAATGGCAGGTTCCTGGCATGTGTGTTTGACCTGCAGTATGGCAGGAATGAGGCATCTACAAATGGCACAATACAGTGCATGGTGGATTTAGCCTTTGCTAGTAAAAAGAAAAAAAAAAGAAAAAGAAAAAAGAAAGAACAGAGGTTTCTGGGCTACAAGGTGCTTTGATAGAAGCATAGAACCACTGTTTCTAAGAGTTGATGGCTCTCAGAACTGGCAGTAAACTGTACCACCACCTTGTTGGGAAGCTGAGGTGGGTGGAGCCACCAGCCAAAGCTGCTATGTTAGCTCTAGTGCTGCAGTTTAAAACAATAGATACACAATAAGACAGATTCAGATGGAACAAGACTTTATTTTTTTTATTATATTTGTGTTTTAATTTTACACATCAGCCATGGGTTCCCTTGTCCTCCCCCCTCCTGCCCCCACCTTCCCCCCAGCCCCTCTCCTCCATTCCCATGTCCTCCAGGATCAAGGCACCCCTGGGGATTCATTTAAACCTGGTGGATTCAGTACAAGCAGGTCCAGTCCCCTCCTTCTAGGCTG
This sequence comes from Onychomys torridus, assembly GCF_903995425.1. NCBI lineage: Eukaryota > Metazoa > Chordata > Mammalia > Rodentia > Cricetidae > Onychomys > Onychomys torridus. The sequence goes on along the minus strand of NC_050449.1, from coordinate 75,551,517 downwards.
AGCATGTGTCCCTGTATAAGCTCAAGGTTCCAAACAGCCAGCTTCATGCACTAAGGACAGATCCTGGTCCCACAGACTGGGTGCCTCCCAAACAGTTCAAGCTATTCAATTGTCTCACTTATCCAGAGGGCCTGATCCAGCTGGGGGCTCCACAGCTTTTGGTTCATAATTCATGTGCTTCCATTCATTTGGCTATTTGTCCCTGTGCTTTTTGCAATCTTGGTCTCAACAATTCACGCTCTTGCAGACCCTCCTCTTTCTCGACAGTTGGATACCTGGACCTCTACCTGGGGCTTGGCTAAAGATCTCTGCATCCACTTCCATCAGTTATTGGATGAGAGTTCCAGCATGACTGTTAGGGTGTTTAGCCATCTGATCACCAGACTAGGTCAGATCAAGCTTTCTCTCAACCATTACCAGCAGTCTACAGAGGATGTATCTTTGTGGATTTCTGGGGACCTCTCCAGCACTCTGCCTATTCCTGTTCTCATGTGGTCTTCATTTATTATGGTGTGTTATTCCTCGTTCTCCCTTTCTGTTCTTGATCCAGCTGGGATCTCCTGATCCCCTAAGCTTTCTTTCCCTCAAATCTTGCCCTTCATTACTCCCACTGTCGTCCAGGTTGTTCATGTAGATCTCACCCATTTCTCTGTCATTGGGTGATCCCTGGGTCTTTCCTAGGGTCCCGTTTTCTAGGTAGCTTCCCTGGAGTTGTGTAGCAGTCTAGTCATCTTTGTTTGACTTTAAATGCTTTAAAATGTGTGTAAAAATGTATGTAGGCTTGGAAGAGAGAGAAAAATTAATATATACAGTTATATAAAAAATGATAGTTTTTAAAAATAAAGTCTTTAAAGAGACAGTAAAGGTAGTATAAAAAATAAACCACATAAAAATGGATATCACACAGAGAATCTGGATTGTGTTGTCTTTGGGATTCTTAACTGCACAAAGACATTTGATTGTAAAAGCTGTTGAGTGAAGTCAATATATTTCCAAGACAGGGTTTCTCTGTGTAGCTCTGCGCCTTTCCTGGATTTCACTCTGTAGACCAGGCTGAATTAATTTTGCCAAATACAAATAGACTAGATATTAAAACTGTAATTCTTGCTTGATAATTGTTTTGTTATATGTAATTTTACTATGTGAAAGTTAAAGCCTTCTTTTTTGGAAAAAAAAAGAAAAGGAGAAGTGCTGTGGATATCGCTCTGTATAAACAAAATGCTGATTGGCCAGTAGCCAGGCAGGAAGTATAGGCAGGACAAGCAGAGAAGAGAATTCTGGGAATAGGAAGGCTGAGTCAGGAGATGCTGCCAGCTGCCACCATGATTACCAACATGTAAGATATTGGTAAGAACTAGATAGCTAGAAGCCTGAGCCATTAGGCCAAAGAGTTTAAATAATATAAGAGTCTGTGTGTTTATTTTATAGGTGGGCTGTGGGACTGCAGGGGTTTGGAGGGAGCTGGAGAGAAACTCTCCAGCTACACTTAGCCCCAAGTCATATATCTACTGCATGAATTTTGTGCCTAAGGTTCAGGCATCATTGCAGAAGAGGAGGCAGAAAGATAGAAAGAACTAGAGGAACAAGAAACTTGCTGTTAGATTTCAAATGAAGAGGAAGCAACACCTACTGAGTCTCATCATGGCTGCCTATATCACAAGGATGATGCCAACAGACATGCTAAAAAGGAAGGGAAATTTCATGTAGCTTCAACACTAGACAAAGAACTAGAGGCAACCAAGATGTAGCGGAGGTTTTCTCCAGTCCTGCCTGGCCCACAGTCAGGACAAATCTCTCACTCACTAGTCCCCCAGCCACTCAGACCCAACCAAGTAAACACACAGAGACTTCCATTGCTTACAAACTGTATGGCCATGGCAAGCTTCTCTTTATCTAGTTCTTCTATCTTAAATTAACCCATTTCTATAAATCTATACCTTGCCACATGGCTTGTGGCTTATCAGTATCTTACATGTTGGTACTCATGGTGGTGGCTGGCAGCATCTCCTGACTCAGCCTTCCTGTTCCAAAAATTCTCTTTTCTGCTTGTCCTGCCTATACTTCCTGCCTGGATACTGGCCAATTAGCATTTTATTTATACAGAGGGATATCCTCAGCACCAAGGAATGTTGAGAGTAGGAGAAATACCCTTCCCAAGGGAAAAGCACCCCAACTGTCTTGAAAAAAGGACCCTCAGTCTTGAAAATATATCCATATAAGTAACATTATATGAACTGAGTAGGCTGTATTTATATACTTAGAGACATACACACACACACACACACACACATATATATATATATAGTGTGTATGACAACAATTAAAGAAGTAGATAGCAAGGGAGTACCTAGGAAGAGTAGGAGAGAGAATAAAAGGGTAAAAAAATTATACAATATATTTTAAAAATTAAAAATTTAAGGAAGATTGAGAATGCTAATCTATAAATATACTTGCTTCATTGTCTGATACTTACCAGGTTATATGCCCCCAGGAGACTGGTATTTTAAAGGTTAGACCCCCCAGGATGGTGTTGTAGAAACTTTAGGAGGTAGGGACTAATAAAAGGTACTTATGTTACTGGTAGGGGGTTTTGCTCTTGATGGGATTAAGCCACCCAGGCCTCATTTGTGTCCTACTAACTCACAAACAGAGCATGTCCTCTGCCATATGCTTCCCAGATGTTTATCCATCCTAGAACTTAAAGCAACAAGTTTGCACAAATTTGGAGTGGAGTCTCCAGAGACTGGAGTAAATATATCTTTTCTTGTCGATGCTAATTATCTCAGACAATTTGTTATAGTCATTCAAAGCTGACCAACAGAATAAGCCAGGTGCTCAGAGCTGAGCTTTCATTCTCTGTAGGTCTCTTAGTCAGGGTTTCTATTGTTGTGAAGAGACATCAAACTCGCAGCAACTCTTATAAAAGAAAACATTTAATTGGGGCTAGCTTACAGTTTCAGAGGTTTAGTCCATTATTACGCAGGCAGACATGGTCTAGAGAAGGAGCAGAGAGTTCTGTATCTGGATTAGCAGGTATCAGTGAGAGAAGGCTGCAGTAAACCTGGCTTGAGCATCTGAGACTTCAAAGCTTGCCCCCAGTGACATTCTTCCTCCAACAATGCCACACTTATGACAACAAGGGCACACTTCCTAATAGTGTTACTCCCTAGGAGCCTATGGGACCATTTTCCACCAGAGTAGGAAAGCATTTTAAATTTCATTGAGTGCCAATTAGCCCCTGTAACAACAGATTCAAAACCAAATTCCCTGATTAGGTAATCACCACTTAATTTGACATTTTGATTTCAACCTGTTTGTTACTAAGAATTTTATCCTAAATTTGTTCCAAATGTGGAGTAAAAATAAAAGATGCTATTTATTGAAAGTACTAAAACCTGAACAAATTGCTAGTGAGTGTTGACCACATCTCTGAGTAACCAGGAAATCCTATCACTCTTCTTTTGATTGACTTCTATGTATATTTGGGAACTTTATAGAGTATCAGAATATTTCATAAATGGTTTTCATACAATATTAACTATGGGAATCTGGTCTGTGGCATGAAGGGGCAGTGAAATCTGTCCAAATAAAATACAGAAATGAAATAATTATCAAGCAAATAAATAAACAAACAAATAAAAGACCATCTTGCTTTGTTTGTCCACTTGATACAAGGTAGAGTTTTCTGCAACTAGCACCTCAAGTGAGAATACATCTCCACCAGATTGTTCTGTAGGCAAGTCTGTAGAGGATTTTCCTGATTAGTGATTTATGTGAGAAGGCCTAGCTCCCTGAAGGCAGTGACAGCCTTGGGCAGGGGTTCCTGGATGATGTAAGGAAGCAGGATGAGCAAGAAATATGCAAGCAAGGAAGCAGCATTACTCCATAGCTTCTGCTTCAGTTCCTGCCTCTAGGTTCCTGCCTTGACTGACTTCTCTAACTTCACTTGGTGATGAGTATGATATGAAAGTTGTAAGATGAAATAGACCACTTTTATCTTTTTGTCATAGTATTTTATTGTAGTGATAGAAACTTTAACACAACCTAGTAATTTAAAGTCAGTTACTTTTTATTTAGTTCCTAAATGTTTCATCCTGTCTCCATTGGAATAGTAACTGTATCTATTAGTGGTTTATACTATGGTGTGTTAATGAATTAAATAATAATTAAATCAGTGTATTTAGCAAATTAATTATCTTCCATATCTATCATTTCTTATAATAACAACATTCTAAATCTTCTCTTACAGCCATTATACTAGATTGTCAACCATAGTCTGTGTACTGTTCAACAAAATCTTCTTGACTCACAAGAACTTTGTACCTACTGACCAATCTCCTGCTAGCAACCTCCTTCCATTGCTTCTCCAGACTCTGGAATTTGTGGGGCTTCCATACTTATAATATGATATACACATGTAGGAGACCACAGAGCCATGTGAGGATTAAATGAGGACCTAGTAACTCCAGATATGATCCACTATTACTTCCTTTCCTTGTCTCTGATGGATTAATTTGCCTCTGTAAGCAAACAATTGGAGTGTGTGTGTGTGTGTGTGTGTGTGTGTGTGTGTGTGTATGACCCACTGAAAACCAAAAGAAAAAGCACATTATAAAATTTAAAAGTTTTTAGAGTAGATTATTGCCATTTATTATTAGCAAAATAGTCATATGCAAACTACTAAATACAATGCAGACAAAGTATGTTTGGCAGTTTTTTAGATGTATGCATCATTCTCCTACTCTTTTGTGAAGACAGCACAAGTGTTTACCCAAATAATATTTTGTTTTCTTTTTGACTTAACTCTAAAGATTTCTGACCTTAGGAGACATAGTGTCAATAAAAGTTTATGAGAAATCATATTACTGCATTACTTTCCCAAGATCCTTCAGGTGAGTGAGGGACTTCTCCCATTTGTGTTACATAGCTCTGTAAGGACGGAGCTTGGGTAAAGGAGAAGGTGACAAAGTTACAATTGTAAATAATGGGGACTCTGTGCTATTATTTAAGAATAACACGTACCTCAGGAGCAGTCATAATAATGCTCATGATATATTTCACGGGGATTGTCAGAGATGTCTTCTGAGTCCCACAGGTCACAAAATATCACTTGGTTACTTCCCAGGGGCTTTACATATGAATTAATATAATTGAAACATAAAAATATAAGTGTTTTCAAATAATACCTCCTAAAGTCATCACAAAATCTTATTTGCCAGAAAAGCACCCCCGAGCATCCATGAAATCTTTTCAAAGTGAACTTATTTCTAAATCTAGCAGCACAGGATGAGTTGTAAATAACAAAATAAATTCAGAGCTAATGTATTGAGCTCACTATTTTAGAAGCAAAGAACTAGCAAGACCTGTTTCTCATTCTTTACTGCTAAGGTTGAATTATTGGTATTATCTTTGATTCAACTCCAAATAATTCTACAAGTACATCTTTAAAAAACCAAATAGGTGAATGGGCATTACAAGGTGCTTGCAGAAATGAAAGGAAAATTGAAAATACATTCTCTACCCTTTGAGTTTACAGTTAAAATGAGAGGCAGACATAAACACAAATATGTACCCAGATTTATGAGGACATAGAGTAAATGTGTTTTGGAGCTGTATGACAGAAAAAAAAAAACAAATCTTAATTTGGCCTTCGGGGGGTCTGAGAAACAGCCACGTGCACTAGGAAATTCATAATAGAGACCGCTGAAGTCACGGTGAATTTTTGTTTCAATAATGGTAGAAAAGCATCAGGCTGTGGTCAGAATTAGTGAGGACACCAATAGAAAAATAACTGTAGAGCCTGGGGAGGAGAGCCAGAGCTGCCTGGGATTGGCTATGTCATGAAGCAGAAAGAAGGTGGCATGTGTAACTACAGTCATTCACTGAATCACCCACAAAGGAGCAAGATCTGGGCCAGCCAGCTTATGATATCAGGAAAATCAGCCTTTTGTATCCCAGATAATCCTTAGATTTAAGTGTTTGACAAGTCCTTATCATCACATAGCCTGCAATTTATAAGTGTGGAGGTCTTAAGAGTTTTCATAAATAAAATACTTTTCATTTTCCTGTTATTATTTAACCCAAAGTCAAAGATATGGCAGGAGAAGCTCTGGCTAGAACACATCTAAGAGTAAGAGTATGGGATTAACACCTTTGACTTTAATTATTCTCTTGGCTAAATGTGTATAACCTTGTCTGATCTAAGTCAGATATTACTATTGTTTGCAGCAGGATAAAATTTCTTTAAGAAATAATTTTTTTAGCAGATGAATCAGGATGTATTATTCTACTGACCACCTGGTGGACAGAGAAATAGTCTTTTCTCATTCCCCAGATTGCTCTACAGAGGTGTGCTTCCTTGGGTATAAATGACTGTCAGGTCAGTGCATATCAAAGCAGGATGACACTTCATGGCACCAATGCAATCTGACATGCATCTGTGCAGAATATTAAAACTAAGTTTAAAATTGCAGTCTCTAGTTATATAAAAAAAAATGGAGCAGACAGTGGTTAAATAAAGCAGAGGCACACTTTACTAATGAAATGCTCTTATCTATTTTTTTCTTTTTTCACGGCCACCACTTAGAAGGCTCCTTTGTGGATAATCACACTTTAGAGTCAGTAAGTATGATTCACCAATGCATTGCTAATTCCTTGATGATTCCTGTGGAGCACTTGATGTCTGCTCCTCAATGCACCACAAGATAGATGTAGGGATCTTGTCTAGAGCAATGATTTTGCACCTTTGATGATTTTCTCTTCTAGGTGTGTCATATGTGCTGATTCTGTTGCTGGCCCAAGTAACCAGCCTGGTATTTCAAAGTTCCTGGCCAGAGTTCAGAAAGTTTTAAGTCCATTATTTTATAAGGATGTTCCTTACTATTGTAACAGTAAGTGTAAATTGATATCGACTTGCTTATTCTAAGACCCTTATACACTAAACCAGAGCAAAGATAGTGTGTTTATAAGAAATCTAGGCTGCTGTTAAAATATTTACTAGAACATACCTTCTTGGGCAGTTCAGACATTAGAAGCCACAGCACTAGGCTAGTGAGCAAGGCTGTGCACACTGGCATCCAGTGGGCAGACTTCACAATAGTCTTTTATTCTAAATTCTACCCTTATATATTGTATATAGGAAGAGGAGCAAGGGCACGCTATGCATTGAACTAGTGCGAAAAACCAAACTCTAAGAACCTCTCTAATGGGTTTCTTCTGCACTTTGATACTGATCCTGGCCGTGATACTACGGTCTGGCCAAATATGAGAAAGACAAGTAAATTTTCTTATTGGACATCTGGGAATGATTTCTGTTCCACAGGGGAATGGATGAAGGAACATAGTTGTTGGTTACAGGAGCCAAGGTGTGAAAAAGGACTGCACAGCTTGTCTCTTGATCTAAGTAGTGTTAGAATGCCGCCCAGCCTACTACATATCTCCATATTCATAGTAAAATACACATTGTGGACCTCTCTCTCTCTCTCTCTCTCTCTCTCTCTCTCTCTCTCTCTCTCTCTCTCTCTCTGTGTGTGTGTGTGTGTGTGTGTGTGTGTGTGTGTAGGGGTGAGGGGAAGGAGAGGAGAGAGATACAGAGAGACAGAGAAAGGTTGGGGCTGAGTAAACAGACTAGAATAAGTAAGTCTAGAATAAAGATGGGGATATTGTGGAAAGCTCAGTTCTAACCAAAAAAGGAAATACTTCAGATAACTATATTTCGAGAAGAAAAACTTGAAAGTTTTACATATGAAATTAATTGTATAGCTTAATACAGCCGCTTATAACTTGTCACTTGGATACCTCACAGAGCTGTCAAAATTGTTGTCACCACTTATACAGCCCAGGCAGAAAATTCTACAAATTTTATAAACATCGCTTTAACAATTGTTATAATTTATCAAACATTGAATGTGCTTAATGTGATCTACTATGCATTTCTGCATTATCAACATCATGCTACATTAGCTGATCATTATTTTTAGTCTGCACAATGGCACACAGTTTTTTATGTCTTACAGTTTGTTGTGTATACAATTCAATACATTATCAACTAAAGACTTATAAAAATTCATTTCTGGAGACAATATGGATTTAGTCATGATAGGATGATTAATACTAGAATTTGCCACTTACAAGAAGAAAATATAAATTAAGAATATTTGAAAAACAAAACAAAACTCTTGATGTCTGGGAAGGTGGTTCAGGAAGAAGAACGGGAGTTTATACCTCAGACACCATTTTAAGACAGGTAGGATTGGCAGATGCCTCTAATTCCAGTTTTGTTTTTAACTAGCAGTCTTTTCTTTTTTCTCTCCTTTTTTATTTATTATATTTGTGTTTTTACAGATCAGCCATGGGTTCCCCTGTTCCCCCCTCCCGCCCCCACCCTACCTTCCCCCCAGCCCCTCCCCTCCATTCTCATCTCCTCCAGGGCCAAGACTCCCCTGGGGATTCAGTTCAACCTGGTGGATTCAGTCCAGGCAGGTCCAGTCCCCTCCTTCCAGGCTGAGAGCAAAGTGTCCCTGTGTAAGCCCAAGGTTCCAAACAGCCAGCTCATGCACTAAGGACAGGTCCCTGTTCCACTGCTTGGATGCCTCCCAAACAATTCAAGCTGTTCAATTGTCTCACTTATCCAGATGGCCTAATCCAGTTGGGGGCTCCACAGCTTTTGGTTCATAATTCATGTGTTTCCATTAGTTTGGCTCTTTGTCCCTGTGCTTTTCCAATCTTGGTTTCAACAATTCACATTCTTACAGTCCCTCCTCTTTCTTAACAACTGGACTCCTGTAGCTCCACCTGGGGCCTGGTCGAGGATCTCTGCATCCACTTCCATCAGTTATTGGATGAGAGTTAAGCACGACCATTAGGGTGTTTGGCCATCTGATCACCAGACTAGGTTAGATCAGGCTTTCTCTATGTACAATGGAAACAGAAAGCATCTTCAACAAATGGTGCTGGCATAACTGGATGTCAACATGTAGAAGGCTGCAAATAGATCCATATCTGTCACCATGCACAAAACTCAAGTCTTTTCTTTCTTTAGAAGTTTTAGATGTTCAGAGGACTTAGACAGGTAACAGGGAGGGCTTTCACTATTCTCTCCTCCATCATACATGATACAGATTCCTGTATTATTAAACTGTTGTAGTCATGTAATACACTGCAACTAATGAGCTAATATTGACTTGTTATAATAAATTAAATTCTGCAGCTTCTATTAAGTCTCACTCTTGTTCTGAGCAATTCTATGTCTCTTGACAAAGTCACGATGTTATTATGTAATGTGACGTTACTACTTAACATCCTTTCATAGTTTCAGCCTTCAGAGTGTTGTATTGCTGGGATTATATAGCATGATCCTTTGAGATTGACTTTGTTACTTGGCAACCACATGTTAAGTTTATTTCAGTTTTACTAACTGATAGGTCATTGTATTTTTTCTCAAAATAGTATTCCATTTGAAGACTACATCATGCATTGTTACTTCAGTATTGAATAATCTCTTGGTTGCTTGGTGTTTGAGCAATTCATGAATCGGGCTGACACAAATTTCATAGGCAGACATCAGTGTTGACATGAGCCCTTAAGAAATTTGGTGAAGGGCTGGAGGGATAACTCAGCCGTTAAAGGCTAGGCTCACAACCAAAAATATAAGAAATTTGGTGAAATGCCTGGGACAGAATAACTGGATCACAGGATGACTATAGTTGGACGGTTTTGTCAAACTGTTTCTAAAGGTACATAGAACACATTGGATTCCTACCAGCGGTGAGTGAGAGAGGTTACTGTTTGCTTCACATCCCTGCAATCATTTTGGAATTGTCAGTCTTTAAGGTATTAACTATTTCAACAGGTGTGTGGTTGTATCACATTGTTCTTTGAACTTGTAGCTCTCTATACTTATGCTATTGCATTTTTTTCAAGAAAATAACTCTGAATTTCATTATTTTTGTCTATTTCTTCACTTTATTGTTTTATGTCTGTAACTTTTATTATCTTTTTTATTATTTATTACATTTTATTTGCTTTGCCTTTGCAAGTTTCCTGAGGAATAAAGTTTGTTTATTAATTTTAGATCTTTATTTGTAATATAAATGCTGAAAGACATTATTTTCTATTGATATGTTCAGTTTTGTGTTTTATTATATGAGTCATTTATGCATAAAGGGTTTTGCTATGACATTTTCATTTCTGTGTATAATGTATTTTAGTCACATGCACTCCCTTTGTTAAGCTCTCTAGATTCCATCCCATTCTTAACTAATTCCCTTTATCTTCCTAACTAACTAGCTCCCCTTCAACTTTTGTATCTATTTTTACTTGTTCATTTGTTTTTATGACCCAGTAAATTTTATTAGGGCTTCATTTGATTGAAAATAACATTTTTATACAATATGTTATGTTCACAGTTTACTCCCTTTCATCTCCTTCCAAATCTTTCCACCTCCTTACTCATCCAATTCCATGTCTTCTTTCTCTCTCGCTAAAAAACAGACAAATAATAAAACAAACAAACCAGGATAAAGCAAACAAACAAACAAAAACAATGAAAAAGAACAAGGAGCACACACACACACACACACACACACACACACACACACACACTCAAAACCCATAGAAACAAAAAATTAGAAACCATAATATATGTGCAAAAGGTCGGTAAGATTTTTAAAAAGTTCAAACAAAGCAGTACGGGACAAAAGTTCTCCAAAATTGCCATTGTGTTCATTTTTCTGGGCAGGGGACCTGTACTTAATTGTGTTTTTATTTCTTCTCAAATGCTTTATTTATTTATTTTATTAATAGATTTTTTATTCATTTTACATATCAATCACAGGTCTCCTCTCTTCCCTCTTAGCCTATAAGCCCTTCCATGAGAGGCAGCAGAGTCTGGTACATTCAGTTGAGACAGGTCCAAGCCCTTTCCCCTGCATCAAGGCTGTGCAAGGTGTCCCACCATAGGTAGTGGGCTCCAAAATGATTAATTGTGGTTTTTATACCCTCTGAGACTCTATGGGACAAAACTATTTTTTTCCTTTGCATGCAACTGTTAATTGGAGATAGTTCGTGGGTTAGGGATAAGGGCTTGTGTTCATGTCACCTCCTAGCATTTAGACTTTCTTAAACCTGTGCAAGCCCACCCTCTCTGTGAAGTCATAAGTGTGTCTGTCATTAGTGTGTCAGTCCTGATGTGTCTGGAAGACACTGCTTCTTTGGTGTCATTTATTCTCTCCGACTCTCACAATCTCCCTACCTCCTCTTCTGTAAACTTTCCTGAGCTTTGAGTGGAGGGATTTGATGGAGACATCCCATTTAAGAGTGTGCTCCAAGGACTCTGATTCTCTGAATGTTTTCCAGCTGTGTATTAGTGCCCATCCATCTCCTACAGGAGGGAGCTTCTCTGATGATGGCTGAGTGAGACACTGGTCTATAGACTTAGCAGAATATGTTTAGGAGTTATTTTGTTGTTATGCTCCTCTTTACAGAACAATAGTATCTAGTTTTACCCTAGGTCCATTGCCTATTTAGTCTCAAGTTCTTGGCCACCTGAGCAGAGTCACATATAGGTTTCATCTCATGAAGTGGGCTTTAAATCCAATCAGATAATGGTTTGTTACTCCCACAAATTTTGTGTCATTTACCATTATATCATGCAGAGAGGTCAATGTTGTAGATCAAATGATGTGGAATGTCCTTCTGTATGCTGCAGATATATGATATGTGTTGCTTTTATTGGTTGATGAATAAATCTACTTTAGCCTGTGGCAGGGCAGAACATAGCTAGGCAAGAAAGCTAAACTGAGCATAGGGAGAAAGAAGGACAGAATTGAGAGAGACGCCAGCACCCACTGGAGGAGTAAGACACCAGAGAATTCCTGGTAAGCTGTGGGCCACATGGCGAAACACAGATTAATAGAAATAGGTTAATTTAAAAGTAAGATCCAACTAGTAATAAGCCTGTGCCATTGGTCAAACAATTATAATTAGTATTAAGCCTCTGAATGATTATTTTATAAGTGGTTGCAGGACCAGCAGGACAGAGAAAAGCCTCTGGTTACAATTAAAGGGTTTGTTCATTGTTTGGTGTGTTTCTCCCCTGGTAGCATGCAGAGTACCTTCCAGCATCATGAACACTAGTCAGTAGGGATAAGGCTTTAGTTAGGCACCAGCATGGCTTTGCCGTGTTTAATTGGATATGTCAGTGTTGTCTTCAAAAATAGGGCCTTACCATCAGTTTGTAGAGAGCAACCAATAGCCTTAGCAATAGCTTGAGATGTTTGAGGGAAAGTTCCATGTGACTTCTTTGGCCAACAACTCAATTAGATTTAATTAGGTTTCACCTGGAAGGGAAGGATTGTCCTAACAGGGCTGTTTGGTGATTTCATTTGGATTTTTTTTTTTTCATATTTTGTAGTAACCTTTGTCTGAGGTTATTTACAAGAATTTGAGCAGTTTACCAGTGACTATATTACAAAAAATGTCTCTCCCTTTTCCATCGACCATTAACTACATATATATCCTTAGTGACAGTTGTGGACTCATGAGTCCCTTCCCTTTAGCTAACATTAACTATCTCTGCATCCCAAGTGATGGATATAAACTTGTGAGTACCTCTTTCTTCATGGACCAATGGATGAGTTCAATTTCATGAAGGGCTTGTAGAGCTGATCATAACTGCTTATAGTGGAATGGCTTATCATACTCAGAAGACAGTGTTCCATACACTTGACCTTGTTCTCTGGCTCTTACACTCTTTCTTGTCTCTCTTCTGTGATGTCCACTGAGACTTACAGGGATGACAGATGTCTCACTTAAGGATGAGCTTCCAAGGATCACTTCTCATGACTTTGATCAGTCATGAGTCTGTTCAGTTACCATTTCCTGTTTAAAAAGAAACTTCTTTGATCACAGTTGGTAGCAAAATGATTCTATGGGCAAAACATAGTTATTTAGAAGGCAGTTTGATGGGCAGGTCATATCCATTTAGCAAAACAACAGCATCATCTTCCTCTTCCTTACTGTAGTCTATGACTTCCCTAACCACAGGCTTTTGTAGAGTTTACTTTTTCATCATAACAGACATGAATTCATTTTTGTGGATTAGGATATAGTGAAGTTATTTTTCTTTCAATTAAAATTCTTTCTAATTTCCCTTTTGATGTCTTCTGTGACTCAGTTACTTTTAAATATTTTATTTGATTTCCCATTACTTATATTTGTCTTTTGCTTCTGCTGTTCATTTCTAAATTAATTAATTTCAATGTAAGTTTCACACATACATTGTGAAATTTCAATCCATTTATGTTAATGTAAGTGTGTCATAACATCTGGAATATGGTCTGTTATAGACTGTGGCTGTGAGCCCAGTCCAGGAAGCTGTGGGATATTCTTTCTTGGACTTACATAAACTCTCTCTATATATATTTCTCAATGTATAACTTTGATCAGTTTCTAGATCCTTGAAGTTGTTCTGATAACATTTTGAATAGTTAATACTTTATGGCTAAGAAAAAAAAATCCTAGTTGTTTATGCTACCAGGGCCAGATGTGGTTTGTTTCTCTATGATAAACTACATTGTCTCAACTTTTGCCCTATATTGTCTCAACTTTTGTTCTGCATAATTTGACCACAAAGCTATTCCTTTTTAGTCTCATGATCTAGATGATCTCATTTCATCTATGCTGCTGTGAGAAAATATTCTTACTAGAAGCAACTGTGGAAATAAAGGGTTTATTTGGCATACAATTCCAGGTTATAGCCCACTGTGTCAGGGAAGTCAAGGAGGAAGTCAGACAGCTAGCTGGTGACCCCATATTCAGCCAAGAGCAGAGAGAAAGAAATTCCTTCCATGCTGCCTATTTGGATCCTCCTCCTTAGCAAGCTTTCTTCATTCTTACACAGTTCAGAGCCTAGCCCATGAAATGGTGCCACCTACATTCGGGGAGGGGGTCTAATTAACAATTATAACAATCTTCCACAGACGTGTCCATAAGTCAGTCTGATCCAGATCATTTTTCAACTGAGACTCCCCGTCTCAGGTGACCATACTGGATTTAAACTTGGTTTTATATTATACTATCATCTGTTATGTTTATAGTTTGGCCAAATCTCTAAGAGATTTGTAGTTCAATATTAGCTTAGGTTAATGTCAAATAAATTATAGTAAAATCAGAGTTGCAAGACTCTTGTGATTTGGGTATAACATTATTCTTAGAATAATAAATCAGCCACTTAGTAAATTCCTTGTTTCCTCTGATATTAATGACTTCAAATAAGTCTACTAGCTTGCTGTCATTAGGCCTTTGCTAGTGACCAGATATTAAATGTTAATTACATCCAATCATTTGTCTTCATTATTTGAGAAAAACAATATCTTTTTTATAACACTAAGATTTCTTAAATCAGGAATACCACTTGAAAATATTCAACAGCTTTAACCATTAGGGATATGCAAAATAAAACTACATTGAGTCTTCATCTTACTTCATTCACAATGGTCAATATTAATAAAAGGAATGACAGCTCATTCTGGAAAGTATGCAGAAAGAGGGGACCACTTATTCATTGCTAGTGGGAGTGCAAACTGATACAGTCATTATGGAAAATCAGTGTGGAGGTTCCTTAAAAAGCTGAAAATATTGATATACTACAAGATTGAGAGATACCACTCATGGGCATATACCCAAAGGACTCTCCATCCTAATATAGAGATATTGACTTATTCCTGTTCATTCCTGCTTTGTTCATAATACTCAGAACTTAGAAACAGACTGGATATCTGTCAGTTAATGAACGGATAATGGAATATGGGGCACGTACAAAAAGGGACTTTTTTTTACATTTGTATGAATTTATTTCAATCAGGAGTGGAGATATATGTACAATATACAAAATATAGTTTTCTATTTGTATCAATATACAAATTTTCTTAAATAGGAATATAAAAATAGTTTACATCTTGTATACTATATATAAGAATCCATAGCAATGCAAATTATCTAAAGTTGATATTTTGCTAAATTAGTTTACTAGTATATACAATAATCTACCTTAATATCATATACCTACCTATCCATTCCCCTTTTTCTTTTCTTAAGGAGAATAGTGAGTGTAATTTTTTGTCCTACCCCCAACAGTATAATCCTATAACCATTCTGGCACAACTTAACAGTAATAAAGTGGAATGTTAATGGATACCATGAGTTGATACTGTCTTTGGATGTTTCAAAGAATGCACAGTATAAGGTGGAAATCAGGAATGTGAGATAACATTGGAAGAAAGGGATACATGCAAGTCTTTTGTGTTCTCCAAATAGATGTACCCATGTCAGAACTGGGGGTGGGAGCTGGGGCCAGGCTTCATAGTTTGGTTCTGTGTTATTTGCAGCTTGGTGCATCATAAGTCAAATTCACATATCTTACCCTCAATAGGTAGAGGCCAGAATTCTGTAAGGGCTTGGGATTCTGGAAAACTTCCACTTCATGCTGGAGATAAGAATAATAGAATATGATTTTAATGATTCTGTCTTGCATTGCCCACAGACATCCAGATTCACACTTTATATCATTTTAGTATATTAATTGACATTTAAATTATCAGTCTGTTAAAAAACAAAGTTTCCCATTGAAGAATGCAAGTATTATATGAAATGTTTTTCTGATAACTTGACCTTTTAGAAATTAAAATTCTTATAGTTAAAAAAAATATTTTCTCTAGATATAAAATATATAAGCTATATGTTAAATATTTAATATACTAAAGAGAATTTCTTTTAAACTGTATAAACTATTAAATGTTTTCAAATTTGATATGTGTATATTATTATACACTTACACAAATTTTTCTATAGATTATATATTAGTGACTTATGACATGGATAAAATAATTAAAATTTTAAGTATCCATTAACAAAATAGAATATTACACAGATGTTAAGAAAAATGAAATTTGCAGGTAAGTAGATGGAGCTAGAAACAATCATCCTAAATGAGTTAAGCAAGACCCAGGAAGATAAACATTGCATGTTTTCTCTAATATGTGGGTGTTACTTTTTGAGCTTTAGAGATTTATGTCTCATTTAGAATATACACAAGGCGTTGGTAGCTAGTAAGAGACTGGGCAATGTCTTCCAATGAAGGGAAAATAGAACACAGAATATAGGGATACAGGGAAAATGAGAGGAGGATGATTAAATGGGGAGGAGGATGATTAAATGGGGAGGAGGATGAGAGGGCAGGGTAGAAGAGAGAATCCTGGAAGGGCAATTAACACTAATGACCTTTGAAAGACATTTGAAATCCAACTGCTGTAGACACTTCCTAAACTATGTACATGTATAAAAGACTTGAGGAGTTATATGAAGTTGCCATATAATGAGGGAGGGAGTGGCCCAGCTAAACATCACATGCTACTTTATGCTTCTGAACTATGTGAAAGTCAGTATTCATTGCAGTACCCCCCTCAGTGTGCCCTAAAAAATGTTCAACCACAAAACTCTTTTAAAACAAACAAAAAATATCCATGCACAAACTCTTGGTGCATGCACAGTTAATCCCTTGCAAGGTATAAACTGTACAGTTGAATATTGATGTTTGGAAAGCCCAAATAAATGAAACTGTCTACTTCTATGCCTTTACCCTAATTAAATCCTAGATGTGTTTTAACTTATATTTTACTTGTATTATAAGGGCTTAGTGTTCTGTGAGACACACTTCAGGAAAATCCTTTGTGTGATTTTGTTTTTTTTATTTCTGGATTTTGCAGAGGTGAATTTTCTTAATGCTGAGTGGTGAGAAGAGATGAATATAACTCTGGATTCAGTGGTTCCTTGAAGCCAAAAATCTCAGTTGTAGATCCAAAAGTAAATGTGATGGTAAGATCACAGGGTGTAAGAGTATGGCCATAGACCATAGGAGGACTGTCCTCATTACCCATTTGTCTTGTGGCAATAGGGATAGGGGAGAAGTGCCCCCCATCACCAATCAATGCCTGAGGCAGGTAGGAGAGATGATCCTATGGTCATAAGAGTGGGAGAGTCATTCATGACCCCCATCAGCTGCAGCTCTTGGGAGAGCAGGTCCTGTACCTTGCCAGGGCAGCACAATAGAACCAACATGGTTAGCACAGGTGTAGGTGAGCTGGCACAAAAATTGCGACCTTGGGAGAGTGATCTATACTTCCCATCTGGTGGACCAACCCTACAGCTGCTCAGGCCCAGAACCAGGCTTATGACTTGGCTTGGCCCAATATCCACCCTACCTATGATCTGCTGGAGCACATGAAGAAGGTACCTGACCCAAAGACCCAAAGCTGCAGCATCTCCACAACACAAGGCATTAGCAGGATGTCCAGGAAGAGTTCTAGTGCAGGGCCAGCGCTGAACATTAGTAGAGACCAGAGGTCTCAAAGAAGACCAATGATTCTTTCCAATGAACACTTGCAAGTAGAGATGTATAGACAAATGTGTATATGGTGTGACTTGGGTCTCACTATAGCTTCCATGATGAGATTTTTAAGCCCTCCCCCCACCCTTAAAATTTTTTTTCTCATTTTATTTTCTTCATTTTTCTTCTCTTTAATTTTGTTTAATTCAAGGCAAGTGTTCAGGGGGAGAGTGGCAGATGCAAAGGAACAGGGAATGCATGGTATTAAGATACATGATGTGAAAAACACAAAGAATAAAGAAATTTTATTTTTAAAAATAGAGGGTAGCCACAGACCTACATTGTACCATCATAGACATCAGCCTATATGGCTCTTAAGACCTTATTCTTACTACTTTAAGGTCAGTGGTCTATGTGAATTTGTTGTTTTTCCTTCTCTGTATTGTGTAATTGATTTGTTTCACATTTAAGTGGAAACAGTAGCAGGATAAAATGGCTATTAGAGACCCAATTTAGCTGTGATAAATGTCATAGGATACTGATAAATATAGAGGCAAAGAAGAATACAGTGGGGATATCCTGGCTTTTCTATTTTCTCTGATACATCATTACACTTCACTAAATTACTGCAGGAGTACACAAGTAAATCTTGGAATTAGCGATAGCCCTGGTGTTGAAACAAAATTGTATTTCAAACAGACTTTTTTATTTGACCACAAATAAATCCTGCTTCCTCAACTCACTATGTATTGGAATAATATTTCTTGAAAACATCATTCATGTTGTTAAATTTATTCAATGTTTGTGCTTGAAAAAGTGTTAACATGTGAAAATTTTTGTTTTCTTTATTAAATCCAGTAATAAATCACCATTGTTAAATGGTGGAAACTAAAATAAGAAAACAAAATAATGTGTTGTATACTTCACAACATACAGCTACCTTTCTCATAAGCTATACATCTGTAGTTTTCAATCTGTGGGTCACAATCCCTTTAGGAGTTGCATATCAGATACTTACATCATGATTCATGGCAGTAGAAAATTTATGGTTATGAAACAGCAACAAAATAATTTTGTGGTTGGGGGTCACTATAACATGAGGAATTGTACTAAAGAGTCACAACATTAGGAAGGTTGAGCATCAATGATGTACAGTATTTATTTCACTGCTTTCTACTTAAAATATGATTATATGATTAGAATAACTAATTAAATGTCCTCTCAGCTAATGACGAATCAGCTAGGTCTTTTCTACTATTTTGCTTATTATTTTTTAAATCTTTTAAGAAACTTTGTGCATTATAAGATTCACACAATTAAGTGCACATACTGACAAGTACACACACTCTTCCAAAGTGAGACTGAAATTCAATGCTAAAAGAAAATTTCCAACCTGACACTAACATTTTTATGTAACTACTTCAGGTTAAAATTTGTCTGTTCAGAAAGATAAAGCCTCCGTATCTATTAAAAGGATTGCAGGAAAGCAATTCATAAACAATGTGTATAGTTGTACAGCTCTGAGCATAAGTGCTGTATCCAGTGCTGTTTGGGACAATAAAACGCATACAACCACAGACAGTGGTAGTTGCCCATTTTCTTTTCCCTGACTCTAAAAGTAAAGTGTTATATTACATGTGACTCATCCATGTGGCTGCTACTTCTGCCAAGCTTCTTTACAAGTGTTTTCTCTCTTGAAGTGATTTGCATTTACTCTTCAGTGTGACCACACTTTCTATCACGATTGTCACAGGGTTTTAGTCAAATTTCATTTTGCCATGAATACAACTATTTGAGTCCATGCAATGTCTTTGAGACAGTGGTCTATTAAACTACAATAATATTAAAATTCTGTTGGGAACAAAGGCAGAAATTCTTTAAAAAGACAGTAAAGTTGTTCCTGAATGAATGCCCTTTCTCTTCTTCAGTTCAGGGTGCTAGTTATATTTTCTTTGACTTTTAGAAAGTGAACATAGATAATTTATTGTCAGGCTTTCTAGTTGGTGACATTTCATAGTCTTTAATGGTCACATCATCAAATCTTTACTCAAAAATGGTACATTTTTATTTTCTTCAAATTATATCTCAACATATTAAAAATGATATTAGGAACAAGTACATTTGCAGGCAAATGGATGCAACTAGAAAAAAAAACATCCTGAGCAAAGAAACTCAGGCCCAGAAAAGATAAACACTTATAAGTGGATATTAACTGCTAAGTAAAGGATAATCATGCTACAATCCATGAACTCAGAGAAGCTAAATAAGGAGGAAAGGTCCAGGGGGTACACATGGATCTCCCTGGAAAAGGAAAATAGAATAGATTTTGTGAGCCAGTGGGGATGGGAATAGGAAGGATCAGGTGGAGAAGGGAAGGAAGGAGGGAGAGAGTATGGGGAGGGATGACTGAAATAGGTAGGCATGATGATATGGAAACCTAGTGCAGTGGAAACTCCCTGGAACCTGTGAGGGTGACCCTAGTGATGATTCCTAGTAATGGAGGATATGGAGCCTGAACCAATCATCTTCTATTACCAGGTTTGGCTACTAGTGGTGAGCTGAGACACCCACCCTGCCACAAGACCTTGGACCCACACCTGTTCTGCCTGCAAGATGTGCTGGGACAATGATGGCTCAGAGCTTTTGGGAGTGGCCAACCAATGACGGATCTAACTTGAGACCCACACCATGGGAAGGAGCCCATGCCTGACACTGCTTGGATGACCAGGATCTGATCCTGGAAGCTGGATGGATCAGAGACCTAGGGTAGAACCAAACACAACTGACAAAAAATAATCAATGAAATGACCCCTAATGATATTCTGCTGTACTCTTATATTGAGGCCCATCCCAACTGTCATCAGAGAGACTTCCTCCAGCAACAGCTGGGAGCAGATGCAGAGACCCAAATGTAGCTGAATTTCTAAGCGGTCTTATTAAATAAAAAACATGGAGCCAAATATAGGGGTGAAATAAAGGTGTGCCTTAGACATCAGGGAAATAGTGAGAGCCACCAGCTAACCTTAACTCACTACATCATAGCTTCCAAAGAGAGCTACTTCCTGTCTACCCATGCTTTTATTGCCTTGCTGTTCTGCCCTCTCATTGGCTCTTAGCCCAGCTACCTCACTTCCTTGTTACTGCCTGTCTGTACAGACCTCTGGGTCTCCATGGTTGGCACTGGGATTAAAGGCATGTGTCATCATGCTTGGCTCTGTTCCCTACTGTGTCCTTGAATACACAGAGACCCTGCCTGCCAAGTGATCCGATTAAGGGCATGTGCTATCACTGCCTGACTTTTGTGTTAATGGCTTGCTATTTCCTCTGATCTCCAGGCAAATTTTATTTATTAACATACAAATAAAATATCACCACATTTCAGCACATACAAAATATCACCACACCCAAATTAGGCAAAGCTCATGGAACCCCACAGAAGAGGGGCAGGAAGGATTATAGGAGTCAGAGGGGTTCAGGACATCAGAGGAAAATAGCCCACTGAATCAACTAAGCAGGGCTCATAGGGGCTCACAGAGACTGAAGAAGCAGCCATGGAAACTGTATGGGTTGTAACAGGCTCTCTGCATATATGCTGTGGTTGTTTTGCTTGGTGTTTTGTTGAACTTCTAACAGTGGCAGCAGGAGTATCTCTGACTCTGTTGTCTGCTCATGGGACCCTTTCCCTTCTACTGGGTTACTTGGTCCAGACTTGATATGCAGGTTTATGCCTAGTCTTATTATATCTTGTTATGCTGTGTTTTATTGATATCATTGGGTAGCCTGTTCTTTTCTGAAGGGAAATGGGAGAGCAGTGGATCTGGGGAAGAGGAGAGGTGGGGGTGGTGCTGGGAGGAAGGGAGGGAGGAGAGGCTGCGGTGGGGTATATTATATTATATGAAAGAAGAATAAAGAAAAAGGAAAAAAAATTGGAAAAAATCTCTCTTCAGTGTTAATTTTTTGTGATAATTGGAAAGATGCCATTTACTTATCACGTTAAAAATAAGTTCTGATTGTTTTATTTCCATAGCAACAGAATAATCTGTCTTCTTAGGCACAGGAACTCTTTCTTTCTCCATGCCTCCCTGTCTTCCTTCTAAGCCCAAACAAGTAAGACATCAGTGATTTCCAGTTCCCACCACTGTTGTTCATTCTCTTGATGGGGAATGTTGTATGAGCAATAATAATTTTTGCCTAGGATAATTTTTCCACTTTAGGTCCCTGAGTTATCCATGAAGACATCTATCAGAACAGTGACTATAGGAAAGTATTTATACTTCTGGGCAATAGAGTTTGATTTTTATCAAACAAATGTGGGAAGACAAAAAGAATTCGATAGACATTGGTGCATTAAGCTACGGTTTCCAGGCTTGAAGAAGGATGTAGCTACAGGGCAGCCAAGATGGATCCATGAGTAAAGACTCTGGTCTCCAAGACCGATGACCTGAGTTTGACTCATGGAACTCACAAGGTGGAAGAAGAGAATTGACTCCTGCCCCTCTGACTTCCACATACATGCCATGGCATGTGTATGTGTGCATTCGTGTGTACACACAAAGCAAAAAGATGTAGAAAATTTAAAAAGAGTATTTTCTTCAATCAGTCATCTGTTGATGAGCATCATCTAATCTGGTTCCATGTCTTTGATAGTTTGAATAGTGCAACAATAAACATGAGCGTGCAAGCATCTCCTCAGTGTGCTAACTTAGAATCTCCAGTGAACATATACAGGAGTTGCATAGTGAGATTACTCTGTTGTTCCATTTTTAATTCTTGAGGCAATTCCATTTTTTTGTTCACAGTGGTTGCCAGTTTAGTCCTCACAAGCAGGATCTAAGGATACTTCTTTCTCCAGGTCCTCTGCAGCACCTCAGTGTGTGAATGCATGTGCATGCGCGTGTGCGTGCGCGTGCGTATGTGTGTGTGTTACTTCCTTATAAATATTTGAATGTTGTCATTTATCCATCTCCTTTTCCATTCCGAATATTCTATCTTCTGCTTGTCTAAGTCTGTTGGTGATGCTTTCTACTGCATTTTACTTTTTATCAGTTCCTTCATTTTTTTGAGATCATAATATAATTATGTAATTTTTACTTTGCCTTTTCTCCCTCCAAGCTCTGCCATATACTTGCCCCTCTATTTCTTTCATATTCATGAACTCTTTTGTCTTTAATTTTTGCTACACACACACACACACACACACACAAGCATGCACACGAATATATATTCCTAAATAAGTAAGTAAAAATTGATCAGTCTGTATAATGTTAATTCTATGAATTCTTTTCAACATAACATTTTAATTGATTTTTCTGGGAATTTCACATCACACATCCCAATCATATTCACTTCCTAGTCCTTCCCGTGTCCATCTCCCACCATGTGACCTCTCCCCTCCCAAAGGTAAAGAAAAAATAAGAATAAAAAGTATGAACAATTCTAATTTGTGTTATATACTCCTTGCAGCATGGTCAAACTATCAGTGGCCTGACCCTTAAACAAAATTGTGTCCTTCCCCTCCTGCACCTCTGCCAGAAGTTATGGTGACATTTTATTTGTTACTGAAATGTGATTTTATTTGTATGTTAATAAATAAAGTTGCCTAGGGGCCAGAGCTAATAGCAAACCATAGCAGAAGCCAGGTGGTGGTGGTGCATGCCTTTAATCCCAATCACATGACAGGCAGATCTCTGTGTGTTCATGGATAGAGCCAGCATGGAGACACATGCCTTTAATCTCAATACCAACCATAAAAGGCCTGGAGGTCTGTATACACAGGCAGTGATGAGGAGGTCATGTGGTTGTGTTTACAACCAATGAGAAGGCAGAACAGAAAGTCAATAAGAAGACAGATACACAGGAAGTAGGTCTCCTTCTGAGGGGAAGGACAGTAGCAGCAGTGAAGAGTAAGAAAGGGTTTTTCGTATCAGCTCTTAGCCACTGCTCTGACCTCTTGGGCTTTTAACTCTGCATTTGGCTCTGTGTTTCTTATTTAATAAGACTGTTACATCTACAAGAAGCCATCAGTTGTGGAGAGCTTATTTGATGAGCTACTTGTCTCAAGAGAATGGTGAACACCATTCTTGAGGAAGTTGTCTTCTGGCTTCCAAATGCACTCATGTGGAAAACACACACATACACATGTATATGTATATGTGCATTAGCATAGAGACATATATATTTCCTAATCAGTAAAACCAAATGGGTATAATAATCAGAGCTGTTGAGTAGTGTTCTTTGTGAGGACAGATGACAGAAAAGTGTGAGCTTTGGCGTCTGCTACAGATGATATCTAAAGAGAAAGATTGAAACAGGACTAGAGGACCTTGACAATAAATTTTACTCACTCTGAAACTTTATCTGGGCTTGACTCCAAGGGTAAGTGCTGTCTAGGGGATGGCTTTCTAGTATTTTATGCAATGGGGAAAGAAGTACAGCAGGGTGGAAGTAATCTAGTCAAGCTGAAGTTGGATGACCCTACAACTTTATGATAATTAGGAAAAACTAAATCAAAACTGATTAAAAAGAACTAGAAAATACAAAGTGTTCTGGTGGGGGAAAAGCATCTTCAAAGACATATAAATTCATTTCCCTTTTGGAAGATAAATGTACACTGCTTTAGCAGGAATTCAAAATATGATGAATTCTGTAAACAGCAGCATAAAGCAGAAGAAGGTGAGATCCTCAGAAAGATCTTTGCTACGTAGTATCCCAGGGCCTATTTCCAGTGGCATTGTTTTACTATAATCTCTTAGTAACTATGATGGATAAGGTATATATTTATCCCATATAACATTTTAAAAATTGTTTATCAATGTCACAACCTTGTCCTTAGATAAAGGAACTATTTGATAAGTTAGTAACTCTGAGATAAGTGTTGTGGCATGTGACGATTATCTTTATGACTCAACATGAAAGACAACATAAGCCTTGGTCTAATCAGTTTAAAAGTCATCTTATTGAGAGATAAATGCAAAGCCATACCTTCTCTCTATCCTATTGAAAACTCCCCAGAGACATGAAATCCAAGCATGAAAAAGTGGCTATTTGGCAGTAATAGTGTTTTAATAAAAACTGTATGATATTCTGCTGGGGAAAAGGTTTTGCTTCTACTCCAGAGGAAATGAACTGTCACTTAGCAGTAAGAACACAGGACATGATTAAACTGTGTTTTCCAGCCAGAAGATGCTGTGAATCCTGAAACTTCTAAGTAGCTCCAGGGCTGGGTTGTAGGAAGTAATCATCTAGCTAATAAGTGAAATTGCTGAGTTCACTAGCCTCCATCCCTCCATGTGGCTGCATAGTTCTTTCTTTATTAGATACTGGGCAATCCTGTAGTCTTAAGGCCAAGTTGTGTTGTTGGATATCATTAACAGCACTTAGCATTGCTACATATCATGTCAGTAATTCCTGTTAATTTACGAATAGCAGTAATTAGGTAGTTATATAGATTGCTTCTCTGTTCCCTTTGTTGTATGCCAATAGCTGTAGTTTCAGAGCTATGGAGAGCCTAGGTTGTCATGCTTAAAAGTGCTGAAGTGTGCTTGTTAAGAAATAATTAGTAATTAAACAAATATAATGAATTTTATTCTTGATTAATAAAATATGTGCTTGAAACACACACAAAATTTCAAACATGGAGGGAGGGAATGAGAGGAGAGGAGGGAGGGGAAAGTGCAGTTGAGATGTAAAGTAAATGAATAAATTAAATAAAAATTAGTGTATTTTCAAAGAACTATAGGCAACTAGGAAATGGTAAAAGGGAGAAAGAGACTTTTTCGCAGAATATCACACAAATTGAGTATCAAATACCAAATGGTTGTCCTTGAAAACATACATGCAAGCAACACTATACAGATGCGCAGGTTGTGTGTGTGTGTGTGTGTGTGTGTGTGTGTGTGTGTGTGTGTGTGTGTGAGTAACGGCAACTAAGAAAAAAGAGGCCACGAATTCGAAAGAAAGCAAGGCATGAGAGGTTTTAAAGGGAGGAGAAAGAACAGGGTAATGACATAATTACATTATAATTAACATTTTCAAAGTAATTTTAAAAATTAGTGTGTTTAATCACATTCATGCTTGTAGTAGCACAGGTGAAATATATGTTACTGTTTGGAAAGCATGTCTGATAATTAAGTTGGGAAATCCTTAATATCTGTTTGACCAGCAGATAAGAAAAATATGAGAGGAATCTGGAAGAATATTGTAGGAATAATAGTGTAACACTTACTTGCTGTGTTCAAAAGCATTTTCCTTATGTCTTTTATTTGATTAAAGATTAATCATCCTGAACAAAATAAAATGTCATAATTGAGCTCAACATGAACAGAAATTTTGTCCTGTGATTCTGGAATCTTCTCTTGTGTCTGTTGCCACTTCTAAGTGTTCATGTAGACTTACTGACTTGAAACTGCGAACATTTTTTTTTATTACATATCTTAACTCAGAGAAATAAAAGTTAGGACTTGGTTTCTCTGCAAGGACATTATTCCTTTAACACTATCAACTTATTTATTCTACTATATGTGGCAGAATATTGATTACTCTCATTGAGACATTGCTTGTTCTGCAAAAAAAAACCCAAAATTATTTCCTTTAAAGTATTCTAAAAATAGGCATTGATTGACAGATGACAATGCAGAGACAGCCTTTAGATCAATGGAAGAAATCAAAATGTAAGACTAACAGCTAGATATCACACTAATTAGAATTATATAATATGAGAAATGAACTCCAGAAACACCAGGGGATCTTAAACACAAACAAAAAAGAGGTCTTGACAGAAAAAAAAAAGTGATTTCTGAAGAGATCCGAGAGAAATGAACATTTGACAATGCAGCCTGAATATCACTGCCTATCACTGATGTCCTCAGGGTTGATCAGTAGAAGCAGGAAATGGGTATAAATAGGATGGAAAATACAAAGCTTTGTGTCCTAGACATTCCACAGATGCAATGGCAGTGACCATACACAGATTAGCCTACCTAAATGGACAGATATATGTTCTTGGGCACTTGGAGTCAGAATGGACAATAACCAGAAAAGTTTTGAATGCTTCTTCTTCTAAAATTTGGGTATTGTCAATCAGACAGTGTTTAGATGTGAAAGTGTTAGAGGTAATTGAATGAATTATGTGACCCTCCTTATAAAAGAGGCTTTATACAGTCTTAGCCAGATTATTCTATTGCACTTCAGTTTTCTGTTCCATGATGATACAAGAAGAGCCATCATCAGACGTCAATGCTGGTTTCTTGATTTGGGACATTTTGCTTCCAGAACTGTGAAAAGTGAATTTTTGTTCTTCATAAAAATAGTCTCAGGTATTCTGTTACAAGAGAACAAAACCAAGACATCAACCCACAGCAACTCATGCCTGATTGTGAAATGAACAATGGGTAAGATTTAATGTATCCATTTGGGGTTGTTCATAATTGTTTGCCTCTTAATACTAAAACTATCATAGGTCTTGATCTAGGACCTGGGATAGAGCAAAGGAAAAATATATCCTTCCTTTCAAAGATGGTAGTGGAGAATAATGAATTGAGTATGTTACTTAGGTCAAACACTGTAGCCAAAGGCAAATTAGAATAACCCAGGGTTTACTACAACCTATAGATTACAGTCCATCATAGAGAAAAATCAATCATGTCAGGAACCCAAGGCAGGAACTTGAAGCAGAACCCATGGGAAAATTCTGCTTGCCAGCAGTCACTGACTCATGATTATTTAGCTCTTTTATCTAGTCCAGGACCACTTGCTACTGCAACAGTGCTGCCTACAGTGGGCTTAATCTTATTATCAATTAGTAATCAGGAAGTTGGTAATAGATATGCCACAGACCAACTTGATCTAGGCTTTTCCTCAATTGAGGCTTCATAAGGTCAACAACTGAAATTAACCAGGACAATCCTCTTCTACTATTTCTAAGCCTGGATAACCTGTCTGGAACATGTCAATAGATTCCTTGGACACAGGTTTCAGCTGGGGCTCAAAGAAAGAAGTGAAGTGTGATGCAGAAAACATGTTGATGAAAGTTGGGCTGAATCAGGCTTTTCTCCTTGTCACCTTCACAACCCTAGATCCTTCAAGCTCATCAATGGCAGTGGGCCTACTTAGTGCCTTCTGAGGCTGTTCTGTCTCCTACATTTCCTTAAGTTCTTTTAAGCTCTTGGCTGATGGTTTGAACTAGGATTGGAATGTGCAGGTAGTGATATTGTACCAAAGACACTTAAACTACGGTTTTTCTGATGGGGTACATGTAGGCTTGTGAAAGAAAACGGAAAAACAAATGTGTACATGCAGGAGAGGGGTAGAAAACACAATAAAATTAATTCCCTCTTCAGAATCCAACTCCTTGCTGTATGTGAGCCAGCTCTCCATTACAGTATTTATTACTTGAGCTACTCAGCCTGGAAAGGAAAAAAGCTTATTTTACTCAATTTTTGAGTCTCTAGTCCATGATAGCCAGACTCATGGATTGTAGGCCTCTGCTGGCATAGGTGGAAGCCCAGTCACAAATATCCCAGGAGGGTCAAATTGAAAGTTCTTCTACTCGTTGGCATTTGTTTTCCTGTGCTGTTGTTAGGGATAGAAGGCTGTAAGGCCTGTTGATGCTTATGATAACATAGATATAGATATCTTGCATGATTCGGCTAAAACAGCTGAACACTAGACATCCAGGAGCTATGAGTTAACACAAAGTGGCTGACATCAGCTATCTAGGGACCCAAAGTTCACAGTACTATAATCCAATTTATGCTATTTTTGGCAGAGGGTTACTTTTGTGACTGTGGGTAAATGTGCCCTGGAATTTTCCCCTTAGCCAGCTAGACTGCCTATGTGTAGCTCTCTGTAGGCTTGTGTGCCAGACTACACGTGTGCCTATCACTGCCTGTATGTGTTGACATGTGCTCAGTGCCTCCTAGCAGCTGCTGCCTGCCTAGCAGCCTTCTCAGGGAGTGAATAGAGTGTGTCTTTTCTTCAGTGGTTCTTCAAAATCTCCTCAACCTCCCATCTCTTATAAACTCCTCCTTTTGTAGTATCAGAGCATGGACTTCACAGTCATATTTGAAAATATCCCCAGGGAGAAACCCAAGGTGAGCCTAGGCTTATGCTGTATACTTTCTGTTTTTAATAATGCAGAACTCCACATTGTTGGTCATTTGTTTATACATTATTGTGTCTGTAAAGGTGGTTTATGAAGAGAAGGTTTATCCAATACCAGTCACTACTCAGTGCCCCTGTTGTCGTCAGTTTCCTGGGATTGTGGTATTACTGTGTTCTTCTTTTGCCTGTTTAGTTCTACTGTCTTTTGCATTCTTTGGTGCTATCCTAAAGACTATAAAATCCATCCTTAAATTAACATTAATTAAAATTAGTATTATTCTAGTTTCTAACATCTTTAATACCTGCAAGTTTTAGAGTTTATTTTCATATAAACATATCTTACGTCTTTACTGTCTAATATAGGTATTTTAGTCACATACCCATATAAACATTTTCATTAAGTTTGGGTATTTTCTATCTAACATTTTCCCCTGTTTATTTTATCTATTTTCTGTTCATTCTTAAGTTTCTGTCAAGCACTTAGTTCTATACATACATTTAATCCTATAAGGCTTCTATTATTCTATAAACAAAGAATGACCTGTATTTATCCAAACGTGTATAATTCCCAGTACTTATATTTTCTTCAATGTTGAACTTCAATTTAAAATTATTTTCATCCTACCTAACAGTTCTCCTTTTCTTTTCTTTACTTTCTTTAAGTTTCTGACCGACCTACTTTTGGATATTTTCACTGGATATAGCATTTTAGATTGCCTGACTTGTGTGTGTGTGTGTGTGTGTGTGTTTAAGGTGCCTGTCCACTCTTTACTGGCTTCCATTTCTGGTGACAATCTTTTTTATTTTGATTTGTTATTACTAACTGTGGTTTACAAAACATTGTTGTTTTTAATTTTCCACATTTATACTTTGTAGTTGGAGATCTTCTCTCCAAGTGCCACCAAGCCCCCGTGGTCCCACAACCCACATATAAAATAATCACTCAGACTCTTATATTACTTATAAACTTTATGACCATGATAGGCTTCTTGTTATCTAGTTCTTATATCTTAAATTAACCCATTTCTATTAATCTATATCTTGCCACATGGCTTGTGGCTTACCAGTCAGTACCTTACATCTTCCTTGTCATGACAGTGGCTGGCAGGTCTCTCCCTGCTCCAGGCTTCCACCTCCCAGAATTCTCTTCTCTCTTGTCCTGCCTATACTTCTTGCCTGGCCACTGGCCAAACAGCATTTTATTTATACAGAGCGATATACACAGCAGTATTTTTTACCCCGCTTCAGGTTTTCACCTTTCCTGAATATCTCCTAATTATTTCTGTCCATGTTCAATAATTCTTATTCAGTACCTCTGAAATAATGTAGGCCTGATTCTTTTTCTTTCTATGTCTTTTATTCATAACCACAAGTGGCACAAATGTCAAATATTTTTACTGTCTAATATATATTTTTTATTCACATACCCATATAAACATTTTCATTAAGCTTGGGTATTTTCTAACATTTTCTCCCTGTTAATTATTTTTTTTCTTTCTAGCTGTGCCTAATAAACTATCATAAATTTATGCATCAATTTTAATTTATTAGGTTTTCTGTTTTATCTGGCTTTACAGATTCCAATTCTTTGACAAATTATTTCAGCTTAATATGTGTTTTTTTAAAGCACGTTGATCAGACTCATCTCAAAGTCCATGCACATCTGGACTATCTGCATCCATTTGTTTTTGTTTTCTATTTCTTCTCTTTACAGTGTGCCTTTGTATGGTGGGTAACTTTTACTTATCTGCCAGATGTGCACATTAAAAAAAATTAGGTGCTTCAGCATTTCCTAAGTGGTTTAAATGAGTTTTAACAATTGAACTCTTTACAATACAGAAGACAATGAAACAAACTTAATGCAAATTAATGGACAGTTCCTCTGTATGGATACTTTTGAATCCTTGGTTTACTGTATTTGCAACAGTCTA
Organism: Onychomys torridus; assembly: GCF_903995425.1. Classification (NCBI taxonomy): domain Eukaryota; kingdom Metazoa; phylum Chordata; class Mammalia; order Rodentia; family Cricetidae; genus Onychomys; species Onychomys torridus. Next base: position 75,521,103 of record NC_050449.1, on the reverse strand, counting down.
ATTCTTGCTTCCCAACTTTGCATCACTAGTCTATGAAATAGAAGACATATCAGGAAGACTGATCATAAATCAATGTCTTTCATTGCGTATTAGATTCTGCATTAATACATTATTATTTGTATTTCAACTTTATTTCTCTCTTGATGACACAAGTATGTTCCCTTTATTAAAATAACTTTCAATTATAACATTTATTATTAGTTTTATTAAGCAGTTATAGTCAAAATATAAATTATGGATTAGAAAGTATTATTACCATACTTGATAGGCTTAGTGAGTTTATAGTCTACACTGTAAACTTCCTTTGCTTGTTTCTTTTCTTCAAGATCTATTTTGTGTCCCAGGGCCATCATGTCTAGACATAAAACAATGTTAGCAATGTCCTTTTCAGTCTTCAAGAATCTTACAGCATTGTAAGTTTGTGCTCTCTTCTGTGTACTGAATTAAATGAATCAGAAAATCAGACTTTAAAATTAGACGTTCTCTTCCTTACTAATGTCAGTTATGCTTGTCAGAGAGAACATATATTTAAAACCACATTTCTCATGAGAAGGAAAGAGCATCCTCTTTGACAAACACATCCTGTTAACATGAATGCCTGAGCAAATCTTGCAGGAAGCAGGAAAAGGAGAGATAAGGTTGTTGAAGTGCTTAGGGGTGTTAAAAGGGGAAAAAAGATGTTTGATAAGTCCTCATGTTAATACAAACACCGCACACCTAACCCTCAAGTATTGTTTGCTAAAGATGCTTTGCAGGAGGACCTGGCATCAAAAGGAACATCTGCAGGAGCAGAGCCAGGAGTGAGTTCAAGGTAAGCAGCCTGTCTCAGAAGCATGGGCTTGGGATGGAATCATTATAATTCAGAAGGTTCCAGGAGACCCTTCCCCTCCTCTAATCCCTGCCTCCCCCTGCTCTTGACTAGTGTAAATCCTGGGTCAGAATCCTAATAATGAATCTGCAGAGAAATAAGCCTCCAGAAGTGATTTTCTCCCCACTGCAATGAATTTCAATTACCTAACTGCCACTGTAGAAGGATGATTTTCCAACTAACATTTCACTGAGAATGCCAGGGGACGACTCAGGAGAGAGGAGGGTGCAGTCTTCTTGATCCTTTATCACTAAAAACATACACTGGCAAAGAAAGCTGAAAGTAGTTCAACAGCTGTAATCCCCAAGGAAAAGACTGGGGGCCCAGCTGTCAACTCGAATACCACCTGGAAGCACAGAGAATAAATGAAAGGATGCTAGTCTCCTGTGAAAGCCAGTGTCCCTGTATATTCAACACACTGTCCTTGAAGGATGACACAAAGGCTGGAATTGAAAAAAAGCCACATCATATGACAACAGATATAAAAGGATTGAGACCCTGGAATATCAGAGAAAAATTAAAATACCCAAATTTTCCAAGTTATTAACTTTCAAGTAATGGTTTCTTCAGTCAGCAGTTTTATTTCCCTCTCTTTCTGTGAAAGAAAGCATTTTGTTCAAGCACAGAAAGGTCTCTCTCAGCATAGCGTTGTAGTTAAATCAAGAAATAAGTAAGAGAGACCCAGGTTCAAGTCTCCACTCTGCTACTTTTAAGTCCAATTAACTGGATAAATATGCTTAATCACTTCTGAAATTGTGTGTGTGTATGTGTGTGTGTGTGTGTGTGTGTGTGTGTGTGTGTGTGTGCACGCAAGCTCGAGCTCTGTGGGAATATTGTGTCAGCAACATATAGAACTCACACTTTGAGAATACATCTAGACATTTTAAAAAGTTAACTATATGCTTTTGAGATTGAGATTGTTAAATATGAGCTCACCCGAAATAAGGAGCGATCTTGTAGCCCCTGGCCTGGTATTTGATATTTCAGTGGGTGTGAAATCAGGGCAGCAGATTCTAAGTGACTTGTGCTATATGAACTCCTATAGAGAAACTATATAGATATATTATTTTTCTTATGTTAATTTCCTTACTTGTGTACGTGTGGTGCATGCTTGTGTCACATTGTATTTGTAGAGGTCAGAGGACAGCTTATGGGAGTTGATTCTATCCTTTTACCATGTGGGTCTTGGGGTTCACACTCTGTTAAGCTTTGCCACAATAATTCTTATATGCTATCTAACCTGTCTCAAATACATCTTTTTAAAAGATTTATCTATTTTTTTAAAAAACTTTTTTTCTTTTTTTGATTGGTTGTGTTTTTTTTTGTTTTTTTTCCTTAATTAAGAATTTTTTCTATTTACCTATTTTTTATATAATTTAATTTAATTTTACATATCTGCCATGGGTTCCCCTGTCCTCTCCCCTTCTGCCCCTGTCCCCACCTTCCTCCCAGCCCATCCCTCATTCCCATCTCCTCCAGGGCAAAGACTCCCCTGGGGATTCAGCTCAACCTGGTAGATTCAGTACAGGCAGGTCCTGTCACCTCCTTCCAGGCTGAGCAAAGTGTCCCTGCATAAGCCCCAGGTTCCAAACAGCCAGCTCATGCACTAAGGACACGTCTGGGTCCCACTGCCTGGGTGCCTCCCAAACAGTTCAAGCTATTCAATTGTCTCACTTATCCAGAGGGCCTGATCCAGTTGGGGGCTCCACAGCTTTTGGTTCATAGTTCATGTGTTTCCATTAGTTTGGGTATTTGTCCCTGTGCTTTTTCCAATCTTGGTCTCGACAATTCTCGCTCATACAATTCCTCCTCTTTCTCGACAATTGGACTCCTGGAGCTGTACCTGGGGCCTGGCCATGGATCTCTGCATCCACTTCCATCAGTTATTGGATGAGAGTTCCAGCACGACAGTTAGGGTGTTTGGCCATCCAATCAGCAGACTAGGTCAGTTTGGGCTTTTTCTCGATCATTGCCAGGAGTCTACAGTGGAGGTATCTTTGTGGATTTCTTGGGACCTCTCTAGCACTTTGCTTCTTCCTGTTCTCATGTGGTCTTCATTTATCATGGTCTGTTATTCCTTGTTCTCCCTTTCTGTTCTTGATCCAGCTGGGATCTCCTGCTCCCCTAAGCTCTCTTTCCCTCGAATCTTGCCCTTCAGTACCCCAACTCACATCCAGATTGTTCATGTAGATCTCATCCATTTCTCTGTCATTGGGCGATCCCTGTGTCTTTCTTAGGGTCCTGTTTTTTAGGTAGCCTCCCTGGAGTTGTGTAGCAGTCTAGTCATCTTTGTTTTACATCTACTATCCTCCTATGAGTGAGTACATACCATGTTTGTCTTTCAGAGTCTGGGTTACCTCACTCAGGATGATTTTTTTTTTTAGAGCCATCCATTTGCCTGCAAAACTCATGATGTCATTGTTTTTCTCTGCTGAGTAGTACTCCATTGTGTATATGTACCACATTTTCTTTATCCATTCTTGTTTTTCTCTGCTGAGTAGTACTCCATTGTGTATATGTACCACATTTTCTTTATCCATTCTTCAGTTGAAGGGCATCTAGGTTGTTTCCCGTTTCTGGCTATTACAAACAATGCTGATATGAACATAGCTGAGCAAATGCCCTTGTGGTATGATTGAGCATTCCTTGGGTATATGCTCAAGAGTGCTATAGCTGGGTGTTGGGGGAGATGGATTCCCAATTTTCTAAGGAAGTGCCATATTGATTTCCAAAGTGGCTGTATAAGCTTGCATTCCCACCATCAGTGGAGGAGAGTTCCCCTTGCTCCACATCCTCTCCAGCATAAACTGTCTTCTGTGTTTTTGATCTTAGCCATTCTGACAGGTGTAAGGTGGTATCTCAGAGTCATCAGAAAATGGAAAGATCTCCCATGTTCATGGATAGGCAGGATTAACATAGCAAAAATGGCGATCTTACCAAAAGCAACCTACAGATTCAACGCAATCCCCATCAAAATACCAACGTAATTCTTCACAGACCTGGAAAGAATAATACTTAACTTCATATGGAAAAACAAAAAACCCAGGATAGCCAAAAGAATCCTGTACAATAAAACAACCTCTGGAGGCATCACTGTCCCTGACCTCAAGCTCTACTATGGAGCTACAGTAATAAAAACAGCTTGGTACTGGCTTAATTAAGAATTTTTTTATTTGTTTTACACATCAACCACAGAATCCCCCCTCCTCCCTCCTCCTACTCCTCCCTCAGGCTTCCCTCCCCAATCCACCCCACCCCCTCCTCTGAAAAGGTAAGGCCTCCTATGAGGAGTCAGCAAAGCCTGGTTATTCAGTTGAGATAGGTCCACTCCCTCCCTTCTGCATCAAGACTGTTCAAGGTGTCCCACCATAGGTAATGGACTCTAAAAAGCCAGCTCATGCACCAGGAATAGATCCTGATCTCATTGCTGGGATCCCTTAAACAGACCAAGCCACAAGTATCTCGCTTATGCAGAAAGCCTAGTTCAGTCTCATGGAGGCTCCATAGTTATTGGTCTAAAGTTCATGAGTTCCCACTAGCTTGGTTCAGCTGTCTCTGTAGATTTTCCCATCATAATCTTGAAGCTCCTAGGTCATAGAATCTTTCTTCCTTCATTTTACATACCAATTCCAGTTCGCCCTCCCTCCTCTTCTTCTGCCTCCTACCTCCTCCATCCCACCACAATCTATTCCTCAGTGAGGGTAAGGCCTCCCTAGGTCTGTTTGTGGAGCCTCTGGCAGTGGGACCAGGACTTATCCTGGGTGCATGAAATGGCATTTTGGAACACATTCCCTAGGGTGGGATACCTTGCTCAACTTTGACACAGAGAGAAGGGTTTTGGTCCTGCCTCAAATTTATCTTTTAAGAGGTTTCCTTGCTAACGAATAGTTATCACTTCCTCAAATATTTGTT